>NW_026652292.1:51330059-51385590 GCF_009828535.3 Hylobates moloch | reverse complement strand
AAAAAAAAAAAAAAAAAAAAAAAAAAAAAAAAAAAAAAAAAAAAAAAGGAAGATATAACTTGTTCTTTAGGGATTTTGGTTTAAAAAATCAAGAGGATTTACTGTATTTTTAACATAGGTTTGAGAATATAAGTGGAGAGCCCATTTGCTGGCAGGCACTTATGAATGTTAATGTGAATCCCACTGGATGGTTTTCTGAATCATTTAAGGTTATCATGGCTCTGAGAATGGACTGTCATAAGATTAAGAGACTCAGTAATGCTATAGATAGGAAAGTACTTGGAGTAGTTTAAAGTGCAAAATAAGTCAATGTAGATAAATTTAAAGTAGAAATCTGGTTTTTGGAAGTAGGTAGTTGCCATTTTAATAAACTAAGCAGAAAAACAAATTGAAGAAGGCCTTAGATTCTTTTGAGGCATTTAGTCCTCTGGAATTTTTCATGGAAAGGAGAATCTGTTAGATAGTTAGAGCTTTCACCATTCTGGTGGATAGTGTACTACTTCAGTCAGTTAAACTGAACTTTTAGAGTTGTTATGGTTAGTTCAAGTGAGAGTTTATGGCCTAAATGGCTTTTAATGACCCTGAATTTTCTGTTTATATAAGCAGAACCCATGTATCCTGGGGTTATAGTGCAGAATATAATGTCTTAGCGTTTATCTGTGGATGATTGGATTTATCACTTTGGACCTGATATACATGGAATTGGCAAACATAAAATAGGATTTATACTATTTTTCTCTAATAACATTCCTAGAAAGTCAAGAAGCCATTGTATTGTTGTTCAAAGTGGTGTTACTTCATTTAGAACACTGAAGTTAAAATTTATTCGTTTGTTTTAAATATTCTTAAAACTGGCTAATTAAGTCCTAGAAAAGCCCAGACTTATTTTCCTAGAGCAGATAATCAAGCTTATGAAAGAGGGGGTTTCAAAATTTTTTATAGGTAATACTTTAGGCGTTTTTCTTGCTGACATAACTAACATTTATTTTCTGTTTATTTTTAAGACGAGCAAAAATCAAATTAAAGTAGATCTTGTAGATGAGAATTTTACAGAATTAAGAGGAGAAATAGCAGGACCTCCAGACACACCATATGAAGGCAAGTACTTTTTTCTGTATCAAAATATTGTGCGTATTAGAACTTGTCTGAAACATTTAATCAGAATAATCTTAAACATCTATAAATTATATGGAGGGTAACTGCATTTGGTTTAGATAAACAGCAATTTAAAAGATACTGAATATAGACTGGTATTTCTTACTGAATTTTAGCTAATTTTTTTCTTTCCATAAAACAGTTTTAGCAGAGCTTTGTTACAGGTATTATAGGTTAGAATTTAATAGAATAAAAGATCTGGCATGGTAAACCTCTAAATTATATGGACTGTAGATACTCAGTTACCCTTCATATGGTATCTAAAACAAACCTTGCCTTAAATGTCTCACTGGTAAAATGTTGCTTTTGTTTTTAAAGTTCTTCTTTCTGTCATTTAGCATTTCATTCACTCATATGTCTTCATACAGGCTGTAGTCCAAATGTTTATTTTCTTTATTTGGGAAAGCTTTTAGTGATGATTTCAAGACATAGAAAGGAGGTGGCTTTGCTGAACTTGGTGTTCACAAATTAAGTCTGTAGCTACTTTAGACCATGGAATTGGGTGGTAAGATACAGAAATAAACCTTATAGCATTTTACTTTCTTATTAGATGAGTCATTAATTAATATTATTGTAAATTTAGGTTATATAGCATATAACCAAGGCTCTTGCATTAATAACTGTTCAAATATTTATTAGAAAACATAGAATATATGGTAACCCTAATTATACAATCTTTACATGTATTTTCTCATTTAATCCTTTCAGCAAATCTTATTAGGTAAATACAACGATTGCTGTTTCATAGATGAAGAAACAAGTTCAGAGAAGTAACTTGTCTAAGGTCAACCATCTAAGTAGCACAACTGATAGCCTTTGCCTTCAAAGCCTGTGCTTTTAATCACTTTATGTAAATCAGAATTGACTTAATATTGGAATTATTAAGTCATGGGTCTATTTATTTTATTGTTTGTCTATTTTATTGATTGATGTCTATTTTGTTTTATCTATTTTTTTATATGCAAAGTTTTACTGTTACCCAGGCTGGAGAGCAGTGGCATGGTCATAGCTCGTTATAAATTTGAATTCCTAGGCTCAAGTAATCCTCCAGCTTCCTCAGTAGCTAGTACTACAGGTGCATGCCACCATATCCAGTTAAATACTTTGTGTGTGTTTTTTGTTGTTCATTTTTTATTTGTTTGTTTTTTGAGACTGAGTGTCTCTGTCACCCAGCCTGGAGTGCAGTGGTGAAATCTTGGCTCTCTGTATCCTCTGCCTCCCAGAATCAAGTGATTCTCCTGCCTTAGCCTCCTGAGTAGCTGGGATTACAGGCGCACCACCATGCCGGCTAATTTTTGTATTTTTAGTAGAGATGGGGTTTCACATTAATGGCCAGGCTGGTCTTGAACTTCTGACCTCAGGTGATCTGCCTGCCTTGGCCCCCCAAAGTGTTAGGATTACAGGCGTGAGCCACCAATCCCGGCCACCAGCTAAATACTTTCGAGTGGTTCTATAATTCTGTAATGAGCAGTTACCCAAAACACCTTTTTTTTTTTTTTTTTTTTGAGATGGAGTCTCACTCTGTTGTCCAGGCTGGAGTGCAGTAGCGTGATCTCGGCTCACTGCAAGCTCCGCCTCCTGGATTCATGCCATTCTCCTGCCTCAGCCTCCCGAGTAGCTGGGACTACAGGCGCCCGCCACCATGCCCGGCTAATTGTTTTGTATTTTTTTAGTAGAGACGGTGTTTCACCATGTTAGCCAGGGTGGTCTCGATCTCCTGACCTCGTGATTCGCCAGCCTCAGCCTCCCAAAGTGCTGGGGTTACAGGCATGAGCCACCGTGCACGGCTACCCAAAACACTTTTTAAAAATCTAATATTCTTGAATATTTTCTTGTTTTTAATCCAGATTTTTTAAGACCCTAGAATGTCTTTAGCATATTATACCAACTCTGTTTATTCATTTTTTCTTTTTCTTTTTTTTTTTTTTTTTTGAGACAGAGTCTTGCTCTGTCTCTCAGGCTGGAGTGCAGTGGTGCGATCTTGGCTCACTGCAAACTCCGCCTCGTGGGTTCAAGCAATTCTCCTGCCTCAGCCTCCCAAGTAGCTGGTACTACAGGCACCCGCCACCATGCCCGGCTAATTTTTGTATTTTTAGTAGAGGCAGGGTTTCACCATATTGGCCAGGCTTGTCTTGAACTCCTGACCTTGTGATCTGCCCACCTTGGCTTCCCAAAGTGCTGGGATTACAGGCGTAAGCCACCGCACCCAGCCCATTTTTCCTTTCTTTATTGGAGAGATGGCATCTTGCCAAGTTACCGAGGCTGGTCTCAAACCCTTGGCCTCAAACAATCCTCTTGCCTTGGTGTCCCAAAGTCTTGGGATTCTAGGCATGAGCCATTGTGCCCAAACTTGTACCAATTCTTAAGTGATAAAATTTTATTTTTTGTTTTATAGTTCATACGAGCCATTTCTAGATATTTAATTTTTTATGCTGTTTATCGAGTGCTTCCTATCTGCTTGGCTTGGTCTGGCCGTTTTCATGGATGCTGTTTCATTTAGTCCTTTTTGCAATCATTAAATGTAGAGGAGACCTTTAGTTATCTTACAAAAATCAGGTGCTTGTCCTAATAGCAGATGTTTTTATATAGTAATATACTAGCTGCTTCTTGAAGTCAGACCTTATAGTTATTCTTGAATTTTTTTTAAAGTTGTTTTGAAGTATTTTTGGAAGAGAGGAGGGCAATGACATTATTCTAGAGGTCTGCCAGCAAAGTTTTAAATTTTTTAATTGATTTTTATAAACAAGGCACTTCCTGAGCTAAATTAGATAGAAGCAATATTTAATAGGTAGATTAATTTTTTAAAATTGGATAATGTATACTTACATACATTACGATATATTAAGATACACCTGTGGTCCAGCTACTCGAGGCTGAGGCAGGAGAAGGCTGAACCGAACACATGAACAGGGACCCACTGCACTCACCTGGCAAAACTACATTAAGATATATTTTTATGGCCGGGTGTGGTGGCTCACACCTGTAATCCCAGTACTTTGGGAGGCCGGGGCGGGCAGATCACTAGGTCAGGAGATTGAGACCATCCTGGCTAACACGGTGAAACCCCGTCTCTACTAAAAATACAAAAAAATTAGCAGGGCGAGGTGGCGGGAGGCTGAGGCAGGAGAATGGCGTGAACCTGGGAGGCGGAGCTTGCAGCGAGCCAAGATTGTGCCACTGCACTTAAGCCTGGGCAACAGAGCAAGACTCCGTCTCAAAAAAAAAAAAAAAGATATATTCTTTATTGGTTAGAAACAAGTTTGGTCATTTTTTTTTTCTTTTCTTTTTCCCAATACCGAGAATGGGACCAAAAGTTTGGTCACTTAAAAGTGCTTATATCTGCCCGGGCAGGGTGGCTGATGCCTGTAATCCCAGTACTTTGGGAGGCTGAAGCAGGTGGATCACGAGGTCAGGAGTTGAAGACCAGCCTGACCAATGTGGTGAAACTCCATCTCTACTAAAAATACAAAAATTAGCTGGGTGCGGTGGCGTGCGCCTATAATCCCAGCTACTCAGGAGGCTGAGGCAGGAGAATCCCTTGAACCCACCAGACGGAGGTTGCAGTGAGCTGAGATCGCACCGCTGCACTCCAGCCTGGGAGACAGAGGGAGACTGCGTCTCAAAAAAAAAAAGTGCTTATTTCTGCTGCTGCTGCTGCTGCTAAATGAATATTTTGAAAAGATTAGATTTAATATGCTTTTTGTTATATATTTGAGGTAGAGTAACTTGAATTCTGTTATTTTATGTAAAACTGTTGAGAGAAGTTCATTTTGTTAAGGAAAAGCACCATTCAAGGGCATAAACTTTAATGCTTTTTCTTTTAAATGTGACGATAGGTTAAATGTTTATTGCAAGGATGTAGCAGTTTTTTGAGTTTTTAAAAATCTAAACTTAAATGCTAAGGCAAAAGTTTACATGTGGGATGTTAAGCTATTTATAACCATTATTAAGTAATGAGGCAGTTGTTTTTATAGTATTTAAAGAATCAGATTGTGAAGTAGAATACTCATGGGAAAATGCCATATTATGGATGTTACTTAACTCAATTTTCTTCACTTCTTTTGCCTTAATAATTCAGTGACAAAGGAACAGTGTCTTGAGCTTTTCTTCCTAAAATTTATTTTAGGTTTATGGAATCGTTGTTGACAGCTTAAAAATTCTCATTCCTTCCTGATCTCCTCTTTGGGTCAAGTTAAATTTAAGATTGTTAATTTTTAATATTAAAAGCTATTCTTCAAGAAGTTAATGTTTTAAAGTAAAAACTATTATAATATGAATAATATAGTTATCATAAAGATTCCTTAGTTGTATTACCCTGATCAAATAATGCTATGATTAATGCTAAGTGGTCATATATTGAAAGTTGTCAGAGCATGTAACATAAGGGATAGAAATAAGATTTTAGAGACTCTCGAGTCCAGCATTATTTATATAATATCTCTCGGCCCTCACACTGCTCCTAAGAGATTATTTTGGCCATTAACAAAGAACTTTGTATGATGGGTTATAGAGATGGTTTAATCTGGAGTTTAGTCAGAAAAAAAAATAATTCTTAGGAAGGAAAAAGAAAAGCCTATGTAGTGCTGAAGCCAAATTTATTATAACTATATTTGAAGCTGGCATTTCTAATTCTGGGTATAGACAGTTATAGACACAAAATTTCTTCAGGTACCCTTCTCTTACCTGTCAGTTTTTTTTTTTTCTTTCCACTACTTTTCTTTAAATTTCATTATTGTTATATGTTCTGTGATTCAGGCATTTAGTTCAACTCATGCATTAATCACTATGGGATTCTATTAAAAAGAACTAGCGGCCAGGCGTAACGGCTCATGCCTGTAATCCCATTACTTTGGGAGGCTGAGGCGGGTAGATTATTTGAGGTCAAGAGTTCGAGACCAGCTTAGCCAGCATGGTGAAACCCCCATCTCTACTTAAAAAAATTAAAAAATTAGCCGGGCATGGTGGCGCACACCTGTAGTCCTAGCTACCCAGGAGGCTGAGGTAGGATAATTGCTGGAACTGGGAGGTGGAGGTTGCGGTGAGCCAAGATCGCACCATTGCATTCCAGTCTGGGCAACAGAGTGAGAATCCGCCTCAAATAAAAAATAGCAAGAAGAGAGGCTAGGTGCAATGGCTTATGCCTGTAATCCCAGAACTTTGGGAGGCTGAGGTGGGCAGATCACCTGAGGCCAGAAGTTCAAGACCAGCCTGACCAACATGGTGAAACCCCATCTCTATTAAAAATACAAAAATTAGCTGGGCATTGTGGTGGACACCTGTAATCCCAGTTACTCAGGAGACTGAGGCACGAGAATCGCTGGAACCTGAAAGGTGGAGGTTACAGTGAGCCAAGATTGTGCCATTGCACTCCAGCCTGGGCAACAGAACGAGACTCTGTCTCAGGAAAAAAAAAAGAGAGGATTCGAAACAAAAAGGGCTTGAAGAAAATAGTACCACTTTTATTTTTTCCTCAGATTCATAGTCATCCATTCATAACAGAATGGAGGAGTGAGGAGATATATTTGAGAGAGTCTAGAATATACTGAAGAAAGTCTCGTGTTTGACTTTTTAAAGAGCTGAGTGTATAGAATTTTGAAGATAATGTTCCTAGCACACAGTTTTTTATTTTACTCTTTATTACAGGGAATTTCAGATATATAAAAAAGAAGAATAGGCCGGGCGCAGTGGCTCACGCCTGTAATCCCAGCACTTTGGGAGGTCGAGGCGGGTGGATCACGAGGTCAGGAGATCGAGACCATCCTGGCTAACACGGTGAAACCCCGTCTCTACTAAAAACACAAAAAATTAGCTGGGCGTGGTAGTGGGCGCCTGTAGTCTCACTTACTTGGGAGGCTGAGGCAGGAGAATGGCATGAACCCGAGAGGTGGAGCTTGAAGTGAGCCGAGATCGCGCCACTGCACTCCAGCCTGGGCAACAGAGCGAGACTGTGTCTCAAAAAATAAATAAATAAATAAATAAAGGAATAGTTTGTCTTTATGTCTATCTCTCTTGTTGAATTTTGCTTAAAAAATAAAAAATATATTTAAAGTTTTTTATATTAAAATAGAGACAAGGACTTGCTATATTGACCAGGCTGTACTCAAACTCCTGGCCTAGCTTTAAGCAGTTCTCTCACCTCGGCCTCCCAAAGTGTTGGGATTACAAGCATTAGCCATGGACCCAGCTGTTTTTATTAGGCTGGTGCAAAACTAATTGCAGTGTAATTGCACAAATGTTAACAAATAAGTATTGACATTTGATTTAAGGCACAAATGAAAAGATTGGGACCTTATTTCATTTGTGAGAACCAGCTAGAAGTGGAATTTTGTTTATGGCATAATCTCTGTCCTTTGTATCATCTGTACTTTTATACCTCCTTGCCGCCTTCTTTTTTTTTTTCTGACACTTTTTTTGTTGTTGTTACTTAGCAATTCTTAACAGGATGGATTAGAGGACACAGTGGGAGATTAGAACTCTAATAGTTAATTGTCCTGATGAAATGTTGGCATTGCATTGTCTGGATTAAATGTATTTATCTCTAGCCTTGTTACTCACTGATAAACTAATATAGTTGTATGAAATGGATATTCTGTATGCTTTAAACAACCTTTAAATTAAAAACTAGTGCTTTTGATTACTTTCTGGATTTCAATTTTAAAATGAATTTTTATAATCGAATATAAAATAGCTGCTCTGAAAAGTTCGTCAATATATTTGTCTTATATATTTGAATTAAGCAGCATTCTTAACTCTGTTTTCCCCATTTTTTTAGGAGGAAGATATCAACTAGAGATAAAAATACCAGAAACATACCCATTTAATCCCCCTAAGGTATTGTAAGCCTATTTTTGTGCATGAACTTATAAAATATTTTATATTTCTGACCTCATTTTATTAATATATATTTTAGGGCTTATTAAAGTCACAGCTTTATGAGTTGTTAACTGTGTAAACTTGATGAATGAGGACAGGATTTTAGGTAATGGCAGATGGCTTGCTTCTGAAATTAGAATGAAAAGCAAACTTATCCAAAGGCAGCCAGTAATGGCTCAAAACTGGAATAGGATGTACATCTGACAATGGCTCATATACTAGATCTAGAAATACATGGTAGTGTCCCCAAATTTAGAGAGCCCCTTTACACATAGACAGAGGTTCTTACTTGACTCAAAGAAGTATGTGTTTTAGGAGAGTACCTTCTACATTCAGTCATTATTTGAGTACTTTGTGCCAAGAAATATAGCAGTAACTAAGACTTATACTGTTCCTGCTTTCATAGAGCTCAGATTATAGTGGGGGAAAAAACTGAGCATGGAATTGCAACTGTGATAAATGTTGAAAGGGAGGATGGAATACCCTAAGATCATGTATAACAGGGGGACCCAATCTAAACTTATTTTTGGATTGAACCACTTCCATTATGTCTCTGCTTTTACTGTCATCAGCACTTTAGGCATTCAACTTTATTCCCTATTTTATCTATTATTTAATCACCCTTCCATCTTTTCCATTTCTACTCATTCTCTGCACTGTTGGTCTAGAAATCTTCCTAGAGTGCAGTTTTGATCATGCTGCTTTTCTTTCCCTGAATAAAGTCTAAACTCCATGGCTTGGCACTTGAAACCTCCTAGAACCTGACCCCAATCTTGTTTCCCACTCTAATCTTCTACCACTTCCACCCACAATGTGGGTCTCATTTTCCATCTTAGATTGTTTATTTGTAGATGATGCTTATTCTTCCACAGCTTTCTATCAGTTTCGCTTAAATCTTTGTCCCTATTATTTAAAATTCTAGTTTTCTATGAGGCCCGAGTATCAGTTTCTTCATTAAGCTGAGTTCATCAAATGTTTCTCCCTCTCCTCTCTCAATAGCATTTTATACAATTTATATAGTAGCAGCACAAATATACTTCCAACTCATGTTTTATTTTGGATATGTATCTTTTTCTAGCTTTTATGCTCCTGAGTCAAGGACCATGTCTTACATACCTATATATTATCAGTAGTTCCCAATAGTATAGTGTCCCTTGAGCATATGATAGCAGTCACTCAGAATGTTCTAGAATTTGTTCATTCAACCTATTGGTTGTTCCAGTTTAAGAATAGATATGATACTGGAAATTCCAGGGTGATTTTGGCTCACTTAGCATTATGGGCTGCCTATTAGTCTATTGTTTATGTACATCTATTTTCTGATAAGCCTGGTCGATTTTTTTTATTATGATAAAATATACATGACATAAAATTTACCATTGTAATCATTTTTATGTGTACAGTTCAGTGGCAGTGTATTTACCTTGTTGTTTAACCTTTACCATTATCTGTCTATAGAACTTTCTCACCTTCCCAAACTGAAACTTCGTGCCCATTAAGCAATAACTCCCCATTATTCCCCGCTCCCAGCTTCTGGTAACCGCTGTTTCTGTTTCTCTGAATTTGATTAATTCAGAAACCTCATGTAAGTGGAATCATAAAATGTCGTTTTGTGTCTGGCTTATATCACCGAACAATGTCATCAAGGTTCATTCATGTTAAAGCATGTGTCAGAATTTCTTTGTTTTCAAGGCTGAATAGTATTCCATTATAAGTATAGACCATATTTTGTTTTCTCATTCAGCTGTTGATGGATATTTGGATTTTGTTTGTTTTTTGTTTTTTGTTTTTTTGAGACAGAGTCTTGCTCTGTCACCCAGGTGGGAGTGCAGTGGCACGATCTCAGCTCACTGCAAGCTCTGCCTCCCAGGTTCACGCCATTCTACTGCCTCAGCCTCCCAAGTAGCTGGGACTACAGGTGCCCGCCACTACGCCCAGCTAATTTTTTGTGTTATTTTTTAATCGAGACGGGGTTTCACCATATTAGCCAGGATGGTCTCAGTCTCCTGAACTCGTGATCCACCCACCTCAGCCTCCCAAAATGCTGTGGGATTACAGGCGTGAGCCACTGTGCCCAGCCTTGGATTTTGTTTTATTTTGTTTTTTGTTTTTTTCATGGAAATAGAAAGGAAGAAAAGAGCTCTTAGAGAAGCCGTTCTCTATTTTACTGTTTACTCTACATATACTATTTACATAGTAAAATAATACGTTTACTATTAATAAAAGTTTATTTTTACTATTAAATAATGACAGTAGCAGCTGTCACTTGTTTTGTGCTAGGAGTTTTATATGCTTTTCCCAAGAGTCTTTATAACCACCCTAATAAATGAGTGAGCTGAGGCTTAGAAGTTAAATGGAACCCAGATTCCATATGGCCCTTATAAGCCCATATGTTAAGCCACTGGGCACTACTTCCTTTATCCTGATAAGGAAAAAGTAAGGACAAAATCTCTCAACCTGTGAGTATCTAAGAACAGTCAACCAGAGTTCAAATCTTACTTATGTAATCTCTGTGCCTCAGGTTCCTCACCTGCAAAATCTTTTCATAGGGTTATAAAGACTAAAGAAGTCAATCTGTTGTAGAGAACTGTATTTCATTAATTCCGTGATCCATTTTTTCCCCACATTTTTAACATCTGTGAAATCAGGATACATCTTTTGGTGGATGGCATGTCATAATTTAATTGGCAGAGGTTTTTGTTTCCCAAGGTGTGTTAGTAAGTTCTCACCCTGCTACAAATAAATACCTGAGACTGGGTAATTTATAAAGCAGAGAGGTTTAAGGCTGGGCGCAGTGGCTCAGGCCTGTAATCCCAGCACTTTGGGAGACTGAGGTGGGCAGATCACCTGAGGTTGGGAGTTCGACACCAGCCTGACCAACATGGAGAAACCCCTTCTCTACTAAAAATACAAAATTAGCCGGGCGTGGTGGCGCATGCCTGTAATCCCAGCTACTTGGGAGGCTGAGGCAGGAGAATGGCTTGAACCCAAGAGGCAGACGTTGCAGTGAGCCGAGATCGTGCCATTGCACTCCAGCCTGGGCGAGGTTTAATTGGCTCGTGGTTCTGTAGACTGTGCAGGAAGCACAGTGGCTTCTGCTTCTGGGGAGGCCTGAGGAAACTTATAATCATGGCAGAAGGCCAAGGGGAAGCAGACACGTCTTACGTGGCAGGAAAAGGAGCAAGAGAGAGTTGGGGGAAATGCCGCACACTTGAAAACAACTAGATCTCATAAGAACTCACTAACACGATGACAGCACCAAGGGGGATGATGTTAAGCCATGAGAAACCATGATCCAGTTTCCACCAGGCCCCACCTCCAACACTGGAGATTACCACTTGACATGCAATTTGGGTGGGGACACAAATCCAAACCATATCACATAAGGGTACGTAAAACAGTGATATGTTAAATAGTTGATGGTGCCTGATATTTGATGAAATGTAAGTTACAAGTGCCTGGAATCATAGTAAGCACTTGGTAAATGTTAGATAGCATTAACCAATGACTGCCACCCCAAGTGAGGGAGGCCCTTTCCAAAGTAGTCTGTTGGCTTTCCTCTATAACAACATTTTAAAACACAGTAGTATTGACACTTAAATTTTCTCTGTAAATCCATATTCTCATACCTTGCTGGGGGAAATGTAAAATGTTGCAGCCTCTTTGGGAAACAGTTTGATCAGAATGGCAAACTTAGAGTTCCCTTGTGACTCAGCAGTTCTACTTCTAGATATAACGTTTATCCACACAGTAACTTGTACACAGATATTCATACCAGCACTATTCATTACAGCCAAAAAATGGAAGCAACCAAAAATGCCCAACAACTGGTGAATGGATAAATAAAATGTAGTATATCCATACCATGGAATACTATTTGGTTATAAAGAATGAAGTACTGATAAATGCTATAACGTTAGTGAACCTTGAAAACATTGTGCTAAGTGAAAGAAACCAGACACAAAAGCTTCACATTGTATTATTTATATGAAACATTGGAAAAAGCAAATCCTAGAGACTAGAGACAGAAAGGAATTTGGTGGTGGCTTAGAGATAGAAGAATGAGGAAGTAACTGCCAATGGTTACAGGGTTTCGAGTTGGAGGAAGAAAGAATAACTGAAGTTAATGAAACAGACTTCCACTTCACTTATAGCATTACTAATTACTATTAGTAACATTACTAACTAGTAACAAAACAGGCTTCATTACTATTAGTAACAAAACTGACTTCCACTTTCTTTTTTTTTTTTTTAAGACAGAGTCTCATTCTGTCGCCCAGGCTGGAGTGCAGTGGCACAATCTTGGCTCACTGCAAGCTCTGCCTCCTGAGTTCACGCCATTCTCCTGCCTCAGCCTCCCGAGTAGCTGGGACTACAGGCGCCCGCCACCACGCTCGGCTAATTTTTTGTATTTTTAGTAGAGACGGGGTTTTATCATGTTAGCCAGGATGGTCTCGATCTCCTGACCTTGTGATCCTCCTGCCTCAGCCTCCCAAAGTGCTGTAATTACAGGCATGAGCCACTGTGCCCGGCCAGGGTTTCTTTTTGAGGTGATAAAATAGTCAAAAATTAGATTGTGGTGATAGTTGCACAAGTCTGTGAATATACTAAAAGTTAGCAAGTTGTACCGTTGCTGGGCGTGATGGCTCACCCCTCTAATCCCAGAACTTTGGGAGGCCGAGGTGGGCGGATCACCTGAGGTCAGTAGTTCGAGACTAGCCTGGCCAACATGGTGAAATGCTGTCTCTACTAAAAATACAAAAATTAGCAGGGCTTGCTGGCGGGCACCTGTAATCCCAGCTACTCAGGGGGCTGAGGCAGGAGAATTGCTTTGACCCGGGAGACAGAGGTTGCAGTGACCCGAGACTGCGCCATTGCACTCCAGCCTGGGCAACAGAGCGAGACTCCGTCTCAAAAAAAGAAAAGAAAAGGAAGTTGTACACATTAAGTGGGTGAATTATGTCTCAGTAAAGGTGTAGGCTTTATAGTGTATAATAACTTCAAAGTAATTGCATAGTTGTGGCTCTATTTTAGGCACTTCAACCTGTAACTTCATTTAATTTTTGAAATAAATATTTTATTCAATCTCTCCCACCTCATCCCCACTTTAATTTTTTAGAGACAGGGTCTTACTTTGTTGCTCAGTCTGAAGTTTAGTGGCATGCACAGTCATAGTTTAGTGCAGCCTTTAACTCCTGGGCTCAAGAGATCCCTCCACCTTGGCCTCCCAAAGTGCTGGGATTATAGGCATGAACCACCACATCCACTCTCCTGTTTTATTAAAGTGAGAAAAATAGGCTCAAAACATAGTAACTGAAGTATGTCTGATGTTTTTGCTACTACCTCATCTTGCTGTTGAGGCCACTATTACCTGGCCAGGCATGGTGGCTCATGCCTATAATCCCAGCACTTTAGGAAGTCAAGGCAAGAGAAGCGTTTGAGCTCGGGAGTTTGAGTTCAGCCTGGACAACATAGCAAGGCCCTGTCTCTAGTCACAAAAAAAAAAAAAAAAAAAAAAAGAAAAGCCTCTACATCTCTAATTCTAGCTGTTCCGTTTGGAGGTAGCTTTGACATTTAGAAACATCTTCTTAGGTTCAACCCCAATTTGTATTACTGTGACTTCAACCAATTAGTCATAGTTGCAGTTTAGTGTTCTTTAAATATGGTGTATATGAAATAAACATTTTTTTAAATAAAGAACAAACAAGAAAATAAATATGTTATATACCCCACTTGTGGCATTACGCTCTTGCAGTAAATGTTAATGAACGTGATAAATATGTTCTAGATGTATATTATGTTGATTTGAATTTTTACTGATTGGTAAATAAAATGAGAAGAATGGGGAATATTTATGTAAATTTCTTGCTGAATTGTGCGTTCACATGTGTTTGGACTCAGGCTTAATTTTAAGTCTTATGAGGTAAAATTATCAAGGTAGCTGGTTATATTCTCATTACTACTATGCAGCTAAAATTTGAGAAAAGATGAAAAATTCACATTTGTCTTACCATGGTCACAGAATATTTTGTTTATTCTTATGCAATAAATTATTGACTGGAAGAGTAGGCTTACTTCTAAAACAGAGAAAATATGTCTTTGAATCAGGTGATAATAGTGTAGAAGGAATTTGATTAAATGCATACAACCAATATGATTTCTAGCATTAAATTGCAATGTATATTGTGTTAGTGAAAAAATCATTAGTAAAAATATAGTCCAATGGTGTATCCTGCTCGAATAGAGATTAAGTTGTAGGCCGGATGTGGTGGTTTCCTTGCCTGTAATCCCAGCACTTAGGGAGGCGGGGCGGGGGGCAGGTAGATGGCTTGAGCTCAGAAGTTCATGACCAAATGGCAAAAACCTGTCTCTAATAAAAATGCCAAAAAACAAAACAAAAAATACTAGTCTGGTATGGTGGCATGCGCCTGTAGTCCCAGCTACTCAGGAAACTGAGGCACAAGAATTGCTTGAACCTGGCAGGCAGAGGTTGCAGTGAGCCGAGATCATGCCACTGCACTGCAGCCTGGACAACAGAGTAAGACTTTGTCTCAAAAAAAAAAAGAAATTAAGTTGTGAATTTTGCTCTTTTTCTTTGGTGTTATCAACATACTTTTTACATGTTAAGTTGTATATACATACCAATGCTAATAATCTTTAATGAGCATATGCTCATCTGTACATGCATATTCAAAATAGCATTTTCTTTTGTATGATAAGGGAGTTAAAGCTGGCTTAATAATATAATATGTTTTGAGACCCTGTCTCAAAAATAAATAAATAAAATAAAAAACAAGATACGGCCAGGCGCGGTGGCTCACACCTGTAATCCCAGGACTTTGGGAGGCCGAGGTGGGTGGATCACCAGAGGTCAGGAGTTCAAGACTAGCCTGGCCAACGTGGTGAAACCCCATCTCTACTAAAAATAATTAGCCAGGTGTGGTGGGCGTGCCTGTAATCCCAGCTACTCAGAAGGCTGAGGCAGGAGAATCGCTTGAACCCAGGAGGCAGAGGTTGCAGTAAGCTGAGATCGCACCACTGCACTCCAGCCTGGATGACAGAGTGAGACTCCATCTCAAAAAAAAAAAAAAAAGCAAGAAACACACTTCACATATCTTCAGGTCTTGAAACTGGAAGTTACAGATGGAAATATCAACTCACATCTACCATGAAGTGGGAGCTGAAGTGTTTGTTAAACTAAAGAGTGAATGAAATTTACAATGCATCCTGTAGGAGGAGATAAGAACCGTTGATGCGATGCCAATATTGATAATTTAAGAATAGTTTCCTTTGTTTCTGTCTGGGAACGTTTAGTATCTGTTGTTACATAGTGTTCAGATTTCTGCTTTTGTTCATTGAGTGCTTCCCAAAGCTAGTGAGTGTTCTGAAGTTCCCAGACAATGCTAGTACTAGTTTTGTATATAAAAATAAGGAGACATTATTATTGTTTTCTTAATAGATACAGGGTCTTGCTACATTGTCCAGGCTGATCTCAAACTCATAGCTCAAACAGTCTTCCCACCTTGGCCTCCCAAATTGTTGAGATTATGTGCTTGATTCACTGTGCTGGGCCATGGAGATAATCTTGAAGATTAAATTCTTTTTTTTTTTTTTTTTTTAACAAAATTTTTATTTTATTTTATTTTTTGAGACAGGGTCTTGCTCTGTTGCCCAGGCTGGGGTACAGTGGCATGATCATGGCTCACTGCAACCTCTGTCTCCTGGGCTCAAGCGATCCTCTCACCTCAGCCTTCGAGTAGCTGGGACTACAGGCATACCCCACCATGCCTGACTAATTTTTTTGTATTTTGTAGAGATGAGGTTTCACCTTGTTGCCCAGGCTGCTCTCGAACTCCTGGGTCCAAGTGATTTCACCCACCTTGGCCTCCTGAAGTGTTGGGATTACAGGTATGAGCCACCACGCCTGGCCCCTGAAGATTAAATTCTTTATTGGATCATCTGCAAATTCAAAATTATTTTTTCTTTTCTTTTTTTTTTTTTTTTCAAATAGGGACGGGGTCTCACCATGTTGCCCAGGCTGGTCTCGAATTCGTGAGCTTAAGCAACCCACCTGCCTTGGCTTCCCAGACTGCTAGGTTTATAGACATGAGCCACCATTCCCGGCCCAAATTCAAAATTATTTATTTCTGACTATAGATTATAGTACAAAGTAAGAATTAGTTCAGTAATTTAATTGGGTCTTGACTTTTTTCCTATGTATCTACAGAGAATTCTGTATAGAAGACCCTTCTTTAAAAAGCAATGCTGAACACCATATCCTGCTTTTTGCTCACACCTGTAATCCTAGCACTGTGGGAGGCTGAGACGGGTGGATTACTTGAGCCTAAGAGTTCGAGAAAAGCCTAGGCAGCTTAGTGAAACCCTGTTCTTGTGTCCACAAAAAATAAGAAAATTAGCCGGGAGTGATGGCGCACGCCTGTAGTCCCAACTACTCAGGAGGCTGAGGCAGAAGAATTGTTTGAGTTCAGGAGCTCGAGGATGCAGTAAGCCGAGATTGCACCACTGCACTTCAGCCAAGGTGACAGAGTAAGACCCTGTCTCAAAAATAAATAGAAAAGGCCAGGCGCAGTGGCTCATGCCTGTAATCCTAGCATTTTGGGAGGCTGAGGTGGGCGGATCACTTGGGAGTTCCAGACCAGCCTGGCCAACATGGTGAAACTCTGTCACTACTAAAAAATACAAAAATTAGTCAGGTGTGGTGGCGCACACATGTAGTCCCAGCTACTGGGGAGGCTGAGGCGGGAGAATCACTTCGGCCCGGGAGGCAGAGGTTGCAGTGAGCCGAGATTGCACCACTGCACGCCAGCCCAGGCAACCAAGTGAGACTCTGTCTCAATAAAAGTAAAAAAATATGATTAAAACAAAAGGCAAGATACACTTCACATATCTTCAGCTCACTTGACTAAACCGTAATCCTTCTGACATCTTCAATAGTGTTTTTAAATTATGTTTTCTAATCTTGTTGAAAGTACTAAACCACATGGGGTTTTTTTTGTATGTTTGTTTTGTTTTGTTTTGTTTTGTTTTTGAGACGGAGTCTCGCTGTGTCCGCCAGGCTGGAGTGCAGTGGCGCGATCTCAGCCCACTGCAAGCTCTATCTCCTGGGTGTACACCATTCTCCTGCCTCAGCCATCCGAGTAGTTGGGACTACAGTAGCTGGGACTACAGGTGCCTGCCATCACGCCCGGCTAATTTTTTGTATTTTTAGTAGAGACAGGGTTTCACCGTGTTAGCCAGGATGGTCTCAATCTTGTGATCCGCCTGCCTCGCCCTCCCAAACTGCTGGGATCATAGGCGTGAGCCACCGCACCCAGCCACCACATTGTTTTAAAGTTATAAAATGCTGTGAATTCCTTGAGTTACTGACATTATGGCATATGCTTGTTTATGAATTGAACTCAATGAATAGTAAATAGAGATTGATTATTCAAAATTCAAAAATCCGAGATTCGAAATACTCCAAAATCTGAAACTTTTTGAGTGTTTACATGTCACTCAAAGAAAATGCTCATTGGAGCATTTTGGATTTCAGATTTTCAGATAAGAAATACTCAGCATGGGCCAAGCACTGTGGCTCACTCATGCCTGTAATCCCAGCAGTTTGGGAGGCTGAGAGAGGAGGATTGCCTGAGCCCAGAAGGTTAGGACTGCAGTGAGCCACGATCGCACCACTCCACTCCAGCCTGGGCGACAGGAGTGAGACCCTGTCTCCAAAAAACAGAAAGAAAGAAGAAGAAATACTCAACCTGTATTAAGATGTGAAATGTGTTGGTTATACCTCTTATAAAGCAATGTTTGATGTGGGCTCAGTGGCTCACGCCTGTAATCCTAGTACTTTGGGAGCCTACGACAGGCAGATCTCTTAAGCCCAGGAGTTCAAGACCAGCCTGGATAATATGGTGAAACCCCCAACACTATTAGAAATAAAAGAATTAGCTGGGTGTGGTGATGTGTGCCTATAGTCACAGCTACTTTTAAGATGGATCACCTGAGTCTGGGAAGTTGAGGTTGCAGTAAGCCACAGGAGTGAGACCTTCTCTGGGGAAAAAAAAGGGGGACAAATGTTTGTTGTACATAAGCCCTATATTACTGTCTTACTTAACTTGCATTGTATTTGATATTTAGCCTTATAATAACATTTTTGCCGTAATGTTAAGTGCACATTCATTCCGTGTGAGTCGCTTACATCTGGTGATGCTTTATTAAGTAGGATGGATACAATGTCTTTCAGGGAAGACCAGACAAACAAGGCAGAAATCACAGAAGTGTAATTAATACTATGACAAAGGAAACCACAGGTGTGTGGAATAGATCAGGAAGAAGTGATATGAAAAGTGAAACTTGAAGAGTAGGAATTAGTTGGGAGAAGAGGGCACAGAGGTATGTTATTGAGAAAACAAATATGTATGAAGGCCCAGAGCAGGGGAAAAGTTTAATAGGACTTTGAGCAGGAGAATGGAATGTGGGATAGAGGTAACAATTGAGATTTCAGGGGTAGTCTAGGGCCAAGTTAAGAGTGTGGGCTTGGCCAGGCACGATGGCTCCATGCCTCTAATCCCAGCACTTTGGGAGGCCGAGGCGGGTGGATCACCTGAGGTCAGGAGTTCGAGACCAGCCTGGCCAACATGGCGAAACCCCGTTTCGCCATGTTGGCACGCCAAGATCACGCCACTGCACTCCAGACTCCAGCCTGAGTGACAGCGCGAGACTCCTTCTCAAAAAAAAAGAGAGAGAGAGTGGGCCCACATGAAGGGAATGAGAGGTCATTAATGGTCCTTAAAGCAGCATAGTGATGCAAATCAGATTTGTTTTAAAGGGCTCTCTTTAGTTTCGGTGCGGAAAATAAATTGGAGGGAACAGAAAGGAAGGCAGTAAAGTCAGGAGACTGTTTAGTAACCTGGGTGATGAATGATTGTCTCCTTAAATGAGAAGGTGGATGGAGAGAAGTAGGTATCATTGAAAGTAGTAAGATTATTAAGACTGAAAAGAATCAAGCATAGCAAGAATGAAGGAATGGAAAGTATCTTGTTAGTTGTCGGTATTTTAAAGTCATTGGCGAATTAAAGTGTCTTTTTAGATTGAATATGAGTTAGTGAGCAGGAGGTAAGGAAGTAGAAATAGGTAGTGTAAACAAATCAAGAAGTGACAAAGAAGGCCGGGCGCGGTGGCTCACGCTTGTAATCCCAGCACTTTGGGAGGCCGAGGCGGGCGGATCACGAGGTCAGGAGATCGAGACCACAGTGAAACCCCGTCTCTACTAAAAATACAAAAAATTAGCCGGGCGTGGTGGCGGGCGCCTGTAGTCCCAGCTACTCGGAGAGGCTGAGGCAGGAGAATGGCGTGAACCCGGGATGCGGAGCTTGCAGTGAGCCGAGATCGCGCCACTGCACTCCAGCCTGGGCGACAGAGCGAGACTCTGTCTCAAAAAAAAAAAAAAAAAAAAAAGAAGTGACAAAGAGAAGAGGGAAGTGGAAACTCTTAGCTTCTTTCCATAAATAGCTTAGGAGCATATATTGAAGAGTCAGTTTTTTTCCAGTTGGTCGTGCTCTGTTGCCCAGGCTATAGTACAGTGGCACGATCACAGCTTGCTGCAGCCTCAACCTTTCAGATTCAAGTGATCCTCACGCCTCAGCTCCCTAGTAGCTGGGAGTATAGGTGTGTGCCACCATGCCCAGCTAATTTTTTTATTTGTAGAGACATGGTCTCACTATGTTGCCCAGGCTGGTCTCAAACTCTTGGGCTAAAGTGATCCTCCCACCTCGGCCTCCCAAAATGTTGGGATTACAGTGTGTGAGTGCTAATTTTTGTAAAGTTCTTAGAACATTAATTGGCACATGGTAATTAATCTATTAAGTGTCAAAGAATATGGGCTCAGCTGGTCATTGTCATATGTGTCAGAGATAAGAATACAAGATCCTCCAAAAGTTCATGAGTAAGAGCTGATGAACTCTTTAATTTCATGGTGTTCCAATACAGCTTTAGCATTTTCACTTGATGGTTTATTATTCTTCCATAATGAGACAAATAATGAGATGATTAGACTCAGAATCTGGAATCAGATTGTGGGAGTTTACATTGTGCTCAGTTAGCTATTTAATTAAGTTTCTTTTTTTTTTCTTTTGAGACGGAGTCTCGCTCTGTCGCCCAGGCTGGAGTGCAGTGGCGCGATCTCGGCTCACTGCAAGCTCCGCCTCCCGGGTTCACGCCATTCTCCTGCCTCAGCCTCTCCGAGTAGCTGGGACTACAGGTGCCTGCCACCACGCCCGGCTAATTTTTTTGTATTTTTTTGTATTTTTAGTAGAGACGGGGTTTCACCGTGGTCTCGATCTCCTGACCTCGTGATCCGCCCGCCTCGGCCTCCCAAAGTGCTGGGATTACAAGCGTGAGCCACCGCGCCCAGCCAGGTTTCTTAAACTCTAAGCCTTAGTATCTCCTCAGTGTTTGCTACATCATAATAGGCATTTCAATAATAAGAATTTGAGAAAAAATTCTACAGAAAAATTAAGAGAAGCACAACCACTTACTATTTGTGCTTCCAGTCACTGGTTTTACTTACTTTTTTCCTCAAACCTATTCTGCACCCTGCCTCACATGAAGAAAAGTGCCATTTACTATTTATGTTTTTATTTTATGTACTATTTTATTTACCAAAATGGATTTTATTCTCTGTTGTATTCTCATAACATGTACCATTATTCTAGGTAAATTGTAAGCTCCTAGTAATTGTTGGGTTTGTTTAAAGGCGGAACATTTATTAAAGAGTTTAAAAACAATATATGTTAGTGACAACATTCAGCTTACTGGATCCTTTGTCTTCTACACCCCTTCTTTCACCTAGGCAAAATGATGTAATAGATATAGGGACCTTTCTTTTTTTAGTTTGAAGATTTCATTTTCTTGTAGTTCTACTTAAACTGTTTTATTTCTGTTACTGAAAAACTCAAGTGTGCTTTATATTCTAGGTCCGGTTTATCACTAAAATATGGCATCCTAATATTAGTTCCGTCACAGGGGCTATTTGTTTGGATATCCTGAAAGATCAATGGTAAGAGATTTTGAATTCACCTTCTCTCCTCATATGAATACCAAGACTATAAGAGTGTTAAATGTGTAATTGTCTCGAAACATATATTATACTTTATCTTGTCTGGGCAGTAACTTTATAAAGTCTCTTAAGTACATAACTGAAAATGCAATATAATTGAGATCACAATCCATATTTAAATAGAGACTTGTTAGATAATGTTAGATGCTAGCTTTACACTTTGAAAAGTGTTGGATTTCATTTGTTATTTTGGTAAATTTGATTCTTTGCTATCTTAAGAAGATACTTGTGAAAGACTAAAAAAGTAGAAAGTAAGTATTGAAGTAGTCATATCCCCCTTAGATGGAATGTAAGTTACAAAATTGTTGCAAGTTGTGTTAACTGAGCACAGTTAAGATTTTGGTTTATGAATTCTAACAAGGAGCACCTTTGTAGGTGATGTCTTCATTTGGATAGCAGTATTGTGCTTTCACTTTTTTTGTCTGATTTGCTCTGCACAGCATTAAGTGTTCCTACTCTGGAGCCACCAGGTTCACATCTTGGCTCTCCAGTTTACCAAGCTGCATGGTCATGAGCAAATTACCTAAAGTCTGTGTGCCTTAGTGTCCTCATCTGCAAAATGGGTTGATATCCACTTCATAGAGCTCAGAGGATTAAATAAGTTACTTTATGTAATTCCCTTAGAATAGAGCTTTGCTTTTGTTTTTTGTTTGTTTGTTTGTTTTGAGACAGGGTCTTGCCCTGTTGCCCAGGCTGGCGTGCAGTGGCGCAATCACAGCTTACTGCAGCCTTGACCTCTAAAGCCCAAGTAGTCCTACCACCTCAGCCTCCCAAGTAGCTGGGAATACAGGCGCATACCACCACACCTGGCTAATGTTTGTATTTTTTGTAGAGACAGGGTTCCTGTTGCCCAGGCTGGAAGCTTTGTGTAGTCTAACAATGATAAAGATGATAGTTAATTATTTAGCACATGATTTTATAGATGGAAAAACTAAGACCAAAGGTATAAAAAGTAATTGGAGTGGGAGAAAACCATAAAACTAGAAAAAATCAATTGAGTGAGTGTGTATTATGACCTTTTCTTCTGATTTTACTCTTTTACAAGAGAAGGTATAACAGAACAAAATAGAACAGCAGTTGGTAAGAAGACTTGGAGCCAAAACTGTGTTTAATGGGCCCAGCCTGGCTGCCTAATCTTCTAAAAATTATATATTATTGTTGGTACTAGAATTTTTAAGCTATGTTTTTTTGGGTGTTTTGTTTTTGTTTTTTTGGGACAGAGTTTCACTCTTGTCGCCCAGGCTGGAGTGCAGTCGCACGATCTTGGCTCACTGCAACCTCTGCCTCCAGGGTTCAAGCGATTCTCCTGCCTTAGCCTCCCTAGTAGCTGGGACTACAGGCGTGCGCCATCATGCCCAGCTAATTTTTGTATTTTTAGTAGAGATGAGGTTTCACCATGTTGGCCAGGCTAGTCTCGAATCCTGAGCTCAGGTGATCCACCCGCCTCAGCCTCCCAAAGTGTTGGGGTTACAAGCGTGAGCCATCGTGCCTGGCCTAATTTTATATTTTTAGTAGAGATGGAGTTTCACCATGTTGGCCAGGCTGGTCTTGAACTCCTGACCTCAGGTGATCCTCTTGCCTGGACCTCCCAAAGTGCTGGGATTACAGGTATGAGCCACCGTGCCTGGCCTGATTTTGTATTTTTTGTAGAGACAGGGTTTCACCATGGTGGCCAGGCTGGTCTTGAACTCCTGACCTCAGGTAATTCTCCTGCCTGGGCCCCCCAAAGTGCTGGGATTACAGGCTTGAGCCACCACACCCGGCCTAAACTATGTGATTGATTTGTTAAGAAAGGGGTGAAAAAAGGTACCTGAAAGAAAATCAAATAGAAATGACAGTATTTAGTGTATGGCCAATGGTTTACTTAGTAACTGGATGAACAGACTAGAATTACAGGTTTTGTTTTGTTTTTTTCTATTCCAGTAGTATATCTGAGTAAATCCTGTCCCTCAGTAGATCATCTCTTGAGATCTGGTTTCTTGATCCGTATTTCAATATATTCTATATTCCATATAGATCAAGACTTTCTAACATAAAACAGTGTGGAATAGACTTACTTTTTATCTTCTCTGTTACTCTTTTGATTTGTGACTTTTGCCAATTTATTGAACTTCTTAAGTGTCAGTGTTTTTAATCCATTAGGTTATCGCCAAGGCCTCTAAAAGCTCTAAGATTCAGTGATATGAGTACATATTTGCAGTATTAGAGACATTGTACTCTTTTCTCTTGGCTTCTAGGACATTAGATTTTCTATTCTCCCTTTCCTGTGCTCACTCCCAGACTCCTTAACCAGTTCCTTGCATCTGTGTGTATTAGAATGCCTCAGGGATAAGTCTTGGATTTCTGCTCCTTTCTAGCTGCACTCACTTCCTTGGTAAGTGAGTGCATCTGATTTCATCATAACTTCACCTTTACATACTGCAAACTCACAAATTATCTTCCCTGAACTTGAGACTCCTATCCTGCTGCCTGCTTATCATCTTTACTTGACTATATAATGAACATATCAAACATGAACTGAACTGATAGTCTCCTAACCTGAAACCTGCTTCTATAGTCTTCCCCAACTAAGTTATTGGCAAATACATCCTTGCATTTTCTAAGGCCAGAATCACATCATGATCCTTGGCATTTGTTTCTCTGGTACCCCATGCCATGTCTGCAGGTCTATTGGCAAAACCTCCCAACATCTTAACAGCGGCTTTACTACTGCACTTTTCCAAACGCATTACCTCTAGCCTGGATGATTGCATTATTCTGCCTCCCTGCTTCTGGCTTTTCCCTACTCAGGCTATTCCCAGCACCCAGAATGACAACTTTAGAAACAAAGCTTGCAGTCACGTGCGGTGGCTCATGCCTGTAATTCCAACACTTTAGGAGGCGGAGGTGGGCAGATTGCCTGAGGTCAGAGGTTTGAGACCAGCCTGGCCAACATGGCGAAACCCCATCTCTACCAAAAATAAATAAATTAGCTGGGCATGGTGATACGTACCTGTAATCCCAGCTACTTGGGAGGCTGAGGCAGGAGAATCGCTTGAACCTGGGAGGCGGACGTTGCAGTTAGCCGAGATCATGCCATTGCACTCCTGCCTGGGCGACAGAGCGAGACCCCATCTCAAAAAAAAAAAAAAAAAAGAAAAAGTTTGCAGATGAAAACTTCCCACTGACTTCTCTTTTTGCCCAGAGTTAAGCCAACAGTACTATTACTTGTAATTATCTCCTTATATAGCTAGTTGAAAGATTATGGTGTGTATATAGAGAGAGAGAAGTTGAATTTTTATACCAAAACATTTTCTCCTAATATGATGTGCAAGAACAGAACATTTTTTACATCAACTATTTCCTTTTCCTAAGCAGGTGAATAATCTTGTTTTTTATCTGTACAATTGAAATATTAGAATATACCAAAGACACATTAGATCAAATAGGTGAGACTGGATATTCATGAAGTCATTACTCTATTCCCTGAGCTTTACTAAGGTATAATTGACATTTAGTGCATATCCATATTTAAATGTGAATGTTTAGGTTTCAGAACTGGAATTTGATAGAGAAAAATACAGGGTCTTAATCATAGGAAAAATGAATTACATAAAATAATTTTCAGCAGGCATATTAGAAAATAATTGGTTAATCTTGGTCTTTTATTAATGCATCTAG
The DNA here is from genome assembly GCF_009828535.3 of Hylobates moloch. NCBI lineage: Eukaryota > Metazoa > Chordata > Mammalia > Primates > Hylobatidae > Hylobates > Hylobates moloch. The sequence goes on along the minus strand of NW_026652292.1, from coordinate 51,360,776 downwards.
GGGTGGTGATACACCTTTGTTAATATTTAACAACTTATTTTAGTATATTTATTTATTATTATTATTATTTTTTTTTTTGAGGCAAAGTCTCGCTCTGTCACTCAGGCTGGAGTGCAATGGCGCGATCTCTGCTCACTGCAACCTCCGCCTCCTGGGCTCAAGCAGTTCTCTTGCCTCAGCCTCCCAAGTATCTGGGATTACATTACAGGCATGTGCCACCACGCCCAGCTAATTTTTTTGTATTTTTAGTAGAGACAGGTTCCACCGTGTTGGCCAGGCTGGTCTCGAACTCCTGACCTCAGGTGATCCACCAGCCTCGGCCTCCCAAAGTGCTGCGATGACAGGTGTGAGCCACTGTGCCCGGCCCCTGGTTTATTTCTTAATTTCACAACTTATGCTATGTGGAAACTATTTTCTAATGTTTTCCACTGACACTTACTATGACTAATGGTGTCTACTTACCTGGGCAAGAAAATGGCAACACATAAAAATTTCACTCAGTGATGCTGCCCTTCTAAAAGACAAAAACAGGCACAGAATATCTGCCTGGTCAATAAGGTATGCTCAGCATCATTACTCATCAGGGAAATGCAAATTAAAATCACAATAAGATACCACTACATGCACTACATGCCTGTAAACATAAATACCTCATGGATTGCTGGTAAGAAGGTGACTTAACCAGGCAGGGCACGGTGACTCACGCCTGTTATTACAACACTTTGGGAGGCCGAGGTAGGTGGATTGCTTGAGGTCAGGAGTTCAAGACCAGCCTGGCCAACATGGTGAAACCCCATCTCTACTAAAAATACAAAAATTAGCCAGGCGTGGGTGGTGGGCGCCTGTAATCCCAGCTACTTGGGGGGCTGAGACAGGAGAATCTCTTGAACCTGGGAGGCAGAGGTTGCAGTGAGCTGACATCGTGCCACGCACTCCAGCCTGGGTGACAGAGCGAGACTCCGTCTCAAAAAAAAAAAAAAAAAATGTGGTTTAACCCCTTAAAGCCAGTAATATCTACCAAAGCTAAACATACACCTTCAGTATGCCCTATCAGCTTCATTCCTAGGTATATATCTAAAAGAAATTAGTGTCTATGCCTACTTTTTAAAAGACATGTATAAAAGAATATTTATGGCAGATTTATTAATAGCCCCAACGGGAAATAACTCAGATGTCTCATCAACAAGAAAATTGATATATTGTGATCACACATTGGAGCACTACATAACAGTACAAAAGAGCCTATCATTGACACAAACAACATGGATGAGACTCAGTCATGTTGAATGACAAAAGCCAGACACAAAAGAATACATACTGTATGGTTCAATTTTTATGAAATTGAAGATGAACCAGAATTTATGGTGATAAAAAATACGATAGCCCAGCGTGGTGGCTCATGCCTGTAATCCCAGCACTTTGGGAGGCCGAGGTGGGCGGATCACGAGGTCAGGAGATTGAGACCGTCCTGGCTAACACGGTGAAACCCTGTCTCTACTAAAAGTACAAAAAATTAGCCAGAGCAAGACTCCGTCTCAAAAAATTAAAATTAAAATTGAAAAAAATTAAAAAAACAAAAAAATACGATAGTGGTGAGGCTGGGCAGGAGTTGTGAGTAGGAGGAGCAGAAGTGAGGCTTTGTAATGCTAAAAATACTCTGTATTTTTATCAGGTGGTGGTTACATGGATATATACATATGTAAAAATTCATCCAGCTGCATGGTATCTTAACTTTGCTTAAACTTTAACAAAAAAATTTATAGCAGCTGGGTACAATGGTGTGTACCTGTAGTCCCAGCTACTTAGGAGGCTGAGGCAAGAGGATTGCTTAAGACCAGCAAGTCTGGGCTGAAGTGTGCTATGCCAGTCAGGTGTCCACATTAAGTTGGGCGTGAGTATGGTGACCTCTTAGGAACAGAAGACCACCAGATTGCCTAAGGAGACATGAACCAGACAAGGTTGGAAACAGAGCAGGTCGAAACTCCTGTGCTAATCAATAGTGAGATAACACCTGTGAATAGCCGCTGCATTCCAGCCTTGACAACATAGTGAAACCTAATTTTATTTTATACTAAAAATAAAATCCTTAGTATAAAAGCTGCTATCCTCTTTAAGTAGCATTTAGTGTTTTGAATGAACGTGGTTTAATTATTGATGATCTGTTGGAAGATCCTTAACAGAAAAGTTAGTCAACGATATGAACAATTCATATGATTATTCTACATAATAAGGCCTTACTGAGTCCTTATGAATGAATATATGAATATTTACATAGCCACATTAACTATGTCTTACTGATTTGAGACTTGAGCAAAATTTATTTACTGGACATAGATTTATGTGCTACTGATTTATTCACATTATCTACTAAATTATAAAGATAGACACATTTTGAAATTTCATACTCCTGTTTGCCCGTTAGGATTTGTTATAATAGATTTAAGTTGATTGTATATACTGATCCTAAAGATATCAGTACAATATAGATTTGATCACTACTTTGTAAGTAAAAGAAGAAATGGAACAAAAGAATGTTTTCAGTTATATACTTTTTCACATTACTGAATTTAGATTAGAGCAGTCCAAAATTGCACACATTTCTTTATATTATTGAAGATACAGTTTCTATAGTATTCATTTATTTTTTTAAAGTTTTAGGCTGGGTGCCGGCCAGATGTGGTGGCTGACGCCTATAATCCCAGCACTTTGGGAGGCCAAGGCTAGTGGATCACGAGGTCGGGAGTTCAAGACCAGCCTGGGCAAGATGGTGAAACCCCGTCTCTACTAAAAATACAAAAAAAAAATTAGTCGGGCGTAGTGGCATGTGCCTGTAATCCCAGCTACTTCAGAGGCTGAGCAGAGAATCGCTTAAACCTGGAGGAGCGGAGGTTGCAGTGAGCCAAGATCTCACTGCACTCCAGCCTGGGCTATAGAGCGAGACTCCATCTCAGTAAAAAAAAAAATAATAATAAAAAAAATAATAATAATAAATGAACCTTTAAATTTATTTTATTTATTTATTTATTTATTTATTTATTTATTTATTTATTTATTGTAGAGATAGGGTCTTACTGTGTTGCCCAAGCTGGTCTCAAGCACCTGGCCTCAAGTGATCCTTCCACCTTGGTCTCCTGAAGTGCCAAGATTACAGACTTGAGCCCCCCACACCTGGTCTATAGTATTTAGGGTTAGAAAAATGGGTGTGGTAGGCTGTTTTTGCATTGCCATAAAGGAATACCTGAAACTGAGCAATTTATAAGGAAAAGAAGTTCCATTTGGCTTCTGATTCTTCAGGCTGTATAGGAAGTGTGGTGCCAACATTAGCTCAATTTCTGGTGAGGCCTCAGGGAGCTTATGATCATGGCAGAAGATGAAAGAGGAGCCTGTTTCACGTGATGAGGGTAGAGAATAGAGTGGAAGCAACAGAGCAGGGAAGTTGCCACATACTTTTAAAACACTTTGTTTGTTTGAGACAGTCTCACACTGTCGAGCAGGCTGGTGTGCAATGGCATGATCTTGGCTCACTGCAACCTCCGCCTGCCAGGTTCAAGCGATTCTCCTGCCTCAGCCTCCCGAGTAGCTGGGACTACAGGCACGTGCTATCACACCTGGCTAATTTTTGTATTTTTAGTAGAGACGGTGTTTTACTATGTTGGCCAGGCTGGTCTCGAACTCCTGACCGTGATCTGCCCTCCTCAGCCTCCCAAAGTGTTGGGATTACAGGCGTGAGCCACGCACCCGGCCAAAAAAACACCTTTTTTTTTTTTTGAGACTGTCGCCCAAGCTGGAGTACAATGGTGCGATCTTGGCTTACTGCAACCTCCACCTCCCGGGTTTAAGCACTTCTCGTGCCCTCATGCATCAGCCTCCTGAGTAGCTGGGATTACAGGCGCATGCCACCATGCCCAGCTAATATTTGTGTTTTTAATACAGATAGGCTTTTGCCATGTTGGCCAGGCTGGTCTGGAATTCCTGGGCTCAAGTGATCCACCCGCCTTGGCCTCCCAAAGTGCTGGGGTTAAAGGCATGAGCCACTGCATCCAGCCTTAAAACACTTTTTTTTTTTTTTTTTTTTCTTTGAGACGGAGTTTCACTTTTGTTACCCGGGCTGGAGTGCAATGTCACGATGTTGGCTCACTGCAACCTCCACCTACCGGGTGCAAGCGATTCTTCTGCCTCAGCCTCCCAAGTAGCTGGGATTACAGGCATGTGCCACGACACCCAGCTAATTTTGTAATTTTAGTAGAGACAGGGTTTCTCCATGTTGGTCAGGCTGGTCTCGAACTCCCAACCTCCAATCATCCGTGCACCTGACCTCCCAAAGTGGTGGGATTACAGGCATGAGCCACCACGCCCAGCCAAAACACTTAAAACAACCAGCTCTCACATAAACTCATTCATCACCAATGGGGTGGCACTAAGCCATTCATGAGCGATTTGCCCCCAGGATCGAAACACCTCTCCCCAGGCCCCACCACCAACACTGGGAATTACATTGCAGCATGAGATTTGGAGAGGACAAATATCCAAACTATATCAATAGGTTTTGTTTTGATATTTATTTTTATTTTTATTTTTTGAGACAGAATCTCACTCTGCCATCCAGACTAGAGTGCTGTGGCTCACTGCAGCCTCAACCTTCCAGGCTCAATTGGTCTTCCCACCTCAGCCTTCCGAGTAACTGTAACTACAGTCACGTGCTACCACACCTGGCTAATTTTTTGTAGAGACAGAGTTTCACCTCATTGCCCAGGCTGGTCTTAAACTCCTGGGCTCAAGCAATCTACCTGCTTCAGCCTCCCAGAGTGCTGGGACTGCAGGCGTGAGCCATCGTGCCTGGCCTCAATTATTGAACTAATTTTCTTACAATTAATTATTAAAACTGGCTGTGCGTGGTGACTCAAACCTGTAATCTTAGCATTTGGGAGGCCAAGGCAGGAGGACTGCTTGAGCCCAGGTGTTTGAGACCAGCACTGGCAAAATGGCAAGACCCTGTCTGTACAAAAATTTTTTAAATTAGCTGGGCATGGTGTTGCGTGCCTGTAGTCTAAGGTGAGAAAATCACTTGAGCCTTGAAAATCAGGGCTGCAGTGAGCCGTGTTCACACATTCTGTGAAAATTCAATCATGCAGAAAAGTGACAACTTTTTCTCTTTGACATTGTTATGAATTGTATCTAAATTTGCAGCTCTAGATTTTTTTTCAATTTTGAGGGTTTTGACAGCAAACTGCCTTTTTTTTTTTTTTTGCCCCTGCCAGACACGGTTTTGCTCTGTCGCCTAGTCTGGAGTGCAGTGACATGATCACAGCTCACTGCAGCTTTGACCTTCCAGGCCCCAAGCATTCTTCCCACCTCAGCCTATCACAGGTGCACACCACCATGCCTGGTTAATTTTTTTAAATTATTTTTTATAGAGATGGGTCTTGCCATGTTGCCCATGCTGGCTGGTGCTCAAGCAATCCCCCTTTCTTGACTTCCCAGAGTGCTAGGATTACAGGCATAAGCCACTGCCCCCAGCTAATTTCTTTTTCTTTAACCTCCTCTTCAAGTTTCTGATTCTTGAAATGGTAATCTAGAGTCTGTAGTAGATTGTGTCTTCACAATAGGAAGACAGTGCAAATAGAGGAAATAGACAGTATTTATAATAAGGATTTTTGAATCTCTAAGGTAAGAACTTAATTTTTTTTTTTTTTTTTTTTTTTTTGAGACAGAGTCTCGCTCTGTGGCCCAGGCTGGAGTGCAGTGGCTCGATCTCAGCTCACTGCAAGCTCTGCCTCCTGGCCTCAGCCATTCTCCTGCCTCAGCCTCCCGAGCAGCTGTGACTACAGGCGCCCGCCACTACTCCAGGCTAATTTTTTGTATTTTTAGTAGAGACAGGGTTTCACCGTGTTAGCTAGGATGGTCTCAATCTCCTGACCTTGTGATCCACCCACCTCAGCCTCCCAAAGTGCTAGGATTACAGGTGTGACCCACTGTGTCTGGCCTACTTAAAATTTTTTAAGAAAATTTTTGTAAAGTACACAGCATAAAATTTACTAGGCCAGGCATGGTGGCTCGTGCCTGTAATCCCAGCACTTTGGGAGGCCAAGGTGGGTGGATCGCTTGAGCCCAGGAGTTCAAGACCAGCCTGGGCAACATGGTGAAACTCCATCTCTACAAAAAAATACAAAAATTAGCCAGGCATGGTGGCATGAGTCTGTAGTCCCAGCTACTTGGGAGGCTGAGGTTGGAGGATCGCTTAAGCTCAGGAGGTTGAGGTTGAGGCTACAGGGACCTGTGATCACACCACTGCATTCCAGCCTAAGTGACTGTGAGACCCTGTCTCAAATAAGCAGGGCTGGGCGCGGTGGCTCACAGGTATAATCCCAGCACTTTGGGAGGCCGAGGTGGATGGATCACCTGAGGTCAGGAGTTCCAGACCAGCCTGACCAATATGGTGAAATCCTGTCTTTACCAAAAATACAAAAACGTTAGCCAGGTCTGGTAGCGTGCAACTGTAGTCCCAGCTACTAGGGAGAATCACTTGAACCTGGGAGGCAGAGGTTGCAGTGAGCTGAGATTGTGCCACTGCACTCCAGCCTGGGCGACAGAGGGAGACTCCATCTCAAATAAATAAGTAAGTAGACTGGGCATGGTGGCTCTCGCCTGTAACGCCAGCACTTTGGGAGGCCGAGGCGGATGGATCACCTGAGGTCAGGATAGATAGATAGATAGATAGATAGATAGATAGATAGATAGATAGATAGATAGATAGATAGATAGATAGATAGATACACATACACATATACATACACAAAAGCCAAACATTTTGTTGATCCATTCATCCATCCATGGAAACCTTAAGTTGCTTCTACCTTCTAGCTGTTGTGAATAATATTGTTATGAACATGCATATATTAATACCTACTCCAGTTACTGCTTTCAGTTCTTTGGGTGTATACCCATAAGTAGAATCACTGGATTATATAGTAACTCTGTGTGTGTGTTTTCTTTTTTTTTGAGGGACTGCCATACTGTTTCCCATAGAGTTTTCACCATTTTACATTCCCACAAGTAGTGCACAAGAGTTCCATTTCTCCACAACCTGGCTAACAATTACCATTTTTTTATGGTAGCCATTCTAAAGGATATGAAGTGATAGGTCATTGTGGTTTCAATTTGCATTTCCCTAATGATTAGTGGTGGTGAGCATCTTTTCATGTGTTTATTGATACTTTATCTTCTTTGGAGAAACGTCTGTTCACATCCCTTGTCGATTTTTTTAACCAGGTATTTTTTTTGTTGTTGTTATTGAGTTGTAGGAGTTCTTTATATATTATAGATATTAAGCCCTCACCAGATAAATGATTTGAAATATTTTCTCCTGCAACACAGAAGTTTTTTTGTTTTAAGTAGTGGGGTCTTGCTGTGTTGCCCAAGCTGGCATTGAACTCTTGGGCTCAAGTGATCCTGCCACCTCAGCCTCCCAAGTAGCTGGGACTACAGGTGTGTGCCACCACACCAGCTTTACAGGAGTGTTTATTTTTATTTCTAAATTTTATTATTTTCTTTCTTTTTTTCGAGACGGAGTCTCGCTCTGTCACCCACCTGGAGTGCAGTCACACGATCTCGGCTTACTGCAGCCTCTGCCTCCTGGGTGTTCAAGCAATTCTCCTGCCTCAGCTTCCCAAGTAGCTGGGATTACAAACATGCGCCACCATGCCTGGCTAATTTTGTGTTTTTAATAGAGATGGTGTTTCACCATGTTGGCCAGGCTAGTCTCGAACTCCTGACCTCAGGTGATCCACCTGCCTCAGCTTCCCAAAGTGCTGGGATTACAGGTGTGAGCCACTGCACACGGCCAAGAGTTTTTAACTTTGATAAAGTTGTGCATATTCCCTTATTTTTTTCTTTGGTTTCCTGTACCTTTGATGTCATATCCAAGGAATCATGACCAAATTCAGTGTCATGAAGTTTTCTCCCTATGTTTTTGCTTTCTAGCTCTTACATTTAGGTCTTTGTTCCATTTTGAGTTAATTTTTATGTATGGTATAATAAGGTAAGGGTCCAGTTTCATTAATTTGAGAGACTGTCAGTTTTCTTTTTTTTTTTCTTTTTTTTTTTTTTTTTTGAGACGGAGTCTCGCTCTGTCGCCCAGGCTGGAGTGCAGTGGCGCAATCTCGGCTCACTGCAAGCTCCGCCTCCCGGGTTCACGCCATTCTCCTGCCTCAGCCTCCAGAGTAGCTGGGACTACAGGCGCCACTGCGCCCGGCTAATTTTTTTGTGTTTTAGTGGAGACGAGGTTTCACCATGTTTGCCAGGATGGTCTCGATCTCCTGACCTTGTGATTCACCCACCTCGGCCTCCCAAAGTGTTGGGATTACAGGCGTGAGCCACCGCGCCCGGCCCAAGATTATCAGTTTTCAAGAAAAGTGTTTATTGCCTTGTTGAGATATATGTTAGACTACCTATGTGATAGTATGAAGGACTTGCAAGATTTAGATGCTTTTATTTTACATGACTTTATGTTTTTATTTCAAATTAAAATATTATGAGTTTAATAGTTGCCTTAGTATTAAATACTTCCTTTGAATGAAAATTTTTCTTTGCTATTCAGGTAAATTTCCTTTAAATAAATAATTTTATTAAAAATTATATAACATAAGATTTTGTTTCAGGCCACACCATGGATTTTTAAATTAGGTTGCTTAGAAAGTCCATTGGAAAATTAAGTAGTGCACTTAAGTGTTGTATGTTTCATTGGTTATATTTTGTCTTTGTGTTCCTTATGTTCTTTTTGGTGGTTTAAGTCAGCTTTATGCTGATAACTTCTAGGTAGCTTTTGATATGTATGTGCCTTTAAACATTCTCTTTGAAATTACTCAAACTATCAAATGAAATTAGAGAAAGAATTTCCCCTTGTTATTGTGAGACTAGAAAGACGGGCCGTCGTGGTGTCTTTTTTTTTTTTTTTTTTTTGAGATGGAATCTCGCTCTGTCACCCAGGCTGGAGTGCAGTGGTGCGATCTCGGCTCACTGCAAGCTCCGCCTCCCGGGTTCACGCCATTCTCCTGCCTCAGCCTTTCCGAGTAGCTGGGACTACAGGCGCCCACCACCACGCCCGGCTAATTTTTTGTATTTTTAGTAGAGACGGGGTTTCACGGTGGTCTCGATCTCCTGACCTCGTGATCCGCCCGCCTCAGCCTCCCAAAGTGCTGGGATTACAAGCGTGAGCCACCGCGCCCGGCATCGTCGTGGTGTCTTAACACCTGTAATCCCAGCACTTTGGTAAGCGGAGGTGGGCGGTTCACCTGAGGTCAGGAGTTGGAGACCAGCCTGGCCAACAGGGTAAAACCCCGTCTCTACAAAAAAAAAAAAAAAAAATCAGCCAGGCATGGTAGCAGGCGCCTGTAATCCCAGCCACCCAGGAGGCTCTGAGGCAGAAGAATTGCTTGAACCTGGGAGGCAGAGGTTGCAGTGAGCCAAGATTGCGCCACTGCACTCCAGCCCTGGGGGACAGAGTGAGACTTCGTTTCCAAAAAAAAAAATTTAAAAAATGGCAAGTAGAAAGACAAGAATGAACATTTGAGGATTGAGTTTGGCTTTTTGTTTTGACTCATGTCTTAAAAGAATTGTCCATTTAAAAGAGATGGGGTTTTGCCATCTTAAGCGATCTGCCTGCCTCAGCCTCTCAAAGTACAGAGATTACAGGCGTGAACCACCGTTTCTGGCCCTATTTTTAATTTTTTGAGGAAACTCCATAATGTTTTCCGTAATGGTTGTACTAATTTGCATTCCCACCAGCAGTGTGCGAGGGTTTCCTTTCCTTTACATCATCACCAACACTTGTTCATCGTTTTTATAGTAGCCATTCTAATGAGTGCTAGGTGATATCTCATTTTGGTTTGTTTTTTCTTTATCTATTTTTGATAGAGTATCACTCTGTTACCCAGGCTAGAGTGCAGTGGCATGATCTCAGCTCACTGCAACCTCAGCCTCCTGAATAGCTGGGATTAGAGGTGTGCACTATCATGCCCAGAAAATGTTTGTATATTTAGTAGAGATGGGGTTTCGCCATGTTGCCCAGGTAGGTCTCGAGCTCCTGACCTCAAGTTCAGGTGATCTGCCCGCCGCAGCCTTCCAAAGTATTGGGATTACAGACATGAGCCACCATGCCCACCCTAATTAACAGTATTTGTCAAATTTTAATGTGCATCAGAATCACCTGGAGGGCCTGTTAAAACAACCCTGGAGTTTCTTTGTTTGTTTTGTTGTTTTTTATTTTGTGGAAAACAAAAGCAGAAAAACTAAAACCCCAAACTCCAGAAAAAATCCTAAAAAATATGTTTTTTCTTAAAAAATACTGTCTCTACTCCTCTCCCTCCCTCCCAACAGCCCTTCTTGTGTTCTTGTCTAAGTGCCCTACCCCCCCCACCCCCATGACTATCCACTGGTCTTACTACTGTACCCCCCCTTCCCAATATCTATCCAGGATGCGCACCCCATGTTCTCTTACCTGGCTTCTAAGCAGGAGCATGTCTTCCTGCCAAATTCCCTCCCTGTTCCCACCTACCCCCCAACCCTTCTTATCTCGAGAAATGTCAGAACCTTCCTCTGGGCAGCCTTAGCCAGGAATAAAACATTTTTGTCTTCCCTCGTTCTATAGGACCCTTTTCCCTCCCTCCACATATACATGGACCTCTAAGAGAAGGAAATCTTTCTCTGGGACCCCGTATTCCCCTGGCCTATTCCAAGAACCCTGTCCCCCACTCCAGCTTCTTGCACTCTGAAGAGCAACAGTCTTCTCTCCAAGGAATCATCTTCCTTCTCTCAGGATGTGTGCATCTGCTCAGCCTCCCACTCTTACCTTTCTGACCCAGACCCCCCATCCCCCAATTCTCCTGAGCCAAAGAGCCCTTTTCCCACCCAGCCCAGGGACCCCAGCCTCCTGGCCTCCACACCTGCGCGGCTAGCGGATGAGGACATTGATCTCGGCCACACTGGTCTCCAGCACGTTCTTGGCCGTGGCCTTGCCATGTTGCTCCTTGAGATTCAGCCTAATGGCAGGCTTGTGGGCAAAGCGCACGTTGCAGTAGGAGCAGCGGTAGGGCCGTGCTCCCGAGTGCAGGTTGAGGTGGTCGTGCAGGGTGGACTTCTGTGTGAAGCACTTGCCACAGGTGCCGCACGAGTGTGACTTGACACCACGATGCACGTTCATGTGGCGGTTGAGGTTGCTGCTGTGGTTGAACTGCTTGCCACAGCGAGGGCACATGAAGATGAAGTGCTGCGCCCGCATGTGGAAGACCAGCTTCTCCATGCCCTGGAACACTTCCGGGCACTTGGTGCACTTGATGTTCTTTAAGGGGTTTCCACCTGAGAAGCCCCCAGGCAGGGGTCCCCGGCTGCCCCCGCCCCCAGGCTGCCCCCCGCCCCCCGGGCAACCATGGCCACCGCTGCTGCTTCCACCAGGCCTGAGGTGGCCCCCACGCTGGCCCGGCCTCCGGAAATCAACAGCAGGCCCTCCCTTTCTGCGTCCTCCGACAGGCTATAGCAGGCCTTCACTACACCCTGCGGTGGGGCTACAGTGCTGGCGGGCACGCTGCTCTGGGCCAGCTCCCCAAGGTGGCCACCCACGGAACTTCCAATGCCCAGACCCCCTCCTAGGCCTCCAGGGGGTTTGAGCCGGTGTGCCACCTCCAGGGCCGACTCCACCTTGACGATGCAGATGTCAGACACGTCCTCATCCTCATTCTCATCCTCATCCTCTTCCTCGGCTTTCAGCTCCAAGTCCTCATCCAGTGGAAACTCCAGCTTCACTGACCGCAGGAGTGGAGGGGGTAGAGGAGGTGGGGGTGGGGGCTTCGGGGCTGGCTTTGGGGTCTGGCTGGAGGGAGGAGGGACTTGGTGGCGCTGACGCTGCTCACTGACCCCATCCTCTTTGAGGCCTATTTTGGTCTCAGTGAACTGGCTGAGGGCATTCCGGCATTTCTCCACCACGTGCTCCATCTGCAGGTAGGAGGCGGCTGTAAGATAGTTGAGGATGTCCCTAACAGCGATTTCCAAGGCGCCCGTGTAGCAGGAGAGGAGCAGGTCGGCCACGATGCGTGCACTGTGCATCAGGGAGACCTGCAGCTCCGAGCTGGGGTTCAGCAGGAACTGGTCCCGCAGGAACGGTGAGCAGGCGGCCAAGATGACCTTGTGGCCTCGAAACTTGAGGCTGTCGGCCACAATGGTCACGTCGCAGAACCGCACCTCTGCCGGAGCTGGTTCATGTTCTGTAGCGTAGCGGCCTCGTGGCCGGGCAGCTGGAAGCGCAGGACTTCCACCCCAGAGGCCATTGTGGAGGGAGTGGGCAACCCTGGCCCAGTTCCGCGCGCTTTTTTTTTTTTATCCCCTATTTTCCCAACGCCCCCGGGGCCGGAAGCGCCCCCCATTCTTGGGCAGGGCCTGGGCAGTGCGCAGGCGCGGGGGTGCGCGGGGTTGGCTCCGCGGGGGCGTAAGGGGGGAGGGGCGGGGGCGGCTTGTGCCGTGTGTTCCAGGCCCAGCGCGCGCGGCGGCGGCGTGGGCTAGGACTCCAACCCTGGAGTTTTTGATTCAGTAGCTCTGGGATAGAGATAACTTCCCAAGGGATGCTGATGCTGCTGGTTGGATGAACAACACTGAGATCATTGCCTTAAGACGTCCATTGTTGGTTGTTGGCAATAACTTAACTTTTGGCTAGGGACGGAGGTGTGGGAGACAGAGTCTGGCTCTGTCCCTCAGGCTGGAGTGCAGTGGCGCCATCTGTAACCTTCGCCTCCCAGGTTCAAGCGATTCCTGCCTCAGCCCCTCAAGTAACTGGGATTACAAGCATGTGCCACCACGTCTGGCTAATTTTTGTATTTTTAGCAGGCAGCGTTTCGCCATGTTGCCCAGGGGTCTCAAACTCCTGGCCTCAAGTGATCTGCCCTCCTCGTCTTTCCTTAAGTGCTGGGATTACAGGCGTGAGCCACTGCACCCAGCCTAAATTAACTTTTATCGTAGGCATCTAGGGAAGTACTGTTTATGTACCAAACTTGGGAAAATTGTGAGAACAGTCACTATTTTTTTCTATTCTGTGGTTCAAATCAGGAACCCAGTTGAAAAAGGCTGGTTTAGAGTAATTGGCTAGTTGTCGTGGCTCACACCTATAATCCCAGCACTTTCAGGGGCTGAGGTGGGAGGATTGCTTGAGCTCAGGAGTTCAAGACCAGCCTGGGTAACATGGTGAAACCCTGTCTCTACCCAAAAAAAAAAAAAAAAAAAATTTGTTTTTAATTGGCTGGGCGTGGTGGCATGCACCTGTAGTCCCAGCTACTCAGGAGGCTGAGGTATGAGAATCACCCGAGCCAAAGAGGTCAAGGCTACAGTGAGCCTTGATTATGCCACTGCACTTTAGCCAAGGCAGTGTGAGACCCTATGTCAAAAAAAGGTCTAATTTACATAGTAAAAATGGGCATTTTTAATATGTCCACATATTTATACATCCCTCTATTAATTGGTAAAGCAACTTTTTTTTTTTTTTAAGATGGAGTCTCGCTCTGTCGCCCAGGCTAGAGTGCAATGGCGTGATTTTGGCTCACTGCAACCTCCGCCTCCCGAGCTCAAGTGATTCTCCTTCCTTAGCCACCTGAGTAGCTGGGATTACAGGCACATGCCACCACGCCCAGCTAATTTTTGCATTTTTTGTAGAGATGAGGTTTCACCATGTTGGCCAGGCTGGTCTCGAACTCCTGACCTCAGATGATTGCCCGCCCCAGCCTCCCAAAGTGTTGGGATTACAGGTGTGAGCCACCACGCCCAGCCAGTGAGACAACTTTTTTACCAGAAATGCCAAGAATTATTGCTAGACAGGTAGATACTATTTTTTAGACAAATACTAGCTTTATAAAGATATTTTCCTTATAAATACATTTAGAATCATAAATTAAGTGATGTAGTTTAAGCCAAAAAACTTGTCCTATTTCAGAATGTTATGGAATGATTTCATATTTTCTTGAAAATATGGCCGGGCGCGGTGGCTCAAGCCTGTAATCCCAGCATTTTGGGATGCCAAGGCTGGCGGATCACAAGGTCAGGAGATTGAGACCATCCTGTGTCTCACGGTGAAACCTGTTCTACTAAAACTACAAAAAATTAGTCGGGCGTGGTGGCATGTGCCTGTAGTCCCAGCTACTTGGGAGGCTGAGGCAGGAGAATTGCTTGAACCAGGGAGGTGGAGGTTCCGGTGAGCCGAGATCGTGCCACTGCACTCCAGCCTAGGCGACAGAGTGAGACTCCATCTCAAGAAAAAAAAAAAGAAGAAAATGTATTTGCTTCATAGTATCTTGTTTTTAGAGTGCCATTGAAAGAAAGTCTCACATGCTATTAGTACTAATGATTTATCACTTTAACTTTGTTTAGAGAAATGGATAGAAAATAAGTGAGTGGATAAAACTAACAAGAAGGATCTTGGCAACAAGAAAAACAAGGACAGTTCAGCATTTGAGATGTCTTAAGAAACAGAAAAACGGCCGGGCGCGGTGGCTCACGCTTGTAATCCCAGCACTTTGGGAGGCCGACGTGGGCGGATCATGAGGTCAGGAGATCGAGACCATGGTGAAACCCCGTCTCTACTAAAAATACAAAAAAAAATTAGCCGGGCGTGGTGGCGGGCGCCTGTAGTCCCAGCTACTCGGAGAGGCTGAGGCAGGAGAATGGCGTGAGCCCTGGAGGCGGAGCTTGCAGTGAGCCGAGATTGCACTCCAGCCTGGGCGACAGAGCGAGACTCCATCTCAAAAAAAACAAAACAAAACAAAAAGAAACAAAAAAACTGGCCGAGTGTAGTAGCTCACACCTGTAACCCTCACCTTTGGGAGGCCAAGGTGGACGGATCACCTGAGCTCAGAAGTTCGATACCAGCCTAGGCAACATGGCAAAACCCCGTCTTTACGAAAAAAGGAAAAAACAACAAACAAAAAAAACGCTGGGTGTGGTGGTGTGTGCCTGTAGTCCCAGCTACTCGTGAGGCTGAGGCAGAAGAATCACTTGAGCCCAGGAGGCGGAGGTTGCAGTGAGACAAGATAGTACCACTGCCCACTCCAGCCTGAGCGGCAGAGAAAGACCCTGTCACAAAAAAAAGAAAAAAGGCCGGGCGCGGATGGTGGCTCACGCCTGTAATCCCAGCACATTGGGAGGCCAAGGCGGGCGGATCACGAGGTCAGGAGATCGAGCCCATCCTGGCTAACACTGTGAAACCCCGTCTCTACTAAAAAAAAAAAAATACAAAAAATTAGCCGGGCATTGTGGCGGACCCCTGTAGTCCCAGCTACTCAGGAGACTGAGGCAGGAGAATGGCATGAACCTGGGAGGTGGAGCTGGCAGTGAGCCGAGATCATGCCACTGCACTCCAGCCTGGGCGACAGAGCCAGACTCCGTCTCGGGAAAAAGAAAAGAAATAGGCAAATTGTAAAGTAAGGAAGAAAATATATGATAGGCAGATACATAATTATAAATGTCTGTGACTTAAGTATATAATTAAAGATCTAAGTAACTTTTAGCTCTACAATTTTTTAATTTTTATTAAGAAAATACTTTGCTTTTGCCTGCAGAGCCCTCTTAATTGGGATATTTTCATATTTTGAATTTTAGGGCAGCTGCAATGACTCTCCGCACGGTATTATTGTCATTGCAAGCACTATTGGCAGCTGCAGAGCCAGACGATCCACAGGATGCTGTAGTAGCAAATCAGGTAAGATGGCTGCTTTTGAAAGACTCTTGTATTATGTATGAGTCTCTAACACTTCAGTGGTTTGCACATTAACACGTGAGCATACTCTATTGAAACTTTTGAAATGGTTTTCTTTCTTGTGGTAGGATTATTTTGTCAGGTGTGATAGTGAAAACTTCATAGACTTTTAACATCCTAGTTTAATTGGATATAGATGCTGTTTTCCTAACATGAGTATTTTCAAACACATAAAGTCAAAAGAATTACACAGTGAACACCCATATTCCTACAATCTAGATTCTATGATTAATGCTCATGTATGTGTCCATCTTTTTATCCTTCCATTCAGTGATGATCCCTTCCTGCTAATAATTTTAATCACCTCCTATCATGGCACTTACATGACATGGCACAGTTTCCGATGACTTTGTAATTTGTTGAACGGAATAAATATTTTTCATTTCCCTTTCTAGCCACAGTGGCTGAGTTTAATAGTTACAACAGAGACTGGACCTAAGTTATTAGTATCTGACTCGTTAAGAAACAGTTTGCTGGCCAGGTGTGTTGGCTCATGGCTGTAATCCCAGCACTCTGGGAGGCCAAGGTGGGTGGATCACTTGAGGTCAGGAGTTCCAGACCAGCCTGACCAACATGGTGAAATCCTGTCTCTACTAAAAACACAAAACTAGCCTGGCATGGTGGCATGCACCTGTAGTCCCAGCTGCCTGAGAGGCTGAAGTGGGAGAATTGCTTGAACCTGGGTGGCAGAGATTGCAGTGAGCTGAGATCACGCCATTGCACTCCAGCCTGGGTGACAGAACGGGACCCTGTCTCAAAAAACAAACAAGTTTGCCAACACCTACTCTAAGCCATTGGAATATAATGAACATTTTTTTAAAAAAAACTTAGAAAGTTTTTCTTCTCTTGACTTCTAAGATATAACCCTCTTTTCTTCCTCACTTCATAGCTGTTCTTTGTTAGTTCCCACAATTATTTCCCTTCCTACTCGTCTTTCTTAAATGTAGTTCCTCAGTTCTGACCTTGTTACCTTTACTTTCTGTACACACTCACACTTGGATGATCATATCTATACTGATGTTACCACCCATACATTGGTAAAATGTTTAGGCTTGCCCTCTCTCCTAAGCATGAGAGCCTGGTGTTTAACTAAATTGGTAGGTCATGGTATCATAGCATGATAGGTTTGTAGGATTTATGATACTGCATTCAGTTTTGGTAGTGTTACACTCAGGTACCCAAGGAACATTCATATGGTTAACCACCCAAGTCACAGCCTTTGGAGTTTTTCTCTGTGTCTCCTTTGCTCCTGTTGATAACCATTCCCTGTATCATTCTGTCACTATATTTACATAATTACTCTGATTGCCATAGGTCACTTTTTAAAAATTGTTTCTTTTCAACTGCTCTGATAGATCTCCTTTTCTCATCCTCTTTCTTCCTTTCTCCGTCTTCTACGTTGCTATCAGGTAGCTTTATAAAGTGCAAATCCTACTTCACTAACAAAAACTTGTTAGTAGCTCTGCTGTCACCTACTTGAGTCCAAATTCTTTAGTTTGCAGAGTTTTTCCATAATCTGAACTCTCTGCTTTATTTCCTAAATTCTTGTTTTCTTCAAACTCATGCTTTTTCAAGCATTGCATTCGTTTTTACATATTGTATCCAATCTGCCATATTTCCTCTGCCTGAGGAAACTTTCTCTTGGCAAACTTTAATCTAAAGATTTTAATTTATATATTATCTTTCTTCTTTTCCCTTGAGGATCTGTTTACTTTATGTATATATGTATATATCCTTGTCAACATATTCTGTTATCTCTGAGTACTTCGAGTTAGGGTTTTCCATGTTTTACATATGTGCTATTTGTTCATATTTGGTTGTTAAAAGCGTGGCTTGTGTTCCAGCTTTGCTTTCCTGTTGAGCTCTAAGCCTTACAGGTTGAGGTTGGACTCAAGGGTTTCTTTTAGCTCCTAAAAATAGTTCAATAATTTGACTTATTTCCTTGTGATGAGTCAGTGGTAGAAACTAGATTTATCGTTTTAATATGTAATAGATTTAAATATATAAAGTACTTTTAAAAGAAATATTAAAGTGAATTGAATAGTTAGTAATTTATACTTTGCTTTACTAACTAATGGTGGTTCCAAAGTATTTGATAAATTTACCTCTTTCCAATGCATATGGGAAGTCTTTTAATAAAATTACTCTATTGTGAGTTTATAATCATCTCAAGTTATGTAATAAGTTAGGACTTTGCATGTGGGGTTTCCATAAATCACTGTACACTAATGCAGCTGTAAGAAAACAGAAGAAGAGGCCGGGCACGGTGGCTCACGCCTGTAATCCCAGCACTTTGGGAGGCCAAGGCGGGCGGATCACGAGGTCAGGAGATCGAGACCATCCTGGCTAACACAGTGAAACCCTGTCTCTACTAAAAATACAAAAAATTAGCTGGGCGAGATGGTGGGTGCCTGTAGTCCCAGCTACTCGGGAGGCTGAGGCAGGAGAATGGTGTGAACCCTGGGGGGCGGAGCCTGCAGTGAGCCGAGATCGTGCCACTGCACTCCAGCCTGGGCGACAGCGAGACTCTGCCTCAAAAAAAAAAAAAAAAAGAAGAAGAAGCTAGTTGTATTCTAGCCTGGGCTGTGGGTAATACAAAAGCTGGTTACATTGTAAAAAATTATTCTAATGTCCACATATTTTTATAAGCTAGTAATCTGTGTTCAGTTGTATAATGTTTGCTGCTTTCCAGTGTTTGGAGCATCTCTTAATTCCTCACTTAACCTAATTTTAGTCTTGCTAGTTATATTTGTTGAATTCGGAGATTAAAGTAGATTAATGTTACTTGTCTTTATTATTGTCAACACAAATTGTGAGTTGAAGCTTCAGGTTAAGTGGTCTTTTCTCGAGTGACATAGTCTTGTCTATAATGCAAAGTGAATCACGTTTTAAATGTAGATTTGTTTTATTTGGAAAAGTAGGGTTGTAGGCGATTAGAGCTGAAATATAACAAATATTATAACTGTAATGTCATGTCAATCAATTTTTCCCCCCATATAGTACAAACAAAATCCCGAAATGTTCAAACAGACAGCTCGACTTTGGGCACATGTGTATGCTGGAGCACCAGTTTCTAGTCCAGAATACACCAGAAAAATAGAAAACCTATGTGCTATGGGCTTTGATAGGGTAAGTACATAAGGGCATGTTGATTTTTATGTATTGATTGATTTTAAATTATTGCAAATTCTTGGCTGACAAAAGTGGTTTAGAAAATAAGAGAAATTCGCAGCCTGGGCAACATGGCAAAACCCATCTCTACAAAAATTAGCTGGACGTGGTGGTGAGTGCCTGTAATCCCAGCTACTCTGAAGGCTGAGGTGAGAGAATCCCTTGGGCCCAGGAGGACGAGGCTGCAGTGAGCAATAGTCATGCCACTGCACTCCAGCCTTGGTGATAGAGCAAGACCCTGTCTCAAAAAAAAAAAAAAAAGGAAAAAGAAAATCTTTTTGGTAAACATATTTTCTGTTTTCGAAATCAGTGATTTTTTTATTTTTACTAATTACTGCCATTGATTTTAGAAGCTTTTCATGCACTGCAAATGTAAATCAACTTACAGAAAAGAAACAAGGTGTTAATTCCCAGTATAAAGAGTGAATGATTCAGTATTGTTTAAATGTTTCCTTGAGATTTAATTTCCTGTCCCCTTTTCTTCTCTACAGAATGCAGTAATAGTGGCCTTGTCTTCAAAATCATGGGATGTAGAGACTGCAACAGAATTGCTTCTGAGTAACTGAGGCATAGAGAGCTGCTGATATAGTCAAGCTTGCCTCTTCTTGAGGAGCACCAACATCTGTTATTTTTAGGATTCTGCATAGATTTCTTTTAAACTGGCATTCTTGCCTAATGATGTTATCTAGGCACCATTGGAGACGGAAAAAAAAAAATCCCTGCTCTGTAAATAAAGCTAATTAAACGTCTGTGTAAATTTAAAAAGGGGAAATACTTTAATTTTTTTTCTTAATAGTGTAAAAATTCCTTGAGCTAAGCTAAAACCATGGAAGAAACATGCTACTTTAGTGTTTAGCAGTGTACCAAGACTAGCAAGAGTTTGCTTCAGGATTTTGTTGAATAATTAAGATAATATTTTGAGTGTGTCAGGGCCATTCAAATTGTTGGTGTTGCATCACAGCTACCTTAACTGTTTTTAACATGGATCCTCTGTGCCTGTGAATTTACTTGCATGCTTGTACTTGACTTCTTAGGATGGGTAGCTGAAAAGACCACCATTTTAAGCATTTGAGAATTCTTAAATATGAAATTTATTCAGAATTGAAGATGGTGACCTATTCAGAGCCTTTTTGTCCTTGTCAACAGACTGGGACATAGTGTCTGTTCCCCCCCGGCCCCCCCACCACCACCTTGCCACACACAGCTAATATTCTGATGGTAAATTTCTCTGTATTAGGTGGGGAAATGTGCTGAAGGACAGTATGTATCCCTTGCTTCATTTTTAGGTCATAGGTTTGGAATGTTTTGTCCCAATTCTTCAAACACTCTTAAATTTTTCCTAAGTAATGTAAAAATGGAACTGCCAATTTTATTTCTCTTGCAAAAATAGTAAATACTTGATGTTACATTATTCCCAGGTTTATTGAAAGAACCCAACTTAGTTTTTCAGTGAATTTGACACCTATTTTTTAAATGATGAAATTTTTCTTTGAGAACTGGCAAGGATGCAGTCAGCTGTTTGCAGTTTTTAGCCTGATTTTGGGGTCTGTAGAGATTGCTTTATTGGATACTTCAAGTCATTCTTGCTTGCACT
The DNA here is from genome assembly GCF_009828535.3 of Hylobates moloch. Classification (NCBI taxonomy): domain Eukaryota; kingdom Metazoa; phylum Chordata; class Mammalia; order Primates; family Hylobatidae; genus Hylobates; species Hylobates moloch. The sequence goes on along the minus strand of NW_026652292.1, from coordinate 51,340,227 downwards.
TCCCCTATTGACACATGAAAGCTGTGTTGGTGTTTTATTGTACATACTTCAGATACACATAGGAATAGAAGTGTGTTATAAATCTAGCTTTCTTTATGATGTTTCTGATATGAGAATTGAAAACTTTACTTTCTCTTGTACATAGTCAGACTATTTGTATTAAATTTACATTTCATTCTAAGTTCAAAAGTTTGAAAATTATTAGTTTTGCAAGATCAAACACTAATGTGACCATTTTATGAAGGTTGAAGTGGATTTATGCAGGCAGTTCTATATATAGAAATACAATTCTTTTTAAATTTTTAGGACCAATACAAAATAACAAAAATGTAACGGAATCAGACTGAATTAAAGTAAGGCTGTATATTGAAAGTCATATTATAAAAGGTTTGCTTTCTTTAAGTGTTATTTATCTATCTATCTTAAATTATAATCGTTAAGTGTTTGGAAGATAATTTTTGAATCATAACGTCAGCATAACTTTATTTGACTTCTCAATAATCTTGATACTAGAAGCAATAAAAGAACCATTATTAAATATATTGTAATGTTAAAGATGTGAAGGTTCTTCCAAAAATTTGTAAGGCTTTCCTAATTAACAGTAAACTCTTATAGTTGATATTATTGCATACTAAACACAAGTTGCTGTTTTTTCCCCATATGTTTGCTTACGCGTGTCTTTATACAATCACCTCCTTTTATTGCTGTAGTTTATTTTCTAAAGATGCCAAAGGAAACAAGATTTTTCTTTATTTATTTTAAATACCTGAAACCTTGTACTTTATATTTTGAAGTAAGGTGGGATTGTGTGAAAATGTGGATGGTTTTTCTCCAGTGTTGGTTAGAATTACTTTTTTTAAGTGGAGGGCAACTTGGTAGTATTAGTAGAATTTGGGTTTAAAAATATCAGACACATCTACCCAGTTTATTTTTTGCCTGTATTATCAGGGTATATTTAATTGTCCTGTGGTTAAACAAAGGTGAGAGAGCTCAGAGTTTCTAAAGGTCAAGCATTTTACATATACACATACATACATGCTCTTGGAGGCAGCTATATCCTGCTTTGATTTTTATGGACATGAGCCCTATAGGGTTATATACTCATCTAACTACACTTCAACATCCCCAGTGCCCAAGAAATTGGAAAGTACAATATTTGGTTTGAGACATTCTTCATAAAATATTCTTTTTATTATAAAAATTTACCTCATTTACATTTAATGTGATGATCTTTTTTTTTTCCTTTCTGGTATATTTCCCACTGTACTGTTTGGTTTGTGTTATTCTCTTGTCTGTGGGTAGATTTAGTTACCCAAACATAGAAACTAAAGCAATTGCTTTTTTCCTCTGGTCTTAAATATGTTTGGAAAAAAAGACACTAAGAGATCAGGCCTAGGGGAAAAGTACCCTGGTGGAAATTATTTTTGTAATTCTTAATATTTTTGAGTTGGCTCCGTTTGTCAGTTTTAAAAGCCTCAAAAATTATGTTAAAAAAAATCCAGTGAAATCCCATTTAGGGCAGGCCGATTTGTTAGAAGTCACTGATACTCCAGTAGGCTTTTGTTATAATCAGGCCTGTTTCCTGAGTATGTGCCTCTTTTAAAAAAAGAAATAATTAGCTGTATAGTATTTCAGTACTGATGAATGAATGAATGGATGAATGAATGAATGGCAGTTAGTGGACCCAAATAAGTATTCAGTGGTATATAAATATTTGAGGAACTAGGTACTGAATTAATTAGGTGCTCTGAGTTGGCACCCTGAAATGTTTGGAATTACAACTATGATTTACTTAAACACGTAACACGTTCAAGGATATATAAATGTTTGGAGTCTTAAGTATTTTGCTTTTGAAGAGAATAATCAATCTATATGAAATGAAAGACTTGATTTTTTTTTCATTTTTTAGAAGTAATACACATTTATGATTGTTGGCACATAAAACTATGCAAAACAATTCTTTTTAAGTATCTGTAAGAAAGAATTGGCAGTTTAAACGGATTTTGCTTATTTATGCACTACAGAATGCAGCATACTGTATTACTGTTGAGGCTGCTTAATAAGTTTACCAATGTGAAAAGCAGATCTTGGGTATAAAAGTGTATGCCTGATTTGAGCTTTTAAAACTGTGCAGTAGGTGTGTGGTAATGTTTTACAATCCTATGTAGCAAAATAGGAAATTATGAATTTTTGTTGTTGTTTTAAAGATTTAAGATGGATTGGGGTAGGGAACAGCTGGAGCCAGGTATACCTTCTAGTATGTAGAGGGAAACAATGTTTAGATAGGAAAAAGGAAGCCGTCTGTTTACAGTTAACTTTATTTCATGGACTTCTACAAAATGTTGTATTAATCACTTTTTCTAGTTCAAGGAATTTCAATTCCAGGGTACAAACCATTGATTTAAAAATTACGTTTCCATTCTTTTTAGTACCAGTTTAAAGTAAATGCTTACCATCAGCCAGTTGCTGTCACTGGGAAGAAGGCAACTTGAAGTATTTACTGATAAATAGCCTTTATTCCCAAGTGTGACTTTTCTTCAGTGTCTACATATTATGTCACACGTTCTATTTGCACTGCTGCAATATAGATCAAAGATCTTGTGGCATAGGGGTAGGGGAGTGTTAGTATCTCCCTTGTCCCATTTGTTCTCTTACTGCTTCATTGGACTGATCTACCCTCATGAACTTGCAATCACCTAAATGGAAGTCTTGAATGTGTCACCTTTTGCTTGGTTATTTCAACCATGCTGCTATATATAATCAGGTGTGGCACAGTTTGTCAGTTTGATTCTAGGTGTGAGTGGATAGAAATCATTACACTGTGCTGTTAACGATCCTTGTCTGCTTGCTGTTACCTACTTTTTACAGGCATCATAATAAAAGCTAGACTATTTCTTTGGGGGGAAAGAGACTTATTTAATGTAATTTAAAAAACTTTTCCAATAGAAAATGAAATATTATTGAAAATAATATCTATTTTTTAGCTTTCAGCAATTGATGGTGCTTTGTTGTGGTGTCTGCTGGAAGTCTACTGCCATTATAGGGAACCTTGCTTGTTAGCTTCTCTAGATCTCTATTCTAAACAATCTGTTAGTGATGATAAATTCTGTAGGAGGGTCTATTCTGAGCCGTTAACTTCCTGTAAGGGGAAAATGGGTGGGTTACCAGAAATACCATTGAAGCAGGGTGGGCTGTGGGTGGAGGGTCGGGGTATTTGTCTTGAGAATTAAAAACTACGAAACACTTTTGTACACAACTGATTTTTTAAAAAATAAACACATTTTTAAAGATGTTGAATTTTTCCCCCCTTATTGGGAATTCTTAAAAATAAATGCATGCATGTTTTCCCCTGAAAATGGTTTATATCTTATTTCTGGGTACTCATCTGTGGACAAGCAATTAAGTCTTAACTCTAAATAAGAACTAGGCAGATATTTCTCCTTCACAAATTTCATAGTGATTGACATATAAATGCAGTAAGTTGTATCAGATCTTTGAATTTAAAAACAGATTGAAATTTAGTTCTAATTAAATTTACTAAAAGAACATATTTGCTTAGGTTCTAATCCAAAATTGAGAGTAACTAAGAGTTAAGTAATACTTTGTATTCTGTTTCCGTATATACTTTCTGGAAATGTTGCTTGGTACTGTCAAAAAGACTGAATTGTTTCAGAAAGTCCAGGGTTTAATCCCAGCTTTTACTCAAGAGCAGAGAGCCTGGACTTTTCTGAGCCTCAGTTTCCTCATCTAGGTAAGATATTTGCCCAGTACTTTGTAGCATGTTTGTGAAGATCAAATGATTGATGTAGCTATAAAACTACTTAATATATTTGTATAGATGTTAATATAATTCTAACACTAAATTTTGGCTAAACTATGAAAGGATTACTCTTCCTAATCTGAAACCACCAAGAGGATACCTTGTTTGAAAATTGTTCTGGTTTGGCAAAGTAGCTATTTTTTGTTTTGTCTATTTCAAAGGTCCATTGATTGGTTATTATCTGTAGATTGTCCCTTCCTCCATAAATGCTGATAATTAGAAGACACTTTGTCAGGGTTTGTACAAATTATTTTACATGGCAAAATTGATTGTGTCTTTATGGTATTTGTAACCAACTCACAGCAGGCCTATAGGTTTCTTTGCCAAGAAATGGAATTCCTCCTGACCTGGAATATCAATATAAAAAGTGTTCTTTTTGTGGAGTAAGACTGGGTCTTTAGGTACTACTAAAAATCTAGGATGACAAATAGAATTCAAGGCTGGGTGTAGTGGCTCACACCTGTAATCCCAACAACACTTTGGGAGGCAGAGGCAGGTGGATCATCTGAGGTCAGACAAGCCTGGCCAACATGGTTAAACCCCATCTCTACTAAAAACATAAATGTTAGCTGGGCATGGCGGTGTGCGCCTGTAATCCCAGCTACTCTGGAAGCTGAGGCAGGAGAATTGCTTGAAAACTCGGGAAGCGGAGATTGCAGTGAGCCAAAATTGCACCGCTGCACTCCAGCCTGGGCAACAGAGTGAGAATTTAAGGAGCTCTCATGCCCTGGCAATAGATAGTCAAATTTAAAGAGCATCAGACATTTGGCACTTGTTTTGATCATCAGTGAATTAGTTTTTCAGTGAATAATATGAAAATTATTAAGGATAACAACTTTCTTAAGGTATCAGATAAAGTCAAATGGCGAAATTGGCAAAATGACACAAATTCAGGATAATTGCTGAAGTGATTATTAGCTGGAGCATGGTTGATTTTCTTTGCCGGTGTGGTGGCTCACAACTGTAATCCCAGCACTTTCAGAGGCTAAGGAGGGAAGATCACTTAAGCCCAAATTGGAGGCTGCAGTGAGCCAGATCCACCACTGCACATCAGAATGGGCAACAGAACAAGACCCTGACTCCAAAAAAAAAAAAAAATTATCCCAGGCCGGGTATGGTGGCTCATGCCTCTAATCCCAACACTTTGGGAGGCCGAGGTGGGTGGATCACAAGGTCAGGAGTTCGAGACCAGCCTGACCCACATGGTAAAACCTCGTCTCTACTAAACATACAAAACAAAAATTAGACGGGCGTGGTGGCGTGCGCCTATAATCCCAGCTACTCTGGAGGCTGAGGCAGGAGAATCACTTGAACCCGGGAGATGGAGGTTGCAGTGAGCTGAGATTGCACCATTGCATTTCAGCCGGGGCGACAGGGCGAGACTCTTCTAAAAAAAAAAAAAGTATTAGGCCAGACGCAATGGCTAACACTTGATCACGCCTATAATCCCAGCACTTTGGGAGGCGGAGGGATTACCTGAGGTCGGGAGTTTTACACCAGCCTGGCGAACATGGCGAAACCCCGTCTCTACTAAAAATACAAAAATTAGCTAGGCATGGTGGCAGGCGCCTGTAATTCCAGCTACCCAAGAGGCGGAGGCAGGAGAATCACTGGAACCTGGGAGGCAGAGGCTGCAGTGAGCCGAGATCGCGCCATTGCACTCCAGGCTGGGCAACAAGAGCGAAACTCCGTCTCAAAAAAATAATGACTGTCATTCCAAATAAACTCATTGCTTTTAAAAAGTAAGAAAGAGTTCATAGTGAAAAAAACTAATTCTCTACCAAACTCTACTACTAGTACACAGAACAGTTTTTAAATAATGGATTTTTGTTTTTAGGTTACCTCCAGGTCACTAAATAATATGCTTATTCCTGTTTAACTCATTTCTGTTCTGTCAGTTACACCTAGTTATCTCTTGACTCCATGTTTTTATCCCCAACTTTATCTTCACTCAGCAATGGAGTAGGTTAAAGGAGGGCTGTCATATGCAGAAAAACCTTGAGAAAATCAGATGGTTTGGGGGGGCAAGTATGTATAGTTAAGGGGCATCTACTCACTGAAGTAAAATTGCTTTGGACTGAGGGCAGAGGAAAGGAAGATGAGTAACTGCAACAAGGGGACTACAGTACCTAGATAAAGGTAATAATTAGAAGATTAAGAGATAGGCCGGGCGCCGTGGCTCATGCCTGCAATCCCAACACTTTGGGAGGCCAAGGCAGGTGGATCACTTGAGGTCAGGAATTCAAAACCAGCCTGGCCAACATGGTGAAACCCTGTCTCTACTAAAAATATAAAAATCAGGCCGGGCGCAGTGGCTCATGCCTGTAATTTCAGTACTCTGAGAGGCCAAGGCGGGCAGATGTCAGAAATTCGAGACCAACCTGGCCAACATGGTGAAACCCTGTCTCTACTAAAAATACAAAAATTAGACGAGTGTGGTGACGTGCGCCTGTAGTTGAGACAGGAGAATTGCTTGAATAGGCAGAGGTTGCAATGAGCCAAGATCGTGCCACTGCACTCCAGCCTGGGAGACAGAGTGAGACTCCATCTCAAAATAAAAATAAAAATACAACAATCAGCCAAGTGTGGTGGCGTGCATCTGTAGTCCCAGCTACTCTGGAGGCTGAGTCAGGAGAATCGCTTGAACCCCAGGAGCGGAGGTTGCAGTGAGCCAAGATCATGCTACTGCACTCCAGCCTGGGCAACAGTGAGAGTTCGAGACCAGCCTGGCCAACATGGTGAAACTCCGTCTGTACTAAAAATACAAAATTAGCTGGGCATGATGGTGTGCGTCTGTAGTCCCAGCTATTCGGGAGACTGAGGCAGGAGAATCGCTTGAACCCGGGAGGTGGAGGTGGCAGTGTGCTGAGATCGCGCCACTGCACTCCAGCCTGGGCGACAGAGCAAGACTCTGTCTCAAAAAAAAAAAAAAAAAAAAAGATTAAGAGAGAGGTGAGAGAGATTATAAAAAGAACAAAAAGGCAAGGTGTGGTAAAAGAAAATCAAGGTTATGAACCTATTGAGGGCAGAGTAGGAAGGATAAAAGTGCCTATGTGGGGAGATTCTATGTAGAGAGTACAAGGAAAAATCTTGGCCCCAAATGCTTTGTTAATCCTTTTAATTTGTTAAAAATCGTTAAAGGGTCGGGTGCAGTGGCTCATGCCTGTAATCCCAGCAATTTGGGAGGCCGAGGTGGGCGGATCACCTGAGGTCGGGAGTTCAAGACCAGCCTGGCAAGCATGGTGAAACCCTGTCTCTACTAAAAATACAAAAATTAGCTGGGCATGGTGGCAGGCGCCTATAATCCCAGCTACTTGGGAAGCGGAGGCAGGAGAATCGCTTGACCCCGGGAGGCGGAAGTTGCAGTGAGCCAAGATCACGCCATTGCACTCCAGCCTAGGCAACAGAGCGAGACTCCGTCTCAAAAACAAAATAAATTGTTAAAGTCCAGTTGATTAAAATGTTGCCAGTACTGCTTTCTATCCCCCCATTCAGTGCAGTAAAACTCTCTTCAGGCTCATGCCTGTAATCCCAGCACTTTGGGAGGCTGAGGCAGGTGGATTGCTTGAGCCCAGGAGTTAAGACCAGCCTGGGCAACATGGTGAAATTCTGTCTCTACAAAAAAAAAAATAGCCAAAAATTAGTCGGGCAGAGTGATGGGTGCCTGTAGTCCCAGGTACTCAGGAGACTGAGATGGGAGGATCACCTGAGCCCAGGAGGTCGAGGCTGCAATGAGCAGTGATTGCATCACTGCACTCTAGCCTGGACAAAGTACAAAGTAAGACCCTGTCTCCAAAAAGAAAACTCTTCACTGGGCCTTTTCTCTTTGGGAAGCTTCCTCTTTTCCCAAGGGTAACTTGTACTCTTTACTACTTTCCATTGCCTTACTTCAGTTTTTTTTTTTTCCTTCATCTAGATGTTCTTTCCTTCAGTATTTCATCCCCTAAACTATTTAAATATGTTTGTGTATTTCTCCTCTTTTCCCTGCTCTGTTTCCCATCACATTTGAAAAATACTGCATCCTGAATAGACTGCTTCCTTATCCTTTTCTTTCCTTTTTTTTTTTTTTTTTTTTTGAGACGGAGTTTGCTCACGTTGCCCAGGCTGGAGTGCAATGGCTCGATCTCAGCTTACCACAACCTCGGCCTCCTGGTTTCAAGCAATTCTCCTGCCTCAGCCTACCGAGTAGCTGGGATTACAGGCATGTGCCACCACGCCCGGCTAATTTTTTATTTTTAGTAGAGACGGGTTTTCTCCATGTTGGTCTTGAACTCTTGACCTCAGGTGATCCCGCCCACCTCGGCCTCCCAAAGTGCTGGGATTTACAGGTGTGAGCCACCACGCCTGGCCCCTTTTCTTGTTCTTTATCTCTTACAGTTTGGGCCTGGCCTGCATCATGATACTAAAATTGGTCTGAAAATTCTGCTGCCCTTCCAGATTATGATGACTGGCATTGTCAAACTAAGAACTCAGGTTTTCTGTCTTAAACTGCTTGCTTTGCTTTTATTTTCCTAAGCAATTTTGGTAATAAAAATGTGCTCATTTCAGAAATCATAAGCTGTAACCATACCTCCTTGAATTCACTTAGTATTCTGAAGTATTCTTTCAGTGTACTATTTTTAGATCAGTACAAGTGAGCTAATACTCCAGCTGGGCACATAATTGTTAATATTCATCTTTTAAAAACATGGAAATTATAGTTCTTTAAAGTTTCTTTACATAAACATTTGAATGGCTATAAGGAGACCATTGAGTAGGGCTGCAATATTTTATGGCAGTTAACCTATTAGGTATCTAGATTGTTTCTGATTTTTCTCTATTACAATATTGGTCCATGGACATCTGATTAAACATGGTAGATAGCACAAATGTTTTAATACTATAGTTGTGTCTTGAGACTTAAGCAAAATGACATTTAGAGGTACAAAGCTCTAGGGACAAAGAATGGTAGATAAAAGGTCAAAATACTTTTAGAAGATGGAAAGTGGACGGAAAATAGGTACTGACATAGTACAGTACAGCAAGTTCAAACCTAATTGTCTGTAGGAACACTGATTAGAAGCAAGCCAGTTTACTCCTTACAACATAGAACTAGTCAGTGGAGAAAAACAGGCCCTACAGAATGACTGAGAATGGAGATTGATTAAAAGTTTGTATTCTTAGGCCGGGCGCAGTGGCTCACGCCTATAATCCTAGCACTTTGGGAGGCCGAGGTGGGCGGATCACGAGGCTAACACGGTGAAACTCCGTCTCTACTAAAAAATACAAAAAAATTAGCCGGGCGTGGTGGCGGGCGCCTGTAGTCCCAGCTACTCGGAGAGGCTGAGGCAGGAGAATGGCGTGAACCCGGGAGGCGGAGCTTGCCGTGAGCAGAGATCGCGCCACTGCACTCCAGCCTGGGCGACAGAGCAAGACTCCATCCCCTCCGCCAAAAAAAAAAAAAAAGTTTGTATTCTTTCTACCCAGTGAGATAGGTAACTAGGTTACTACTGTGCTTTTTTTTTTTTTTTTTTTTTTTTGTGGGGGGGGGGGCTGTTTCGCCCCCGCTGGAGTGCAGTGGCGTGATCTCGGCTCACGGCAAGCTCCGCCTCCCGGGTTCACGCCATTCTCCTGCCTCAGCCTCCCGAGTAGCTGGGACTACAGGCGCCCGCCACCACGCCGGCTAATTTTTTTGTATTTTTTAGTAGAGACGGAGTTTCACTGTGGCCTCGATCTCCTGACCTCGTGATCCGCCCGCCTCGGCCTCCCAAAGTGCTGGGATTACAAGCGTGAGCCACCGTGCCCGGCCAACTACTACTGTGCTCTTAACATGGAAGGAAAAGTGCTCTTTGAGAATTTGAAACAGAAATCTTCAGACTGAGAAATGCCAGGCATAAACTGAAAATGAAGATCAACTAATTATACAGGATGGCAGATTCTTAGTTTCTACAATGCTTACAGTTAAGTTCAAGGAGGAGGAGGAAAGATCCTTTTCTATAGAAATTCGGTGTTCCCAGAGAAAAGAACTTCAAAGGGATTCAGACTTTAGAAGAGAAGTTTTTCCAATGAGAAAGCTGAGTTTGGCCAGGTGCGGTGGCTCATGCCTGTAATCCCAGCACTTTGGGAGGCTGAGGCGGGCGGATCACGAGGTCAGGAGATCGACACCATCCTGGCTAACACGGTGAAATCCCGTCTCTACTAAAAATACAAAAAATTAGCCGGGCGTGGTGGCGGGCGCCTGTAGTCCCAGCTACTCGGGAGGCTGAGGCAGGAGAATGGCGTGAATCCCGGGGGGCGGAGCCTGCAGTGAGCCGAGATCACACCACTGCACTCCAGCCTGGGTGAAAGAGCGAGACTCCGTCTCAAAAA
>NW_026652292.1:51322057-51329959 GCF_009828535.3 Hylobates moloch | reverse complement strand
CAAAAAAAAAAAAAAAAAAAAAAAGAGAAAGCTGAGTTTTCACCCAGTGAATTCCAAAACATGAGCAACTTTAAGTTTCACTAGATTTTTAAAGATTGTTTCCCAACGCTAACGACCAAGATCAAAATAGTTTCAACTACAGGGAGAAGAAAACCTGAATATACAACCATCTTCAAAGGTAAAATACTACGTCTGTGGAAAAAAAAAAAGAGCCAAATGAATTGGGAATAAGAATGGCATCAACTTTCTCAACAACATGTGAAGCTACAAGACAAGGAAGAAATGACTTCTAAGTTCTGAGTGAGGCCAAGCGTGGTGGCTCATGCCTGTAATCCCAGCACTTTGGGAGGCAGAGGCAGGAGGAGTGCTAGAGGCCAGGGGTTCAAGATCAGCTTGGGCAACATAGCGTTGCTTGGGCAACATCACACCTGTTTTTTATTTGTTTGTTTGTTTTTTGGCAACATCTCTGCCAAAAAAAAAACAAAACAGGTGTGGTGTTGCTCAGGCAAGAGGATCTCTTGAGACCAGGAGGTCAAGGCTGCAGTGAGCCATGATCATGCTACTGCACCCCAGCCTGGATAACAGAGTGGGACCTTGTCTCTTAAAAAATAAATATATAAAAAGTTTTTAAGTTTTGAGTGAAAAGTTAGATATTGTCAGATACTCAAGATCTAAAATTTTGTCTTCCATTTGGATTTTCTCAGGAAGCATCTGAGTGATATACTCCTCCAAAATGGAGGAGAGTAAGTCATGCAAATGAAACGGGATACAACACAGGAGCTGGCTATTTCTGGGATGAATGAAGTCCAGAGTGCCAGTTGTGCATCAGCCTTACATGCAGCTATTCCCGTCCATAGGACCAGAACTGTGAAATACTCCAGAATGGAGATCAACAAAATAAATTAATAGGTTATCACATACATCTTATGTGTGTAATTACATTGCGATGAAGTGCAAAGAAGGAATTAGCAAAAATAGGAAGAACTAGTAGAAACAGAAAACTAATCAAATAGAAAAAGATATAAAGAACCATTTTTACACCAACATGGCACATGTATACATATGTAACAAACCTGCACGTTGTGCACATGTACCCTAAAACTTGAAGTATAATAATAATAAAATTTTAAAAAAGAACCATTTTTAGTAAGCTCATTAAGCAACCAATAATTAGTCATAATGTAAAAAGAATGGAAGTGGGGGTAGACCATGTAAAAGAACCAAGTAAGTACTCAACTACCTTCAAAAAGTATGTTTTAAATCCAGTGAATAAAAGTAGGGCAGGGCGAGGTGGCTTATGCCTGTAATCCCAGCACTTTGGGAGGCCGAGGGAGGTGGATTGCTTGAACCCAGGAGACCAGCTTGCTGTACATGGCAAAACCCAATCTCTACAAAAAATACAAAAATTAGGGCGGGCGCGGTGGCTCATGCCTGTAATCCCAACACTTTGGGAGGCTGAGGCAGGCGGATCACGAGGTCAGGAGATCGAGACCATCCTGGCTAACACGGTGAAACACCATCTCTACTAAAAATACAAAAAAATTAGCCGGGTGTGGTGGCGGGCGCTTATAGTCCCAGCTACTTGGGAGGCTGAGGCAGGAGAATGGCGTGAACCCTGGAGGCAGACCTTGCAGTGAGCCGAGATCGTGCCACTGAATTCCAGCCTGGGCGACAGAGAGAGACTCTGTCTCAAAAAAAAAAAAAAAAAATATATATATATATATATATATATATATAGACACACACACACACAAATTAGCTGGGTGTGGTGGTGTGCACCTGTAATCCCTGCTACTCAGGAAGCTGATGTGAAAGGATCACCTGAGCCCAGGAGGTCCAGGCTGCAGTGAGCTGCGATCGCACCACTGCACTTCAGCCTGGGAGAGCCTGTCTCAAAAAATAAAGTACAATACAGGCCAGGCATAGTGGCTTATTCCTGTAATCTCAGCACTTTGGGAGGTCGAGCTGTAAGGATACGTTGAGGCCAGGAGTCCGAGACCAGACTGGGCAACAAAGCGAGACTCTACAAAATTAAAATTTTTTAAATACAGTCTACAGTACATTGGGACATATTGTACACAGTATACATAATTTTTGCCAATTATATACCTCAATAAAGCTGGAGAAAAAAGTGTCTAATTCAATGACTTTTAGTATATCCATGAAGTTGTGCATCTATCACCACTATCAACTTTAGAAATTTTCATTGCTTGAAAAAGAAACCCAACACCCCTTAGCAGTCATACTTTTGTTTTTTAAAATAATATTTTTAGCAATATTTGACTCTTAAAATTTATATATTCCTTTGATAAAACAAAAAATAATGCCATCTTGAACCACTGTATGCATTTCAGATTATTTTCTTAAGGGCACTCTTCAGAACCTTCCTTTATTGACAGTATTTCCCCGTCATGTTGTACTAGTAAATATGACCACTCATGGCCGGGCACGGTGGCTCACGCCTGTAATCCCAGCACTTTGGGAGGCTGAGGCAGGCAGATCACCTGAGGTCAGGAGTTCGAGACCAGCCTGACCAACATGGTGAAACCCCTGTCTCTGCTAAAAATACAAAAAATTAGCCTGGCGTGGTGGCCGGCGCCTGTAATCCCAGCTACTCGGAAGGCTGAGGCAGGAGAATCGCTTGAACCTGGGCGGTGGAGGTTGCAGTGAGCAGAGATCGCGCCACTGCACTCCAGTTTGGGCAACAAGAGCAAAACTCCATCTCAAAAAAAAAAAATGTGTGTATATATATATATAAAACCATTCATATATATAAAAGGTTCACACTACTCATGGCAAATGTAAGTATTCTCTTCAAAAATACTCATATGGCTGGGAGTGGTGGGTTTACACCTATAATCCCAGCACTTTGGGAGACTGAGGTGGGAGGATTGCTTGAGCCCAAGAATTTGAGACCAGCCTAGGCAACATAATGAGACCTCATCTCTAAAAATATTTTAGAAATTAGCTGAGGATAGTGGACCACGCCTGTATTTCAGCTACTATGGAGACTGAGGTGTGAGGATTGCTTGAGCCTGCGAGGTCAAAGCTACAGTGAGCTGTGAGGGCGCCACTGCACTCCTGCCTGGGCAACAGAGCAAGACCTTGTCTTTAAAAAAAAAAAAAAGTTCATATGAAGGTGAAAGTAGTGGGGATTTGTGTTTAAGTGAAGATTTGGTGTGGTTGAATGTATCAGATGGCATTTTCAGTATGGCATATTATTTCATTGAATCCTTTAAACAAATTGAGTACTTTTTTAATTACAGTCTTTTTACAATTGAAGAAATAGTATATACAACTCACCAGAATTCAACAAAGCATAACCTGACCAAACCAGGTTTCAAACTTCCTGAAACCAAAACTCTTGCTACCCGGCCGGGCACGGTGGCGCACGCTTGTAATCCCAACACTTTGGGAGGCCGAGGGGGCAGATCACTTGAGCTGAGGAGTTCAAGACCAGCCTGGGCAAAATAGTGAGACCTTTTCTCTACAAAAAAATTTTTAAAAGAGCCAGGTGTGATGGCATGCACCTGTAGTCCCAGCTACTTGGAAGGCTGAGGTGGTGGGATTGCTTGGGCACAGGACATCAAGGCAGCACTCCATGCGTGCAGAGGATTGTGGTCTCTGCACTCCAGCCTGGATGACATAGTGACAGCCTGTCTCCCCGCCCCCCCAGAAAAAGAATTAACTGAAAATTGGAATTATTCCCACCCTGCATGATTATCTTACAGTCACACTACTCCTAATCAGCCTTTTAGTGCCTCACTCCTAACCATAAGGGGAACTAAGATTGAAACTTTGAGAAGACCAGCCTGGGGAACATGGCAAAAACCCACCTCTACACAAAATATAAGAAATTAGCCAGGTGTGGTGGTGGTGTGCGCCTGTGGTCCCAGCTACTAGGGAGGCTGAGACAGGAGAATTGCTTGAACCCTGGAGGCGGAGGTTGCAGTGAACCGAGATCTAGTTATTGACATCGAAGAAGTCATTGTGCCCATATAGAAACAGGATGCTATAAAAAGGAATTTTAAGAAAATCAGACTGTTAGGAATTTTTAAAATAATCACTGAAGTAAAAAAAAAATCTATAAATTTCTTCTCCAACTCTTCTTTCCCTTCCTTCCTTCCTTCCTTCCTTCCTTCCTTCCTTCCTTCCTTTCTTTCTTTCTTCTTTCCTTCTTTCTTTCTTTGACAGAGTCTTGCTCTGTCACCCAGGCTGGAGTGCAGTGGCATGATCTTGGCTCGCTGCAACCTGCCGGGTTCCAGTGGTTCTCCTGCCTCAGACTCCCGAGTAGCTGGGACTATAGGCGCCCGCCACCACACCCGGCTAACTTTTGTATTTTTAGTAGAGATGGGGTTTCACCATATTGGCCAGGCTGGTCTCGAACTCTGGACCTTGTGATCCGCCCACCTCGGCCTCCCAAAGTGCTGGGATTACAGGCATGAGCCACCGCACCTGGCCTCCAACTTTATTTCTGTCCTGACAGGATTTAAGGGAGACCCACAGCATTCCTTGTAGGGAATAGGGGGTATAGTCTTATCTATATGGAAAAGACCACTATGAAAATGTTACCCACTTTACCAACGCCTCGGGGACTAATCATGCTTTTCATCTCAATTTCCCCTGGTCACTCACTTCAGTATTTTCCGGTTGTTTGGCATAAAACTCTGTATTTTCTTTCTTTCTTTTTTTTTTTTGATGGGGGGGCTGGTGGACAGGGTCTCACTCTGCTGCTCAGGCTGGAGTGCAGTGGAACCATCAGGGCTCACTGTAGCCACGACCCCAGGCTCAAGTGATCCTCCCATCTCAGCCCCCTCAAGTAGCTGGGACTACAGGCACACACCACATATCCCTGGCTAATTTTTCATTCGTTAGTTTTTGAGACAGAGCCTCATTCTGTTGCCCAGGCTAGAGTGCAGTGACTTGATGTCAGCTCACTGCAACCTCCACTTCCTGGGCTCAAGTGATCCTCCCATCTGAGCCTCCTGAGGAGCTATGACTACAGGCGCACACCACAACAGGCTAATTTTTGTAGTTTTTGTAGAGATGGGGGTCTCACTATGTTGCTCAGGTTGGTTTCAAACTCCTGAGCTCAAGCAATCCACCGGCCTTGGCCTCCCAAAGTGTTGGGATTACAGGCGTGAGCCACTGCACCCTGCGTATTTCCTAATCTTTACCTAATCTTACTAACTGGCCCCCTATCTGCCTCCTTCCTCCATTCCTAAATTCTTAGGAACAGTCATGAGCAAAATTCCATATAACTTCAACTGTTTTTTTTTTCTTTGTATGGAAACATGCTTTAATTTCTGTTGGGTAAACAGCTTGGAGTAGGTTGGGAGCGGTGGCTCACGCCTGTAATCCCAGCACTTTGGGAGGCCAAGGTGGGCGGATCACAAGGTCAGGAGATCCAGACCAGCCTGGCCAAAAAGGTGAAACCCCATCTCTACTAAAAATACAAAAATTAGGCCTGGCGCAGTGGCTCATGCCTGTAATGCCAGCACTTTGGGAGGCCGAGGCTGGCAGATCATGAGGTCAGGAGATCGAGACCATCCTGGCTAACGCGGTGAAACCCCATCTCTACTAAAAATACAAAAGAAAAAAAAAATTAGCTGGGCGTGGCAGTGGGCACCTGTAGTCCCAGCTACTTGGGAGGCTGAGGCAGGAGAATGGCGTGAACCCAGGAGGTGGAGCTGGCAGTGAGCTGAGATCTCATCACTGCACTCCAGCCTGGGCAACAGAGCTAGACACCATCTCAAAAAAAAACAAAAACAAAAACAAAAAACAGCTTGGAGTAGAATGGCTATCACCACATCTCTTTATCCATTCAATTTCTAACTCAAACATGACCCTTCCCTGAAGCTACTGTTTCCACTGGCGCCTCTTCAGTTGGTGGCTATATATATATTTTAATGTTGACAATCATGTCATGTATGAATAGAAGACTTTTACTTTTTTCTTGTCTTTCTTTCTTTCTTCGTTTTGTTTTGTTTTTTTAGAGATAGAGTCTTGCTGTGCCCAGCCTGGAGTGCAATGGCGTGATCATAGCTCATCATAACCTCAATCATTTAGGCTCAAAGGATCCTCCCACCTCAGCCTCCCAAGCAGCTAGGATTACAGGCACGCACTACCATGCCAGGCTAATTTTTTTTTTTTTTTTCCGTAGAGTGGAGGTCTTGATTTGTTGCTCAGGGAGATCTTGAACTCTCGGCCTCAAGCAGTCTTCCCACCTCAGCCTCCTAAACTACTGAGATTACAGGTGTGAGCCACTGCACTCCAGCCTGGGTAACAGAGTGAGACCCTGTCTCAAAATAAATACTTTATGTTGTTTAATTCTCAACATTAGGGGATTTTCCAGATGTTTTTGTCATTGATTTCTAATTCTGTTATAGCCTAAAAATATATTTTCCACGATTTTTTTTTAGGGACACTCAGCCTGGGGTTCAGTGGCATGATCACAGCTCACTGCAGCCAGGACCTCCTGGGCTCAAGCAGTTCTCTAACCTCCAGCATGAGCTACCATGTTGGGCTGAATTTTGTTATTTTTAATTTGCTAAGAGTTGGTTTTTTGGCCGGGCGTGGTGGCTCCCGCCTGTAATCCCAGCACTTTGGGAGGCCGAGGTAGGCTGATCACCTGAGGTCAGGAGTTCGAGACAAGCCTGGCCAACATGGTGAAACCCTATCTCTACTAAAAATACAAAATTAGCCAGGAGTGGTGGCAGGTGCCTGTAATCCCAGCTACTCAGGAGGCTGAGAAAGGAGAATTGCTTGAACCCAGAAGGTGGAGGTTGCAGTGGGCCGAGATTGTACCACTGCACTCCAGCCTGGGCAACAAGAGCGAAAAGAACTCTATCTCAAAAAAAAAAAAGAAAAAAAGATTTGTTTTTTTACGATCTGGAATATGGTTTTTTGTTGTTGTTGTGTTTGTTTGTTGGCAGGTGCCTGTAATCCCAGCTACTCAGGAGGCGAGACGGAGTCTCGCTCTGTCGCCCAGGCTGGAGTGCAGTGGCGCAATCTCGGCTCACTGCAAGCTCCGCCTCCCGGGTTCACGCCATTCTCCTGCCTCAGCCTCTCCGAGTAGCTGGGACTACAGGCGCCCGCCACCACGCCCGGCTAATTTTTTGTATTTTTAGTAGAGACGGGGTTTCACCGTGGTCTCGATCTCCTGACCTCGTGATCCGCCCGCCTCGGCCTCCCAAAGTGCTGGGATTACAAGCGTGAGCCATCGCGCCCGGCCTGGTTTTTTTTTTTTTTTTTTTTGTTTTTTTTTTTTTTGAGACAGGGTCTCACTCTGTGTCACCCAGGGTATAGTGCAGTGGTGTGATCTTGGCTCACTGCAGCCTCTGCCTCCAGGGTTCTAGTAAGTCTTGTGCCTCAGCCTCCCGAGTAGCTAGGACTACAGGCACTCGCCACCACATCCAGCTAATTTTGTTTTGTTTTGTTTTGTTTTGTATTTTTTGGTAGGGACAGTGTTTCACTGTGTTGGCTGGCTGTGTTTGGGGTTTTTTTGAGACAGGGTCTTGCTCTATCACCTAGGCAGGGGTGCAGTAGTGCAGTCATGGTTCACTGCAGCCTCAACCTCCTGGTCTCAAGCAATCCTCTCTCCTCAGCTTCCTGAGTAGCTAGGACTACAAGGGCATGCCACCACACCTGGCTAATTTTTAAAACTTTTTTTGTACAGGCCGGGTGCAATGGTTCATGCCTATAATCCCAGCACTTTGGGAGGCCAAGGTGGCGGATCACTTGAGGTCAGGAGTTCGAAACCAGCCTGGCCAACATGGTGAAACCCCGTCTCTACAAAAATATCAAAAAAAAAAAAAAAAAAAAAAAAAAAAAAAAACCGGGGCAAATGGGGCTAATGCCTGTAATCCTGACCCTTTGGGAGGCCAATGTGGGTGGATCACC
>NW_026652292.1:51210135-51317057 GCF_009828535.3 Hylobates moloch | reverse complement strand
AAAACTCCATCTCATCTGAAAAAAAAAAAAAAAAAAAGAAGGAAAGACAAAAAAAACAACCTTATTCCACTCCACCATCACCCAGACTTGCTGCTTTCTTTGTCTGTCCTTAGGCAATTGAAGGATACCATTATTTATTCAGTTGCTCAGGCTAAAACTTCCCAAATCATCCTTCACTCCTTTCCTTGACTAATTGCCCATATTCATCAGCAACTCTTACTAGCTCAGCCTTCAAAATATATTCTAGTTCTGATTTCCATTTACTTGTCTGCTACTTTGTAACCAAATCAGTGTACCATTTGCTTTGACCACTATGCTAGACTTATACAGGTGTTTCTACTTATACTCTTGAGCTCTTTCAGTCCATCTGCCAGATGGCAAACAGATTTTGTTTTTTTTTTTGAGACTTGCTCTGTCACCCAGGCTGGAGTGCAGTGGCACAATCTGGGCTCACTGCAACCTCCGCCTCCCAGGTTCAAGCAAGTCTGGTGCCTCAGCCTCCCAAGTAGCTGGGATTACAGGTGGGCCACCAGGATCGGCTAATTTTTGTAATTTTAGTAGAGACCGGAACTCCAGGATTTTGCCATGTTGGCCAGGCTGGTCTGGAACTCCTGACCTCAAGTGATCCACCTGCCTCGTCTTCCCAAAGTGCTGGGATTACAGGTGTGAGCCACCATGTCCAGCCAGAATGTTGTTTTTAATGGTAGTTGCCTGCTTAAAATGCCTTTTAAGTAAATTAGAATAATATCCATGCTCCTTATCATGGCCACAATACCTCACACAGCCTTACTACCTCCTTTGTTCCTGACTGCCTCTCTGACCTTATTTCTTTTCTTTCCCTCTTTATTTAATTTTTTTTTTTTTTTTTTGGTGGTGGTTGTTGAGACAGGGTCTCCTTCTGTTGCCCAGAATGGAATGCAGTGGCAACATCATAGTTTGAACTCTTGGATTCCAGTGATCCCCCTGCCTCAGCCCCCAACTATCTGAGACCACAGGCGCGTACCACTATGCCTGCATTCCTGGATTTTTTTTTTTTTTTTAGAGAGATGGGATCTCACTGTATTGCCCAGCCTTGTCTGAAATTTCTGGGCTTAAGCGATCCTCATGTCTCAGCCTCCAAAAATGCTGGGATAACAGGCATGAGCCACTATGCCCAGTCTCTTTCATCTCTCACCTTGCTCACTCTGCACTAGACATGCTAGCCTCTTGCTGTTTATCAAACACCCTAAGCTTGTTGCAAACTCGGGCCTTCTGCCTGGAATGCTCTTCCTGCAGGTCTTCACATGACTTGCTCCATCATCTCATTCATGTTGCTGTTCAAATGTCAGGCCTTCCTTCCCTGACCATCCTAGCTAAAACGGCTTCTAGCCCCATTCACCTTCTCTTTCTCTCCTGGCTTAATTTTGCTTTATGGCGCATTTCGGCACTTACTATTAACCCACTTTTAAATTTTGTCAAAAATGAGGATGAGGATTTGTCTTATTCGTTGTTGTATCTACAATGCCCAGAACATTGCCTGGACACAGAATACTGTAAGTCAGTCATCAGTAAATACTTGTTTCAGTCAATGAGTAAATGAATGAACTAAAGGATTAATGAATAGAGGAAGTCTCAATGGAAAAAATTTAAAAAAGGAGGCTAATTTAAAAAATAGGACCAAGACGCCGAGAGCAGTGGCTCACGCCTGCAATCCCAGAACTTTGGGAGGCTGAGGCAGGTGGATCACAAGGTCAGGAGTTCAAGACCAGCCTGTCCAATATGGTGAAACCCCATCTCTACTAAAAATACAAAAATTAGCCGGGCATGGTGGCGCGTGCCTGTAGTCCCAGCTGCTCAGGAGGCTGAGGCAGAAGAATCGCTTGAACCCGGGAGGCAGAGGTGGCAGTGAGCCGAGATTGCACCACTGCACTCCAGCCTGGGTGACAGAGCAAGACTCCATCTCAAAAAAAAAAAAAAAAATAGGAGCAAGAATGTGAGAAATGTATCAACCCAGAAGTTCTGATAACTGATCATCTCAGAGGGAGAACAGAGAACAATTGAGCTCCACCAAGAAAAAAAGAGAGAAAATGAGGCTTCCATTACCAAAGAAAGAGGACAAAAAAATTTTTAGAGCTAAAGGACACGAATTTTCAGATAAACTAGTTCAGTGCGATAAAAAAAAATTAAAAAAAAATGCCGGGATGCAGTGGTTCACGCCTGTAATCCCAGCACTTTGGGAGGCTGAGGCGGGCGGATCACAAAGTCAGGAGATCGAGACCATCCTGGCTAACATGGTGAAACCCCGTCTCTACTAAAAATATAAAAATTAGCTGGGTGTGGTGTGTGTGCCTGTACTCCCAGCTACTTGGGAGACTGAGGCAGGAGAATCACTTGAACCTGGGAGGCAGAGGTTGCAGTGAGCTGAGATTACACCACTGCACTCCAGCCTGGGTGAAAGAGTGAGACTCAGTCTAAAAAAAAAAAAAAAAAAAAAGGACTTACACATCTTTGAGTAATTTTAGAGCACTGGGCAGAGGAGAGGACACTATGGGCCCCCAGAAAGAAAAGAGCATTAATCAATCCAATTTTGTATTTTTTCTTTTGTTTTCTTTTTTTTTTTTTTTCTTTGAGACAGAGTCTTGCTCTGCCGCCCAGGTTGGAATGCAGTGGTGATCTCAGCTCACTGCAAGCTCTGCCTCCCCGGTTCAAGTGATCTCGTGCCTCAGCCTCCTGAGTAGCTGAGATTATATGCAGCTACCACCATGCCTGGCTAACTTTTGTGTTTTTAGTAGAGACAGGGTTTCACCACGTTTGCCAGACTGGTCTCGAACTCGTGACGTCAAGTGATCTGCCCTCCTAGGCCTCCCAAAGTGCTGGGATGACAGGTGTGCATCTGACTGGCTGTTGGCTGGGCTAGTCTGGAACTCCTGACTTCAAGTGATCCACCTGCCTCGGCCTCCCAAAGTGTTGGGATTACAGGCGTGAGCCATTGCACTGCCAGATGCATCTTTTTTTTTTTTTTTTTTTCAGATTTCTTATAAACTATTAATACACTATTATAAAGAAAGTGAAATGGTTTTGAGAGGTGACAGCGTGCTGGCAGTCCTCACAGCCCTCACTCACTCTCGGTGCCTCCTCTGCCTGGGCTCCCACTTTGGCGGCATTTGGGGAGCCCTTCAGCCCACCACTGCACTGTGCAGCCCCTTTCTGGGCTGGCCAAGGCGGGAGCCGGCTCCCTCAGCTTGCAGGGAGGTGTGGAGGAAGAGGCACAAGCGGGAGCCGGGGCTGCGTGCGGCGCTTGCAGCCGGCTGGAGTTCCGGGTGGGCGTGGGCTCGGCGGGCCCTGCACTCGGAGCACCCGGCTGGCCCTGCCAGCCCCGGGCAATAAGGGACTTAGCACCCGGGCCCATGGCTGCGGAGGGTGTACTGGGTCCCCCAGCAGTGCCAGCCCACTGGCGCTGGGCTGGATTTCTCGCCGGGCCTTGGCTGCCTTCCTGCGGGGCAGGGCTTGGGACCTGCAGCCCGCCATACCTGAGCCTCCCACCCCTCCATGGGCTCCTGTGCCGCCCGAGCCTCCCCGACGAGCACCACCCCCTGCTCCACGGCGCCCAGTCCCATCGACCACCCAAGGGCTGAGGAGTGCAAGCACACGGCGCAGGACTGGCAGGCAGCTGCGCCCGCAGCCCCGGTGCAGGATCCACTGGGTGAAGCCAGCTGGGATCCTGAGTCTGGTGGAGATGTGGAGAACCTTTATGTCTAGCTCACGGATTGTAAACACGCCAATCAGCACCCTGTGTCTAGCTCGAGTGCACCAGTCGACACTCTGTATCTAGCTGCTCTGGTGGAGATGTGGGGAACCTTTATGTCTAGCTCACGGATTGTAAACACACCAATCGGCACTCTGTATCTAGCTCAAGGTGTGTGAACACACCAATCAGCGCCCTGTCAAAACAGATCACTCGGCTCTACCAATCAGCAGGACGTGGGTGGGGCCAGATAAGAGAATAAAAGCAGGCTGCCCGAGCCAGCAGCGGCAACCCACTCGGGTCCCCTTCCACACTGTGGAAGCTTTGTTCTTTCACTCTTTGCAATAAATCTTGCTACTGCTCAGTCTTTGGGTCCACACTGCTTTCAAGAGCTGTAACACCGCGAGGGTCTGCAGCTTCATTCTTGAAGTCAGTGAGACCAAGAACCCACCAATTCCGGACACAGTTTTATTTATTTTTATTTTATTTATTTTTTTGAGACAGAGTCTTGCTCTGTCGACAGGCTGGAGTGCAGTGGCGTGATCTTGGCTCACTGCAGCCTCCTCTTCCTGGGTTTAAGCAATTCTCCTACCTCAGCCTCACGAGCAGCTGGGACTACAGGAATGCATCACCATGCCCAGCTAATTTTTGTATTTTTAGCCTAGTGACGGGGTTTCACCAGGTTGGCCAGGATGGTCTCTATCTCTTGACCTCGTGATCTGCCTGCCTCAGCCTCCCAAAGTGCTGGGGTTACAGGCATGAGCCACCGCGCCAAGCCTTTATTATTTATTTATTTATTTATTTAACTTATTTTTTGAGACGGAGTTTTGCTCTTGTTGCCCTGGCTGGAGTGCAATGGCGTGGTCTCGGCTCACCACAACCTACACCTCCCAGGTTCAAGTGATTCTCCTGCCTCAGCCTCCCAAGTAGCTGAGATTACAGGCGTGTGCCACCACCAAGCCTAATGTTTTTGTATTTTTAGTAGAGACAGGATTTCTCCCTGTTGGTCGTGTTAGGCAACAGGGGTACCTTAATGGCGCCGGTTCCGGGTTCTTCTCCCTCTTTGACCGGGCACTGTCTGAACCCACCAAAGGAGGGCCAATCAGAAAGAAGCATCTCCCGCCTTCCCTTGGGCCCACCCCATGTAGACCCAAGGGATATAAAACCCAGCACACCAGCAGCTCTCTCTCTTCTCTCTCTTCTCTTCTCTTCCTTCTCCGCTCGATACCTCCAATAAAGATCACTTGACTGCGACAGGTGTAGTCTGATCCTTGCCCGGCCCCTTTCATTGGTGCCGTGACTCGGATCGGGACTCCCCACTTCCTCTCAGTGGGATCCCGATCCTCTTCGGGCTAGGTCCAGACCCCGGCCAGTCTTCGCCCACTTTCCTGTTCGCCGACCTCTCCACCCACCACCGGCCTCATCTCGGTAAGTCTCCCCTCCTGGTGTCCAACACCAGCCGACCAACTCCCGTCTCAGCCGCCCGCTCTCGGCCGCCGTAAATCTTACTCTAGACTCGGCCTGCAGGGAGTGGAGTTTTCTCCCTCTCCTCCTCGCGTCTCCGGCCTGGGCCCCCCTTCCCTTTCTCGCCTCAAAAATCCTGGTACCAGGTGGCCCACGGTCCTCGGCCACAGTCGGCCCCTCAGTCCTTTCGCTTTGGTGACGACCGAACCGGAAGCTCTGAGTCACGTCGCAGTGTTCGGCTATTAGGGGACGCCCTACTTAGCCCTCACTGCATATCCTCTCGTACCCCACAATGGGAGGCTCTGCATCCCTGCTGGCTGACTCTCCCCTCCTATGCCTCCTAAACAATTTGTCAGCCCTAGGCTTAGCGGCCGACCTCAAACCAAAACATCTAATTAAATACTGCACACGAGACTGGCCCACTTACCCCTTAGATAACCAAAACAAGTGGCCCCCTTATGGGTCCCTCAATCCTGGTATCCTCCAGGATCTCTATAACTATTGTGAGCGAACAGGAAAATGGGCAGAGATCCTGTACCTCCACGGGTTTTTCCTCCTAAAGGCCCTCGAACTGTCACCCTCCCCGACCCCCCTCATTCCTTCCGCTCCTGACTTTGATCCCACCAATGAGCCCCTGCCATATCACCATCCACAGCCCTTCCCCCCGGCTGCCGCCCAGCCCGCAAGGGCCCCGCCCCCGGCGGCAGCCTCACCTCCTTCTGCCAACCCCGACCTTCCTTCCCCGTCCTCTCCAACCTCTCCTACTTCCTTTCCTCCACCTTTCAGCCCTCCTACTACTCGCTCCAGATCTCACCTCCCTGTCCTCACTCCTCTGCGAGAAGTAGCAGGGGCAGAAGGCATCGTTCACATCCATGTCCCCTTTTCTATGGCTGATCTTTCACAAATCGAAAAACGCTTAGGCTCCTACACCTCCAACCCTGCTTCATATATCAAAGAATTCCAGTATCTTCTCCAAGCTTACAGCCTCACCTTTCACGATATTTACATGATCCTCTCTAACACCCTTCTCCCTGAGGAGCGCCGGCGAGTCTGGGAGCAAGCCCGCACTTATGCAGACCAGGTCCACCAAACAACCCCAGCCCTGCCCATAGGAGCACAAGCAGTCCCGGAGCAAGAGCCTAACTGGGATTACAACATCCAAATTGGCGTCGCTGCCCAGGACCACTTCGCCACCTGTTTAATAACCGGGCTGCGTAAAGCAGCCCAAAAGGCAGTCAACTTTGAAAAACTTCATGAAATCATACAAGAGAAACATGAAAACCCATCTGCCTTTCTTGACCACCTTACACAGGCACTCCAACAATATGCCAACATAGACCCAGAAGCCCCTGATGGCAGGCAGCTTCTCATGTCCCAGTTTTTCACGCAAAGCTTCCCAGACATTAGAGCCAAATTAAAGAAGCTAGACAGAGTTCCCTTCACCCTGCAGACCAAGATTCTGGCTACCGCGTTCAAGGTATACCATAACCATGACGAGCAGGCGAGGAAGCAAAAGTGTCAAATGCTGGCTCAAGCTCTCTGAGCCCCTCTTCGGCCAGCTATAAACACTGGTGACCGTAAGCCACCATTTGCCCACCGTCAGCCCCCTGGGCCCTGCTTCAAGTGTGGCAAAGAAGGGCATTGGGTCCGTGAGTGTCCCAATCCCAGGCCTCCATACAAGCCATGTCCAAAATGCCACCAGCCCGGTTGCTGGGCTGCCAACTGCCCCAACTCCCGGAGGGGAGTTGGGCCAGACCCCGGCCCCACCCCCGACCTCTTAGGACTGGCCATTGACAATTGATGGAGCCCTGGGACTCCCGCCCTGATGCACACTATCACTGCACAGGAGCCCAGGGTGCCTCTCACAGTAGATGGGCGCCTCATCACCTTCCTCCTCGATACAGGAGCTACTTTCTTGGTTCTGTGGGAATTTTGGGGTGTCACTTCCACTTCCAGCCCTCCTATAGTCTGGGTTGGAGGCCAAACCATACGTCCAAGAGCCACCCCTCCTCTCTCCTGCACCTTCTCTGGTCACATGTTCTCTCATCGGTTCCTAGTCATGCCCCAATGCCCTCTTCCCCTATTAGGAAGGGACATCCTCTCAGAATTCAAAACCTCTATCACCTTTAATCCAGCCACCCCCCCCAAAATCCACCTCACTCATTGCCCTAGTTGCTGATTCCATATACCAGGTTCCTGCTCCTCCTCCGCCTTCGCTCCCAACAGGCGTCAATCCTGTAGTTTGGGATACTACCACCCCTTCGTTAGCACTATGCACCCCCATACAAATCTCCCTCAGAAATCCACATCACTTTCCCAGCCAACCCCAATATCCTCTCCCCACCTCTAGTCTGAGGGGATTACAACCAGTTATCTCCAATCTCCTCAGGAAGGGGTTCCTTAGACCAACCCACTCGCCATTCAACACCCCCATTCTTGCAGGAAAAAAATCCAATGGCACATTCCGCCTCGTTCAGGACCTCAGGCTCATCAATGAAGCTGTTAAACCCATTCAACCCCTAGTCCCTAACCCCTATACTCTCTTGTCCTCAATTCCTCCAAGCGCCACATACTTCTCAGTGGTCGATCTCAAGGATGCTTTCTTCACCATTCCTTTCTCCCACCAATCACAAGATCTCTTTGCTTTCACCTGGACTGACCCAGACACCAAACAGTCACAACAACGGACATGGACCGTTCTTCCCCAAGGGTTCAGAGATAGCCCTCACATTTTTGGCCAAACCCTAGCTTCAGACCTAAAAACACGGAGACTTCCCCAATCCGTCCTCCTGCAATATGTAGATGATCTCCTTTTGTGCAGTCCTTCTCTAGCCGTCTCCCAGGCTGACACTACTTCCCTTCTCAATTTCCTCGCAGACAAAGGCTACCGAGTATCCCCTCAAAAGGTCCAACTCTCATCAACACAAGTCACCTATCTAGGAGTCCTTCTCTCCCATAACTCAAAGGCCATCACCCTAGACCGAAAGCGCTTCATTAGGGGTCTTCCTGTCCCTAAAACAAAACAAGAAGTACTCTCATTCTTAGGACTTGCTGGATATTTTAGAACCTGGATCCCCAATTATTCCCTATTAGCAAAGCCTCTTTATGACCTCTCCTGAGGAGCTCTGTCTGAGCCTTTAGACGCCACAGTAAAACGGCCCTTCCTACTACTTCAGCAGGCCCTCATAGAAGCTCCAGCCCTACATCTCCCAGACCTACAAAAACTCCTTATTATATATGTACATGAACACAATGGCTTAGCCCTAGGAGTCTTGGGTCAAATGCAAGGTCCCACTTTTGCTGCAGTCGCATACTTGTTCAAACAGCTCGACCCCACCGTACGGGGATGGGCCCCTTGCCTTCGGGCCCTGGCAGCAGCTTATTTACTCCTTCTGGAGTCAAAGAAGCTCACATTCGGGGCATCTGTCATCATCACGTCCCCTCATCAACTTAAAGACCTCCTCACACACAAAAGTCTCCAAACCCTCCCCCCTTGCCATATACTCTCCCTCTTAGTCTCATTCTTACATGATCCTACTGTATCCTTCCAGACATGTGCACCCCTCGATCCCGCTACCCTTTTGCCTATCTCTCAACACTCCCCTTCACACAATTGTATTGAAATTCTAGAGTCCCTCCTGCCCTGCCCAACCCACATCACTGAAGGCCCCTTAGATCGTCCCGAACATACGTGGTTCACAGATGGCAGTTGTTTTACACACAATGGACAGCGCCTTACAGGATATGCTATAGTGTCCCTCACCGAAACCATTGAAGCAAAGCCTTTGCCGTCAAACACCACAAATCAACAGGCTGAACTCATCGCGGCCACTCGGGCGTTCGAATTAGTGGCAGACACCTCACTCACACTATATACAGACTCCAAATACGTTTTCCATATCCTTCTCTCTCATTCAGCAATTTGGAAAGAAAGGGGGCTCCTAACGACAAAAGGAACATCTATCACTAATGCCACCCTCATCACTCGTCTCCTTCAAGCCTCCCTACTTCCCTCTAAAATAGGCATCACACACTGTAAGTCACACCAAATTGACTCGTCCCCAATAATGCAAGGCAACCACAAAGCAGATCAAGAAGCCAGGCAGGCAGCTTTGTCAACCTTAACCCCTGCTGTAATGTTAGCCCTACACCAACCATCAAACCCAACACGACTCACACAATCATCACTAACAAAATCACCAAATCTCTCCAAACACACCCTCTTCTCATACCTTCATTCTATCTTCCATACAAATCCTCTGACATTAAAAACCTTCCTCGACTCCTTCTTCACTCTGGACTTCTCTGACTTGCGATTCCTTAAACAGCTCACATCCACCTGCTTCATCTGTCAACGAACCAATCCACAAACTCCACTAAAGCCAGGACTCTTCCCAACCCATCAGGCCAAAGGATACATTCCAGGCGGTGATTGGCAGCTTGACTTTACCCACATGCCCTCTGTAAAAAAATTTATTTTTATTTATTTATTTTAAAAAAATTTTTTTTTTGCACACAAAACAATAAACATTTTCTAAAAGTACATACAAACAAAAAGATGCATATCAAACATATTAGGAAGGTTGCCCATGGGAAGACGGGGAATAGAAATGGGGCGTGGGAATTAAAGAAAATAAATGAGAGAGGGACTTTGTATGGATCAATGATAATAACTCAATCCTCTATTTGACAAAGAAGAAGGAGAAGGAAGAGGAAGAAAAAGAAAGTGGGATAAAGGATCAGAAAGGGAGGAAAATAGAAAAAATTAGAGTATGACTCCAGGGTAGACCTGTTTTGTTGTCGCTTGGTTGGTTGGTTTGTCAGTTGTATTTTTCATATGTTTCACCATGTTGGCCAGGCTGGTCTCGAACTCCTAGCCTCAAGTGATCAACCCGCCTTGGCCTCCCAGAGTACTGGGACTACAGGCGTGAGCCACCACGTCCAGCCCCCACATTGCTTCTGGCCTCTGTGGTAGACCTCCCAGACGGGGCAGCCGGGCAGAGGCGCTCCCCACATCCCAGACGGGGCGGCCAGGCAGAGGTGCTCCTCACTTCCAAGACGGGGCAGCCGGACAGAGGGGCTCCTCACTTCCCAGACGGGGTGGCGGCCGGGCAGAGGCGCTCCTCACATCCCAGACGATGGGTGGCCGGGCAGAGGCGCTCCTCACTTCCCAGATGGGGCGGCCGCGCAGAGGCGCTCCTCACTTCCCAGACAGGGCGGCCAGGCAGAGGTGCTCCTCACTTCCCAGATGGGGCGGCTGGGCAGAGGTGCTCCTCACATCCCAGACGATGGGCGGCCAGGCAGAGACGTTCCTCACTTCCTAGACGGGGTGGCGGCTGGGCAGAGACGCTCCCCACCTCCCAGACCGGGCGGCCGGGCAGAGGAGCTCCTCATAACCCAGATGATGGGCGGCCAGGCAGAGACGCTCCCCACCTCCCAGACGGGGCGGCGGCCGGGCAGAGGCTGCAATCCGAGCACCCTGGGAGGGCAAGACAGGCGGCTGGGAGGCGGAGGCTGCAGCGAGCCAAGACCACGCCACCGCACTCCAGCCCGGGCAACACCGAGCACCGAGTGAGCGAGCCTCTGTCTGCAGTCCCAGCACCTCGGGAGGCCGAGGCGGGCAGACCATTCGAGGTCAGGAGCTGGAGACCAGCCTGGCCGACATGGCGAAACTGCGCCTCCAGCCAAAGGAGAAAAACCAGGGAGGGGTGGTGGCGCGCGGCGGCAATCCCAGGCAGCCCGCAGGCTAGGGCAGGAGAATCACAGGAGCCTGCAGCGAGCTGAGTGTACTCCAGCCTGGCACAGAGGGAAGAAAAGAAAGAAGAAAAGAAGAAAGCAAGCAAGGAAGGAAGGAAGGAAGGAAGGAAGGTAGGTTGTAAAAAAATTTAAATACCTCTTAGTCCTAGTTGACACCTTCTCCGGATGGGTCGAAGCCTTCCCGACTACCAATAAAAAGGCAAGTACCATTGCCTCAACCCTTCTGTCAGAAATCATTCCAAGATTCGGGGTCCCCACGTCCCTTCAGACTGATAATGGCCCTGAATTCACATCCCAGATCTCCCAAAACGTTGCAGCCGCCCTCAGTATCCCATGGCATTTCCACATTCCCTATCACCCACAATCTTCCAGAAAGGTCGAGTGGACCAACCGCACACTCAAAGAGACCCTCACCAAGCTATCCTTAGAACTGCATCTAGACTGGGTGAAATTACTCCCCACAGCCTTATTCAGGCTTCAGGTTCTCCCAAAGAATCCCACCCTCATGTTTCCTTTTGAAGTCATGTATGGTCGTCCAGCACTTCCTCCTGGCATTAATCCCACCTCCCCACTGATCCCATCACACATTAATTATCCCCTCTTGTCCTTCATCCGTTGCGAGCTTTGGAAAAGGCAGGAAGGCCTCCAACCAGACACTAAAAACATACAGACTACCTTCCCCCTCACGCCCAGTGGCTGGGTATTTTATTCACCACCCAGGCACACTGATTCAATAACTCTGGCCCCAAAATGGAAAGGCCCCCTCCAAATCGTACTATGCACCCCCACTGCCGCTAGACTCCAAGAATCTCCAGGACAACTAACCCCCTGGCTTCATATTTCCAGGTTAAAGCCAGCCACCAACCCGGATCAGACAAGAAGCCCACCGGCCCCACACCATCCTACGAAATATACTTGCCAAACAGCCCACTCAAAATCCGCATCTCTAAAACACCTTCTGTTCCCCCCATTCCAGAAACATAGACTCTCCCCACAACCCTACTACCTGTTCACTGTCAAAGAAACCTACACTACCAACAGGAGAACACACAAACCCCCTTCATCTCTCAAGTTCCACTTCTACGTGCAAACCTTAACAGACCTCCTCTTACCGCCTCCCACATCTTTTCACCTTCCTCCACCAGCGAACCCCCTTCACAGCCCTATTACCTTTTCACAGTCAAAGCCCCCTCTTGCTGCCGTCCCCTTATCCGAGTCAATGGCTGCCAATAACTCCTCTGCCCCCACTAGGAACTCATTGTTTCCATCTCTAACCAAACATTTAACCAGCTTCTCCTCAGAAATTACCAACTTTTAGCAACCTGTGAAGACGCAGAGGACTCCAGAGACGGCCTCACATCCTTCTAATACGTCAACGACCAATACGCCAGTCAGCCGACACCAGTCAGATAAGATCTACCATAACAACCCCTCATCCAACATCCCTCATCCAGCCATTTCCAGGGTCGAGTCTGCCAAACACCCTAAATAACTATCGTTCTCTTTTCCTTCTGGGCTAAACCTAGGTCCAGCGCCCAATGTCTCAGTTTCACCAGTTCCTAGACGACCTCTGCACGGACAACTGGCTCATCGCAGACCCCTCCCTGCCCCTTGGCTGGCTCACGGCTTTGGACGACCTATACCTACAAGGAACATTCATAGACTTCACACCCGAGGAGGTGTTCATATATAGCGCCCTGCCTGCTTGGTCTTATACTCCTACTGTGCCCTGTCCACAACCCCCACAGTCCTCCCTTACCCCTCCCCCACAACGCCCCTGTTCAGCAGGAAGTAGCCAGACGAACTACAACGCGCATTTCGCCACTTCTTAAAAAACAAAAAAGGAATGTTAGGCAACAGGGGTACCTTAATGGCGCCGGTTCCGGGTTCTTCTCCCCTCCTTGACCGGGCACTGTCTGAACGCGCCAAAGGAGGGCCAATCAGAAAGAAGCATCTCCCGCCTTCCCTTGGGCCTGCCCCGCGTAGGCCCAAGGGATATAAAACCCAGCACACCAGCAGCTCTCTCTCTTCTCTTCCTTCTCCGCTCGATACCTCCGATAAAGATCTCTTGACCGCGACTGGCGTAGTCTGATCCTTGCCCGGCCTCTTTCAGGTCGGCTGGTCTGGAACTCCCGATCTCAGGTGATCCACCTGCCTAGGCCTCTCAAAGTGCTGGGATTACAGGTGTGAGCCACCGCGTCCAGCCTATTTATTTTTTTTGAGATGGAGTTTCGCTCTTTTTGCCCAGACTCGAGTGCAGTCATGCAGTCACGGTTCACGTGAATCGTGCCTCCCGGATTCAAGCGATTCTCCTGCCTCAGCCTTCCGAGTAGCTGGGATTACAGGCATGGGCCCCCGCGCCCGGCCAGTGGATTTATTTTCAATCTAAATTTTCATCCAAGCTCTAAGTCATTTATTAGGATGAAATATTTTGTTTCTTTTTTTTGAGACAGAGTCTCACTCTGTCCCCCAGGCTGGAGTGCTCACTGCAACCTCTGCCTCCTGGCTTCAGCAGTTCTCCTGCCTTAGCCTCCCGAGTAGCTGGGATTACAGTCATGTGCCACCAGGCTCGGCTGATTTTTGTATTTTTAGTAGAGACGGGGTTTCACCGTGTTGGCTGGACTAGTCTGGAACTCCTGACTTCAAGTGATCCACCTGCCTCAGCCTCCCAAAGTGTTGGGATTACAGGAGTGAGCCATCACACTGCCAGATGCAATCTTTTTTTTTTTTTTTTTTTTGAGACGGTGTCTTGCTCTGTT
This sequence comes from Hylobates moloch, assembly GCF_009828535.3. Classification (NCBI taxonomy): domain Eukaryota; kingdom Metazoa; phylum Chordata; class Mammalia; order Primates; family Hylobatidae; genus Hylobates; species Hylobates moloch. The sequence goes on along the minus strand of NW_026652292.1, from coordinate 51,303,353 downwards.
GCCCAGGCTGGAGTGCAGTGGCGTGATCTCAGCTCACTGCAACCTCCGCCTCCCAGGTTCAAGCAATTCTCCTGCTTCAGCTTCCTTATTAGCACTGACTACAAGCACCTGCCACCACGCCCGGCTAATTTTTTGTTTGTGTTTATAGCAGAGATGGGATTTCACTGTGTTAGCCAGGATTGTCTCAATCTCCTGACCTTGTGACTCATCTGCCTCAGCCTCCCAAAGTGCTGGGGTTACAGGCGTGAGCCACCGCGTCCGGCCTCAAATGCAATCTTTTTTTTTTTTACATTCAAAGATTCAGGGCTGGGCGTAGTGGCCCACACCTGTAATTCCAGCACTTTGGGAGGCTGAGGTAGGAGGATCACCTGGGGCCAGGAGTTAGAAATCAGCTTGGGCACTACAGTGAGACCCTGTTGCTACAAAAAGTTTTAAAAATTAACTAGGTGTGATGAGGGACACCTGTGGTTCAACTACTCTGGAGGCTGAGGCAGGAGGATCACTTGAGCCCAGTAAGGCTGCAATAAGCTTTGATTATGCCACTGCACTCCAGCCTGGGCAGTAGAGTGACTCTCAAAAAAAAAAAAAAAAGAACGAATATTCAGAAGTTCTACTTAGGCACGTCATTTTAAATTGCTTGTAGGTATACTGTGGCAAAATGCAGCAAGAAATAAACCCAGCAGGAGATAGACTGCAGTGAGCTAGGATCGTGACACTGTACTCCCAGGCTTCCTTGCTGGGGTGACTGAGCAAGACTGTCTCTTAAAAAAAAGAAGGGCTGGTAATCCGGGCACTTTGGGAGGCCAAGGTGGGCAGATCAGTTGAGGTCAGGAGTTCAAGACCAGCTTGGCCAACATGGTGAAACTCCGTCTCTATTAAAAATACAAAAATTAGACCAGGCGCGTTGGCTGATGCCTGTAATCCCAGCACTTTGGGAGGTCAAGGCAGGTGGATCATGAGGTCAGGAGTTCGAGACCAGCCTGGCCAACATGGCGAAACCCCATCTATACTAAAATTACAAAAATTAGCTGAGCGTGGTGGCGGGTGCCTGTAATCCCAGCTACTCGGGAGGCTGAGGCAGGAGAATCGCTTGAACCTGGGAGGTGGAGGTTGCAGTGAGCTGAGATCATGCCATTGCACTCCAGCCTGGGCGACAAGAGCAAGACTCTGTCTCAAAAAAACAAAAACAAAAACAAAAACAAACAAACAACCTAAACTAAACTAAAAATACAAAAATTAGCTGGGCCTGTAGTGCACGCCTGTAATCCGAGCTACTCGGGAGGCTGAGGCAGGAGGACTTCCTGAACCCGGGAGGTGGAGGTAGCAGTGAGTCAAGATTGCGCCATTGCACTCCAGCCTGGGTGACACAGCAAGGCTCTGTTTCAAAAAAAAAAAAAAGAAAGAAAGAAGGAGAAGAAAAAAAGAAAGAAAAGAAAGAAGAAGGAAAGAAAGAAAGAAAGAGAAAGAAAGAAAGAAAGAAAGAAAAAGAGAGAAAAAGGGAGAGAAAAAGAAAAAGAAGGAAGGAAGGGAGGGCAGGCCAGCCAGCCGGGCGCAGTAGCTCACGCCTGTAATCTCAGCACTTTGGGAGGCTGAGGCAGGTGAATCACCTGAGGTCGGGAGTTCAAGACCAAACTGACCACCATGGAGAAACCCCGTCTCTACTAAAAATACAAAAAATTAGCCGGGCATGGTGGCGCATGTCCTGTAATTCCAGCTACGGCAGGAGAATCACTTGAACCCGGGAGGTGGAGGTTGCGGTGAGCCAAAGATCACGCCATTACACTCTAGCCTGGGCAACGAGAGTGAAACTCCATCTCAAAAAAAAGAAAAAAAAAAAAAGATTGCATCGGGCAGTGCAGTGGCTCACGCTTGTAATCCCAGCACTTTAGGAGGTCGAGGTGGGTGGATCACTTGAGGCCAGGAGTTCGAGACCAGCCTGGCCAACGTGGTGAAACTCCGTTTCTACTAAAAATACAAAAATTAGCCGGACACGGTGGCGGGCGCCTGGAATCCCAGCTACTCAGGAGGCTGAGGCAGGAGAATGGCGTGAACCCAGGAGGCGAAGCTTGTAGTGACCCGAGATAGCGCCACTGCACTCCAGCCTGGGCGACAGAGCTAGACTCCATCTCAAAAAAAAAAAAAAAAAAAATTAGCAGGGCTTGTGGCACATGCCTGTAATCCCAGCTACTTGGGAGGCTGAAGCAGGAGAATCGCTTGAACCTGGGAGGTGGAGGTTGTAGTGAGCCAAGATTGTCCCACTGCATTCCAGCCTGGGCAACAACAGCGAAACTCCTTCTCAAAGAAAAAAAGAAAAAAGAAAGAAAGACACTTGGAGTCAAAGAAACAGTGGATCTAACTCAGGGGCACCACACTGGAAAGACTCGTGAAGACAGCACTAAAAGAGTCTGTCTTTATTAGAGCTGGACAAGGGCTTCAGGACAGGCGGTTCTGGGAAAGGGGGACTTGATGAAGTACTTGATATGGAGACAGACTGCCTTATTGCAGAACCCTGTTTATTCTTTCCATTTGAATGAGACCCCTGGAAGTGTGCAGTTCATGACCTACATGAATGGAACTATTGGAAATGCCTAAGAGAAAGACAATTATAAACTCTAGGACGAAACTCTGCAGTAAGAGTAAAAGGTGACACTTTTGAGTGTATACTAAGTGCCAGTTGTTCTAAGTCCTTTTACATGTATTAACTCATTTAATCCTTACGAGAGCCCTGTAGGTCTTATCCACATTTTGCAATGAAGAAACAGGGGCAGAAAGATTAAATAACTTGCTCAGAATTAATACAGCTAGGAGGTGCCCAAGCACTTCCTAGGGTTTGACCCTAGCAGGGCTCCAAGAGCTGATACTCTTTTTTTTTTTTTTTGAGACGGAGTTTCACTCTTGTTTTGGCGCAATCTCGGCTCACTGCAACCTCCACAGGAAGTGTTTCTCCTGCCTCAGCCTCCCCAGCCAGGATCCTCCCTGGGATTACAGGCATGCGGCACCAGGCCTGGCTAATTTTTTGTATTTTTAGTAGAGACAGGGTTTCACCACGTTGGCCAGGCTGGTCTCAAACTCCTGACCTCAGATGATCCACCCACCTCGGCCTCCCAAAGTGCTGGGATTACAAGCATGAGCCACTGCACCCGGCCAGAGCTTTTGATAAACTCTTAATTCATATTCTATAGATCCTCTTAAGAGAAGACATATAATTAAAATAAAGAATTTGGCTCTTCATGAACAACATTTTCAAGGTAACAACTACTAATAATTGATTTAACCAAATAAATCTGTATTGCAAGATTGATAGTTCTTTTTTTTTTTTTTTTTGAGACGGAGTCTCACTTTTGCCCAGGCTGGAGTGCAGTGGCGTGATCTCGGCTCACTGCAAGCTCTGCCTCCCAGGTTCACCCCATTCTCCTGCCTCAGCCTCCCTAGTAGCTGGGATTACGGGTGCACGCCACCACACCCAGCTAATTTTTTGTATATTTTTTTAGTAGAGACGGGTTTTCACCATGTTAGCCAGGCTGGTCTCGATCTCCTGACCTCGTGATCCGCCCACCTCGGCCTCCCAAAGTGCTGGGATTACAGGCGTGAGCCGCTGCGCCCAGCCTCACCTTCTATATTTTTGTTAGCTGTCTGTTGATTGTAAACTCCTTATGCACAATATTTTTACGTCATGGCATGTAACAGGCACTTAATTAATACCAACTTTATAAAATTTGTCATAAAAATCAAGAGGAGCAGAGGAAATGGGACTAAGGAGGGTGTCATCAATGACATTAAGTGCATCAGAAAGATGGAGCATATTAGAGCTAGACATTGTATGTGGCCAACGGTTTGAGCATTTTTTTTTTTTTTTTGAGATAAGAGTCTCACACTGTTGCCCAGGCTGGAGTGCAATGGCACAATCTCCACTCACTGCAACGTCCACCCCCCCGGGTTCAAGTGATTCTCTTGCCTCAACCTCCTGAGTAGCTGGGATTACAGGCACACACCACCATGCCCGGCTAATTCTTTTGTATTTTTAGTAGAGACGGTGTTTCGCCATGTTGGCCAGGCTGGTCTAGAACTCCTGACCTCAGGTGATCCACTCACTTGAGGATTGCAGACATGAGCCACCGTGCCCGGCCTGAGCATTTTGTTAGTTGTTCTCTTCCAGTCCCTGAGGAGGTTTGATCGACTGATGGGATTAACAGCTAGTGTAGAAGTTAGAGGGTGATGAGCTAAAATTTTGGGGAACAGTCTGACTGTTTAAAGGGAACTAAAATAATTACAAAATAGAGTCAGGTGTGAGAAACTTGTGCCAGGCACATTTTGTGACAGAAGGATACAAGTCTGTAGGGAGAGAGAAATGGAAGATGTTGGAGAGATGGAAAGTTCTGTCTTTTGGTGGGAAAGGTGGGATACAGAAAATGAATGAATTCTATAATCACAGAAATATATAAAGACAGTAATAAAATGCTAATGTATTGTGATTGCTTTGAGCTATTTGGGAGGCCGAAGTGGTAGGATGGCTTGCATCCAAGAGTTTGAGACAGGCCTGGGCAACATAGTGAGACCCTGGCTCTACAAAAAATAAAAAATTAACCAGGCGTGGTGCTGCTCACCCTGTTGTCCCAGGTACTCGGAGGCTGCAGTGAGTCGTGATTGTGCCACTGCACTTAGCCCGAGCAACAGAGTGAGCCCCCATATGGGTGTGGGTGTCTGTGTGGGTGTGTAGTTGTGATTGTGGTGTGGGTGTCTGTGAGTGTGGGTGTGAGTGTGGTTGTGATTGTGTGTGGGTGTCTGTGAGTGTGGTTGTGATTGTGTGGGTGTCTGGTTGTGGATGTGTGGTTGTGATTGTGGATGTGTGATTGTGATTGTGGGTGTGTGGGTGGTTGTGTAGGTGTGGTTGTGGGTGTGTGGTTGTGATTGTGGGTGTGTGGGTGGTTGTGGTTGTGACTGTGGTGTGAGTGTCTGGTTTGTGGAGCTCGGGTCGTGTCTGAGCCCTACTGCACATGCAAGGCTGGAAAGTGTGTGTTGCATTTTGTTTCCACAGAGAAAAATGGATGCTACCTCATAAGGTAGCAGTTGTGGGGAGGGTTCCCCAAATACAAAACGGGGGCTCAGGTACTGGCTGGGCAAGAAAAGATGAGAAAGTTTTCCTGTCGATGTGGCCTCTTGGAGGCTGAACTGTGTGGTGTAACTAGAAACTGGAGACTTTATTTATTTATTTATTTATTTATTTTTATTTATTTATTTATTTTTTGAGACAGAGTCTCGCTCTGTCGCCCAGGCTGGAGTGCAGTGGCGCCATCCCGGCTCACTGCAAACTCTGCCTCCGGGGTTCACGCCATTCTCCTGCCTCAGCCTCCCGAGTAGCTGGGACTACAGGCGCTGCCACCACGCCCAGCTAATTTTTTCTATTTTTAGTTGAGACGAGGTTTCACCGTGTTAGCCAGGATGGTCTCGATCTCCTAACCTTGTGATCCGCCCGCCTTGGCCTCCTAAAGTGTTGGGATTACAGGCGTGAGCCACCGAGCCCGGCCCGAAACTGGAGACTATATATCCTGGCTCAAGAAAGCCTGATGCAGGCCCAGAGCCTGGAGAGCAGATGCTGTACCAAGCAGGAACAGCGGCGTCTGCGAGCGCGCCCAGCTGCTGCCTGAGGATGTCCTGGCTGGGGACACCCCTTCTGCTTGAGCAGTGGTAGCCGCTGCGAGCAGGCGAGTGGAGGCGGATCATGAGGACGCCCTGGCCGGCTGTCCCTGCGTTTCCCAGAGCTCACTCGAACTCAGCTGCCAGGGAGACTTCCCAAGCAGAGAGCAAGAAATCATCCATCATGAGCATGCGGGCTTCTGGTTACACAGTCTTTTGTGTCTTTGCCTTATCATAAGGGCAGTCTTGAGTGTGGCCATGAGTGTGTGGAGGAAACGCTCAAGATCTTTAGGCCGGGCGCGGTGGATCACGCCTGTAATCCCAGCACTTTCGGAGGCTGAGGTGGGCAGATCACAAGGTCAGGAGATCGAGACCATCCTGGCTAACACGGTGAAACCCTGTCTCTACTAAAAATACAAAAAATTAGCCAGGCGTGGTGGCGGGTGCCTGTAGTCCCAGCTACTCAGGAGGCTGAGGCAGGAGGATGGCGTGAACCTGGGAGGCGGAGCTTGCAGTGAGCCAAGATCATGCTGCTGCACTCCAGCCTGGGCAACAGAGCGAGACGGTCTCACAAACAAACAAACAAACAAACAAAAAGATCTTTAAAGCTGGCTGGGCGCAGTGGCTTACACCTGTAATCCCAGCACTTTGGGGGGCCAAGGTGGGTGATCACTTGCCTGGAGTTCGAGACCAGCCTGGCCAACATGGCAAAACCCTGTCTCTAGGAAAAATACAAAAATTAGCCAGGCATGGTGGCGGGCACCCGTAGTCCCAGCTACTCACATAACTCAGTATATGTCATACATATCATTGAATTGTACATTTAAAGCAAGTGGATTTTATGGTATGTAACTTGTATATAAGTCCCCTCCTGAGTAACAGGGTAGGTGGGAGGGCCTCCTAAGAACTCCTTTGTCCAGGAGCCCCAGGTTTAGCCTCCTGAGTTGGACTCTGCATCATTTTATTTGTTTATTTATGAGACAGAGTCTCACACCGTTGCCCAGGCTTGAGTACAGTGGCACGATCTCGGCTCACTGCAACCTCCATCTCCCAGGTCCAGGCGATTCTCGTGCCTCAGCCTCCCGAGTAGCTGGGATTATAGGCAAGCACCACCACGCCTGGCTAATTTTTGTATTTTTAGTAGAGACGGGGTTTCGCCATGTTGGCCAGGCTGGTCTTGAATTCCTGACCTCAGGTGATCTGACTGCCTTGGCCTCCCAAAGTGCTGGGATTACAGGCGTAAACCACCATGCCCGGCCTTGCATCATTTTAAAGGCACATTTCTACCCCTGCCTGGTTGCTGCCACTTGACTAACACCGTAAGGTGTTCAACCCTTGCCTTACAGGATTCTTGCCGGAATTTACACAGCAAATGTTTCTCTTATATCTGAGGATTGAGTTTCAGAGAATCAAGTTTCAATGCCAGCCCTTTCTTGGCTTCTGCTGAATTATCATTGTTGAATGATATTAATCATAAGCAGGGACATTAAAATGGAAATGAACTCACGCAGAAATCCTGATCTGCTCTTCCTCTGCTGTCAGAATCCTGCTCTCCCCAAAGCCAAATGACGGTGCAGGCCATGTGTCTGCACAATGGCTTCCTCTTGTTTCTACCTGTTCTGGAATATCTGTAATTCCTTTCATCCTTCTATAGGAACTGTAAAATCTAGGTAACTGTGACCCTTAAAACACAATAATTGTCAGTAAGATAGAAATCATGGGTCAGTGAAGAATAAGGTCTTCAGAGGCTGGGCGTGGTGGCTCACGCCTGCAATCCCAGCACTTTAGGAGGCTGAAGCAGGCAGATCACGAGGTCAGGAGTTCGAGATCAGCCTGGCCAACATGGTGAAACCCCCTCTCTACTAAAAATACAAAAATTAGCCAGGTGTGGTGGCGCACAACTGTAATCCAGTTACTCGGGGGGCTGAGGCAGGAGAATTGCTTGAACCTGGGAGGCGGAGCTTGCAGTGAGCCGAGATGTTGCTACTGCACTCCAACCTGGGCAACAGAGCAAGACTCTGTCTTGGCAAAAAAAAAAAGGCCTTCAGACAACAAACACGTCTCTACTGTTTCCATGAAAAGGTGGAATTACTGTGAGACTGGAGATGATGTAATATTTGACTTTTATATATATATTTTAGACAATCTCCCTCTGTCACCCAGTGGTGTGATCATGGCTCACTGTAGCCTGTAGCTCCTGGGCTCAGGTGATCCTCCCACCTCAGTCTCCCAAATAACTGGAACTACAAGTGCACGCCTGTCACCATGCCCAGCCATATATATATATATATATATATTTTTTTTTTTTTTTTTAAAGAGATGGAGTCTCGCCATGTTGCCCTGGCTGGTCTTGAACTCCTGGACTCAAGCAGTCCTCCCGCCTTGGACTACCCAAGTGCTGAGATTACATGCAGGAGCCACCGTGACCAGCCTACTTAATCTGAAAGTCCCCATTTTACAGGCAAGGAAACTAAGGAAAATTTAGTTGGTGCCTCGCCGGAGTTTATAACATCTTTGTGAATGTTTTCCTTTGAATAGCTGTGGTGACTGAGAAATGTTAGACTACCATGCTGTGTGGATGCCTTGTCATTAAGACAACCTCCAAGCTGTGTACATGTAGAGAGAAGAAAATGAGAACCAGTCTACTTTTAATATCCCTAATGAGCCACGGCTTCTAAAAAGACAGATCCTGTGCTCATAATTATAAGCTTCCACGGGCAGCCAAGCTGCCAAATGGTCAAAAAATGCAGAGACTTTAGTCCCTGGGTCTGGCCTACATCTAAAAGTAAGGCAGTTTTGGGGTAACCAGTATTTTGCTTTTCAGCTTTTAGCCTGAGGTGGGTTGCAAAGGGACAGCTTCCTTCAGTGCCTGCGGTTGACCTTCCTCTTGGAGGGGACATGCCAGATGCATCCAGAAGGCTAAACTGCCAGGGTTTTCTTGGGGTAGGGGTTGGGAGGCCACCAGGGTGGATCTCTTCAAAAAGGCTCTGAAAAATGGGTGCTTCATGGGCTGCCTTGCTTTGGAGAAGTCCACTAAGCTCCTAAGGTGGCACAAAATTTGTCCAAAGAAGCCACAGGAATTACTGACACCAGAATTTGTGCTTTGAGTGGGGTGTGTCCCATGTCCCTCAGGACTACAGTGGATAGAGAGGTTTCAGGGCTGGGACCAGCTCTTCCCCAGAGCAGGGAAGTTTACGCAGTGTTGGCAATCGCTGAAATGGTGGCCTTCTTGTCTTTCCCCAGCCCTCAGCCTGGAGAGCCACCTCCAGCTTCAGGCCCAGCTCCTCGTCCCCTGAGGTAGGGCGGTTTGCTCAGGCCAGTCACTTTTTTTTTTTTGAAATGGAGTTTTGCTCTTGTTGCCCAGGTTGGATTGCAGTGGCGCGATCTTGGCTCACCACAACCTCTGCCTCCTGGGTGCAAGCGACTCTCCTCTCAGCCTCCCAAGTAGCTGGAATTACAGGCATGCGCCATCACATCTGGCTAATTTTGTATTTTCAGTAGAGATGGGGTTTCTCCATGTTGGTCAGGCTGGTGTTGAACTCCCGACCTTAGGTGATCAACCCACCTCGACCTCCTAAAGTGCTGGGATTACAGGTGTGAGCCACTGCACCTGGCCCAGTCACTTCTTTAGACACCTACATGCTCATAACAGTTCTCAGAATTGCACTTCACTGTGTAGGAAAGGTGAGGATTTTCTGCTTCTATGGCATCCATGACCAATATGGTGAAACCCTGTCTCTACTAAAAATACTACTACTCGGGAGGCTGAGGCAGGAGAATCACTTGAACCCAGGAGGCGGAGGTTGCCGTGAGCCGAGATTGCACCACTGCACTCCAGCCTGGACAAGAAGAGCAAAACTCTGTCTCAAAAACAAAAAAACAAAACAAAAGAAAACAAAAACCTGCCTGAGACTGGGTAATTTAGAAAGGAAAGAGGTTTAATTGACTCAGTTCCGGATGGCTGGCGAGGCCTCAGGAAACTTAATCATGGTGGAAGGGGAAAGGGAAGCAAGGCACATCTTACATGGTGGCAGGGGAGAGCCAGAGCAAGGAAGGGGCCACACCTTTAAACCATCAGACCTCGTGAGAACTTCACTATCAAGAGAACAGCTTGGGGGAAACCACCCTCGATTCAATCACCTCCCACTAGGTCCCTCCCTCGACATGTGGGGATGAAATTTTGAGATGAGATTTGGGTGAGGACAAAGAGCCAAACCATGTCACTATTCAAGCTTCTTCAAGAAGAATGGATGTAGTGCCGTTTACTAAAAATAACAGGTTTTATTCAGAATGACATGGTCCTTGTTCAAGAACACGAGTAACCAGAGAATGAGGGGAGATAAGTTCGCAATCAGTATTGATAAAGAAACATTTGAGAAATACCCCAAAACTGAAGTACTGACCAGCAGCCTGGCCCAGGTTCCTTAGAAATGAGACCTGTACATGTTCCTGTTAGGCTTTTTTTCTTTGACACAAGGTCTCGGTCACCCAGGCTGGAGTGCAGTGGTGTGATCTGTTTACTGCAGCCTCTGCCTCCTGGACTCAAGCAATCGTCCCACCTCAGCCTCCTGAGAAGCTGGGAAAACAGGCACGCACCACCATGCCTGGCTTATTTTTTTAATTTTTTGGTAGAGATGGGTTCTATGTTGCCCTGCTAAGACTTTGAAATAAGATACAATAGTGAAATAAATGAAGGTTATTACTCTCATGGGAGTGAAAACTTGAAGGTGTGGTTTACAGTAGAAAGGCACTTGATTCGGCACTCTCATTTCCATCCTCCCTACCTTGCTGGCTTACAGTGAACTCCTTGTAGGAAATGCTGTCACCGTTACCTAAGCAGGCTACAAAGCTGCTTGTCAGAGCAGGGCAGTTTATGTGAGTAGCAAAGACAAAAAGTCTTGTCAGTGCAAGTATTGGGGGTGGAAGGTCAACCCATTATGGGTAAAATACAAAACTAGGCATGATAGCTTTTCCCTTTTTTTTGAGACAGGGTCTCAGTCTGTCACTCAGGTTGGAGTGCAGTGGTGCAAATGTACACGTTTCAGGCTTTTATTTACTTATTTTGAGACGGAGTCTCACGCTGTTGCCCAGGCTGGAGTGTAGTGGCACAATCTTGGCTCACTGCAACCTCCACCTCCCTGGTTCAAGTGATTCTCCTGCCTCAGCCTCCCACGAAGCTGGGACTACAGGCGTGCGCCACTACGCCCGGCTAATTTTTTGTATCTTTAGTAGAGATGGGGTTTCACTATGTTGGCCAGGCTGGTCTCAAACTCCTGACCTCAGGTGATCTGCCTGCCTCGGCCTCCCAAAGTGCTGGGATCACAGGCGTGAGCCACCGCACCCAGCCTATTTATTTTTGAGACAGTTTCGTTCTTATTGCCCAGGCTGGAGTGCAATGGCGCAATCTCGGCTCACCACAACCTCTGCCTCCCAGGTTCAAGTGATTCTCCTGCCTCAGCCTCCCGAGTAGCTGGGATTACAGGCACGTGCCACCACGTCTGGCTAATTTTTTTGTATTTTTATTCAAGACGGGGTTTCTCCATTTTGGTCAGGCTGGTCTCGAACTCCTGACCTCAGGTGATCCACTCGCCTCGGCGTCCCAAAGTGTTGGGATTACAGGCGTGAGCCACCACGCCTGGCCTATTTATTTTTGAAACACAGTTTTGCTCTGTTGCCCAGCCTAGAGTGCAGTGGCGTGATCTTGGCTCACTGCAACCTACGACTCCCAGGCTCAACTGATTCTCCCACCTCAGTCTCCTAACTGGGACTACAGGTGTGCACCACCACACTCAGCTGGTTTTTGTATTTTTGGTAGAGACAGGGTTCACCATGTTGCCCAGACCAGTCTTGAATTCTTGGGGTCAAGTGACCTACCTGCCTCAGCCACCCTCCCAGAGTGCTGGGATTAAAGGTGTGACTCACTGCGCCCAGCCATGATAACTTTTCTTACCTCTCATTCTGGTCACCTCTTATTCCAGATACATTTATGTAATCTGCTTGCTCTCTTGAATTTGTTATAGAACTAAATATGTGAGTGCAGAACTTGCAATGAATGGATGAACCATAGACTAATATGAATCAAAGGCTGCTATTAAATTCTTAGGTTAAAAAAATAACATCTTGGCCAGGCCTGGTGGCTCAGGCCTGTAATCCCAGAACTTTTTTAGGAGCCTGGGGCAGGATTGCTACAGTGAGCCATCACGTCATTGCACTCCAGCCTGGGCAAAAGGGTAAGATCTCATTTCAAAAAAAAAAAAGCCACCCCCTAAAACGAACCTCTTGTTTGGAAATTCTGAATGTGCCTCAGAATTTATCATCCACTATGTTCTTCCTTAGCCACTGTAAGCTACCTCAGAGTACCCAGCCAGGAAGTTTGAAGGTGGCTTTTGATTTCTAATTAGGATATTCAGACTCCAGCATCTCAACAGAAAATATGCAGAGACATTTTATCAACTGTGACATACCAGGGGTACATGAATATTCAGGGCTCCACACTACTATATAATGCTGCATTTCTTGGTTTTATTTGAAACAGTGCATATTTTTAGCATTTTATGGTAGGATTTTACACTTGTCATTTACACAAATTACAAGGTTCTGCTTCAAGTTTTTAAAAAAAATTTAAAAATTCAGCCCATGTGCAGCACAAGAATATGCAAAACTACTTTACATTATACACACTTTTTATCAAAGGAGATACAAAATTCTGGCTTGTAGGTTTAGACAAATACAAGAAGCTTCAAACTAGACACAAAGGGTTAACATTAATTCTCAAATATAAGTCTGCACTTTTGTGTTGTAGTTCTCTGAGATGTGAATACCAAATTCCTAAGGGATTTTTATGTTTTCCATCAAAAAGGAAAACTAAAAAAATTCCTGTAAACAAGTCCCTCCCCATCAGCTTGGTCTTTCCACAACCCTACTCCTGCTTCCCTTAGTGCCAGACACTTGCATCACGTTACAAAATTGGGGTGGGCCACTTACATCATACAAGGAGCAAATTCTTTTAACTTCTCTCCTGCAAAAATCTAAACAAGAATATATTGACGCAGATGGTTCTGCTACATTTTGTTTAATATGATGTAACACTTGGTAATCTAGTAAACTGTGATGCTGGGCAATTAATCAAAGGGAGGAAGAGACAAAGGTCCCTATCAATGCACTTTTTGTTGGTGACACACTGGAAACCTTAGGAATCAAGTTGTCTGATGCTAAGAGAACTTTAAACTCTCTCTAAATGGAACACACCTACTGATTGCTTGAGGGACTTCTCTGATACTTATGCATAGATACTCTTTTTCAGTATGTTGGAGGCAATATTTTATACTTTCTAAAGGGTTCTTAAGAGGGAATAAGGAAGAGTGGGGCTTTTTCTGCCCCTGTAAAGGTATCGTTTTCTATCATTGGTATCCATTGTTCCCTAAGCATCTTCTGAGACCTAAATGTGTGTATATGCATATTTAAAATAATTACCCATCTTTCAGTCAGTCAATACACAGCCAACTCTTGATTATCTATGAGAAACATAAGTGACATTTACTCTCAAACTTCACTCTAACAGAGTCATCCACCTTTGATACACTTCATTGTTTGTTTTACATCCCATGTACACTACAGCCTATCAAGACCAAGTTATAACACAAATGTTGTTTCCTCCGACCCATGCTAGGAATGTGTAAGGAAATAGAGTGAGCACATTCTGCTAGGGCTTTGCAGATGACCCTACAGTGGACAGTGGGGGCAGGATAGAACTCTGGACATAAGACAAATTTCATGTTCCTCCAGAATCAGGTCTTACATGCCTTCGTTATTTTGTTATCACAAAATTAAAAACCTGAGGCATAGTCACTATTTTATATAGATAATGGAGAGTTGACTGTAATCGTGTTATGACTTTAGCTCTTTAACATGAAAAAATTCACAAGAAAGCATATGATAAAAAGATTAAAAAGACTGCCATGACATCTAGAAGCATTTATTTTATGCAAAAAACTTAAATATGATTATGTGTACACAAAAAGTGCACACATTATCTATGCTGAACAATGCCAAGAAACATAATATATTGATGCAAGTTTTCTAAAATAAACATAAAATGAGCTCAGACCATCAGACAAAAGCAAAACACTTATTTCCCAATAGCACAATGCTGAAAATTGATAGCAATCCTAAAACACCTCCAACTTTCCTTACAAAGCTGCCAAAGTCCAACTATTTTTTAAAAATTGATTTTTTTTTACATTAATAAAAATCTGGTGACAAACATTATAAAACCAAATGCTTGACAGTCTTTACTCCTTTAAAATTCCAAATATTCCAACATAATCACAGGAGTAAAAACCATTTTAAAGTGATATGCTTTATGAAACAAACAACAATATGTACATTTATTGCAAATTATATTAAACTAAAATGAGGGGAAATCAAAATATGAACTGTTTACTACTTGCAAATCAATAATTTTAATTTTCTCACTCTGATAAAAATCAGAAAGCAACATTTATAAAATTGCCACCACATCACTTTTCATAGCAGGGAACCGAAATCTGTACATCTCATTTTTGCAGAAAAGTAGGCAGGCAGAAAGAATTATACATAAAAGTTTCCAAAAGGAAAAACAAAGAAATATTTGATCTCTTTTCTTTTAAAAAATTAATTCAGTAGACTTCTATTTTTTCCTGTGTAACATGGGAATTCCTGGTTCTAAAATGGATGAATTTTCAGTGTCAGTGTAAAGACATCTTGTTACTTTCTTTAAAATAAAAACTGCAGCGTGGAAATTAATGGTGTGTTACGCATTTAAACTTCAGATAGGCAGGAACTGGAACCAAGTGTTAAGCAATTTGCTTAATTATTGACTTTTCATAAGAAAAGTCTAGGGGAAGGGGGAGAACAGAGTTGCTTTTAGCCTCTCTCTCAAGAGTTTCTGCTGTACATTTCCATCAGAGGACTTGTGGTCATGTGAAAAGGAAGTAATAGTTTCTTTAGTTTTCAAGGCAGAGAGTGTGTGTTCTGAAGTGAGCTTCATTTTCTGTTCAGGGACATTTGTGAATCCAAGTTTTTGCAGAAGCTGGAGCCTGCTTCTGTTTGGCCTTCATTTTCTCCCTTTGCAAATGCGTTTTTACCTTAGGGTTAAGAATAGAACGCAAAGTTAGAAAAGATGTGGAGAAGATATAAACCAAACTAAAATGATTTCATTTCCATAGCTGTCATCTAAAATCTTTAAAAAAAAAAAAAAAAAAAAAAAAAACGTAAGCATCAGGGTCTCACTCTGTCACTCAGGCTGAAGTACAGTGGCACGATCATGGCTTACTCAGCCCCAGCTCCTGGGTTCAAGTGGTCCTCCAGGCTCAGCGTCCAGCCTGAGCCTCCCAAATAGCTAGAACTATAGGCGCACACCACCATGGTTGGCTAATTTTTAAATTATTTGTACAGACGGGGTCTCATTATGTTGCCCAGGCTGGTCTTCAACTCCTGAGCTCAAGCGATCTGGGAAGCCTGCGCTTCTCAGATTCACTACTGGGATTACAGGCACGAGTCACTGTGCTTGGCATGTTACCTAAAATCCTTAAAAAGTTTTTTCATTTTTTCACCTGAAACTTGGTTTAAAGAGCCTTTCCCTAAACTATATAAAAACCAAACACCAATAAAGAAGTTTTTGTTTTCAATGACTTAGTGCTGCTACCCAATGCCCTATTTGCTTACAACACTAAAAGCTATCTTATGATACTATGGCAAAATGAATTTATAAGCAGCAAAATAACTTCTGACTCCTGAGCTGGGTAAACATACACATTTTAGCATACTAAAAACACCCCAACCAAACTAGGAGGAAAAATTAGCGTTTTTTTTTGTTTTGTTTTGTTTTTTAAAGACATGAGGAATTCCCCCATCACATTTCCCTAATAGGGAAGGAAATTCTGATCCCTGGAAGCACAGGAGAGTGGGACATGGCCTCTTTCTCACCTCCTCTCACCTACTCCTCTTTGGGAGGAGGAGAAACTCATCTAACAGATGATATTAGGGAAAAGGAACGAGCATGTTGGGCTTGGCTTCATCAATATTTGTTCTTTTGCCCTGAGAAGTGCATTCTGGTTTGTCTGTGGCTGTTCAATTCAGTGGCAAGGCATTAGCAGCCCAACTTGCCTAATTCATTCCACATTTTTATTTATATATTTATTTGAGATGGAGTCTCGCTCTGTTGCCAGGCTGGAGTGCAGTGGTGTGATCTGGGCTCACTGCAAGCTCCACCTCCCGGTTCAAGCAATACTCCTGTCTCAGCCTCCTGAGTAGCTGGGACTACAGGTGCGTGCCACCACGCCCAGCTCATTTTTTGTATTTTTAGTAGAGATGGGGCTTCACCATGTTGGTTAGGATGGTCTTGAACTCTAGACCTCGTGATCTGCCTGCCTCAGCCTCCCAAAGTGCTGGGATTACAGGCGTGAACCACCACGCCCGGCCCATTCTACATTTTTAATCAGCCTGATCAGTAGTAAGATGACTGTCTCCTTTTCAACAATTTTACACCTAAAAGAGAAAGAAAGATATATTCCTAAATTCCTTTACTACATACATATTTTATAAAGGTAACAATGCTAAAAGAGCTAAGTGATTATTACAATTCATACAGAGACTATTAATTTGTTATACTATTTGAAGCAATTTTAACAATATGCTATTAAAGAATCTTTTTTTTTTTTGAGGCAGAGTCTTGCTCTGTTGCCCAGGCTGGAGTGCTTGGCATGATCTCGGCTCACCACAACCTCCACCTCCCGGGTTCAAGCGATTCTCCTGCCTCGGCCTCTTGAGTAGCTGGGACTATAGGTGTGCGCCCCCACGCGCAGCTAATTTTTGTATTTTTAGTAGAGATGGGGTTTCACTATGTTGGCCAGGCTGGTCTTGAACTCCTGACCTAGTGATCAGCCTGCCTTGGCCTCCCAAAGTGCTAAGATTACAGGCGTGAACCACTGCAACTGGCCAAAGAATTATTTACAAGCTGCCTGCTACACCTTCGGGAAGCTTCCCTTTCCTAGCCCTGAGTCCTCTGTATTTCTTGGGCTGCTCTCACAGACTTTTGAAAGACCCAGGTCACTGGAAGAGCCTCCTGGACTTCATTCTATGTACCAAGATGAATTGCTATCACTGCAAGCACTTGGCTTCTGAAAAATTTCATGTTATTTTGAGAAAAATTCACTTGTTACTAAAAAGAATTCATATTGAACTAAGATATAGCTGTTTAACACATGAGGATACACACTTGAGGATATATACTTAGGGGTTAATTTTGAGATACGAACCCACACGATGGGAGGAAACCTTCTCAATATACAAATGAGCACAAAAACTCAGTCAATTCTTTGCTTTAAGAAAAACAAATTCTAAGATCCTGGAACACTCCCACACTAAGCATGCTAAACAAAACATGTTAATCCAACAACTAGAAACCCACAGTCTATTATCCTACAGATATTCTCTTTAAATTCAAATTCCCCAGAAGTCACAAATTTGGGGTTATTTTTTCACTAATGTTTATTGACAAGCTCATCTTCAAAGAAGAATTTGGCCTTAAGTGTAAGCAAAACATACTCAAGAATCAGCAAATCTATTCAGAACATATTTTCAATTCAAAACACTGGGAACTGTTTGCCCTTTGAATGATAGCCTTAACACAAAGAGGAAAAACAAGTGAACTAAACTACTGAAATCATCATTCCTTCATCCGAAACTCAGAGACCCAACACTAATGTCCAGCTAATACTGTTGACTGTTTCCTGACCACAGTGCAAATGGCTGATTTTTATTGGTTTTATTGGGTGAATTCAAGCAATTTTTGCAAAAGGAGTAACAAGTCCAAATGCAGCCCAAAACATAAACAGGAATACTTACTGAAACCCACATACATGCAAATAGCTGAGGGAATACACTTACCACAAAAATCCGATCTAAAAATTCTAACGTTAACTTTACAAGTTAAAACCCTCAGCATCAACTCCCAGCTAAAACTGAGGCCAGTAGAATTTTGCATATCCTCTCTCTGTTTTGGTGGAATAAAGTATCCTTGAGCCAGTAAATAAGCCATATAGGTAGGAATCAAGCTAAAAATAATCCTTATTGACCTAATGTTTTGAGTAAAAACCTAGTAAGAGGAATTCCGCAAAGGTTAGCACTTGCCACATGTTAGAAGTTATGGCTGTGGTATTAAAATGGCTCTAGAAGCTTAACACATCAGAAATCTACCTAAAAGAGCTGAAGATGAAATGAAGTTAACAAACCTAAAGTGTAAACTGTAGTTGGCATATACTAGGGCCTCAAAAATGGTTTTCACTAATTAATGATCATAGAATGATAGTAAATACCAAGTAATACAACTGGACAAGCTTTCTGGAGGTGGTGCAAGTGTAAAGTACCACTCTGGGGGGGATTCTGTACTCAGATTGACAAAAGAGCACCTATAGATGACTGGGGTGAGGTTAGGAGGTAAGCTCTTTTGAGATATTACTGCAGAGTTGTGAACAGAGCAGGAAATGATCATCTGGGAAGTGAAAAATAAAGCAAGTGAAAGGTGTGGAGAATCATGCAAGGAAAAATAAAAGACTGATAAATTGAGCACCTGGAGTTAGAATGCAGGGCCACAGAGAAGCACAAGGGTGCTAGGCCTTCTTTATCAAATAAAACCCAGGGCTGAACTTAGTGCAGCAATCCAGATCAGACTCCACAATGCAAGGCGCCTAAGGAGAGCTGATTCTATCACCCTGTAGCTCAGCAATGTGTTTGATTGCTCTCAGGTTTGGCACCGCTATGTCTTCTCTTACCAGTTAGTTCGTTGAAACTGTAGTGATATAAAACCTTAACAGGATGATCCTCACCAGGTCTCAGGAAAATGCAGGTGGAATGTCAAATCACTCACAGGGAATATTAGCAGTTAATGAGAGCTATGTTTAGAATCTTGTAGCAAGGTGGAAGCTGCAGTTCCACATGAAATAAAAATAGTTAGCACTTTCAGGATTTTGACCATTCAACTGAAGGACAGTCAAAATGACAGCTGAGGCCGGGCATGGTGACTCACACCTGTAATCCCAACACTTTGGGAGGCCGAGGTGGGTGGATCATGAGGTCAGGAGATCAGGGCCAGCCTGACCAATATGGTGAAACCTCATCTCTACAAAAACACAAAAATTAGCTGGTGTGGTGGCACACACCTGTAGTTCTAGCTACTTGGGAGGCTGAAGCAGAAAAATTGCTTGAATCCAGGAGGTGGAGGTCGCAGTGAGCCAAGACTGCGCCACTACACTCCAGCCTGGGTGACAGAGTGAGACTTCATCTCCAAAAAAAAAAAAAAAAAAGAAAATTTCTGGCCAGGCGCAGTGGCTCACGCCTATGATCCCGGCACTTTGGGAGGCTGAGGCGGGCAGATCACAAGGTCAGGAGATAGAGACCATCCTCGCTAACATGGTGAAACCCTGTCTCCACTAAAAATACAAAAAATAAGCCGGACGTGGTGGCAGGCGCCTGTAGTCCCAGCTACTCAGGAGGCTGAGGCAGGAGAATGGCGTGAGCCTGGGAGGTGGAGCTTGCAACGAGCTGAGATCAAGCCACTGTACTCCAGCCTGGGCGACAGACCGAGACTCCACCTCAAAAAAAAAAAAAAAAAAAAAAGAAATTTCCAAGCTACCACCATGAGCAGTATCATGAGGCAGATAGATAATAAGTGACATGCTGGGATCTTAAGCCATGCCCCGTGTAGCACTAGCCAAGTGACCTGAGCAAGGTCCGTTCAGGTCTTAATTTCCTTATGCTCATATAGTGTGGTACTTGCTTCATAATGGATGTTGGCAGGTCAGATATCTGCTCATAAAACATTTCCTACTGTCACTACTAATACAGATGCCAGGCACCTATCACTCAGGCTGGAGTACAGTGGCACCATCATGACCCACTGGAGCTATGAACACTGAGGCTCAAGCAATCCTCCTGCCACAGCATCCCAAGTAGCTGGGACCACAGGTGAATACCACCATGCCTGGCTAATTTCTTTTTAAATTTTTTGTAGAGACAGGGTCTTGCTATAATACCAAATATCATTTGAACTAATTTTTGTTAATTTTCATTTTTTTGAGACAGAGTCTCACTCTGTTGCCCAGGCTGGAGCACACTGGCGTGATCTTGGTTCACTGCAACCTCCACCTCCCAGGTTTAAGCCATTCTCCTGCCTCAGCCTCCTGAGTTGCTGAGATTACAGGTGTGTGCCACCACGCCTAGCTAATTTTTATATTTTTAGTAGAGACAGGGTTTCACCATGTTGGCCAGGCTGGTCTCAAACTCCTGACCTCAAGTGATCTGCCCACCTAGGCTTCCCAAAGTGCTGGGATTAAAGGCGTGAGCCACCATGCCCAGCCCATTTGAACTAATTTTCACCCTAGTCTTGTTCTTGGCATTGAGTGTTACATTCAATTAAAGTATGCCACTTTCAAAAACATCTGATCTATCTCTCGGTTTTCCTCTCTAATCCTAAAATGCAGGGACTTTGTTTGCATGTACTACCAAAAGAGGTGAAAAAGATGAGTAGAGTTGGTCTAATTTAACCCGTGATTATTTCAAATAAACTAGTGCTTTTACTTACAGTTCTGCCGGGTGCAACGGCTCATGCCTATAATCCCATTTATGTAAGGGATCGAAAGCTATATAGCCCCTTTATACCTGGGTTTCCTCCACTTTTGGGAGGAAATGACAGTACTGGGGAGAATGACAGTACTTAGCCACATAGAGTTGTTTTTGTTTTTTGAGATGGAGTCTTGTTCTGTCATCCAGGCTGGAGTGCATGGTGCGATCTTGGTTCACCGCAACCTCCGCCTCCTGGGTTCAACTGCCTCCCGGCAATTCTTCTGCCTCAGCCTACCGAGTAGCTGGGACTAGAGGCGCGCGCCACCATGCCCGGCTAAATTTTGTATTTTTATTACAGATGGGGTTTCACCATATTGGCCAGGCTGGTCTTGAACCCCTGACCTCATGATCTGCCCGCCTTGGCATCCCAAAGTGCTGGGATTACAGGTGTGAGCCACCGTGCCCGGCCATAGAGTTGTTTTAAGGATTCAGTGGGTTAACAAATAAAGAGCTTATTATTGAGCTTGGCTTATAATAAGCACTATATTACTGTCAGCTGTTTTCATGCAGCAAATTTTAAAATTATGATAAAATATATATCAAATACATTTATCATTTTAACCATTTTTAAGTATAAAGTTTAATGGCATTAAGAATATAAAGGGACGGGTGTGATGGCTCATGCCTGCAATCCCAGCACTTTGGGAGGCCGAGGCAGGCGGATCACCTGAGGTCAGGAGTTCAAGACCAGCCTGACCAACATGGAGAAACCCTGTATCTACTGAAAATACAAAATTAACCAGGCTTGGTGGCGCATGCCTGTAATCCCAGCTACTAGGGAGGCTGAGGCAGGAGAATTGCTTGAACTGGGAGACGGAGGTTGCGGTGAGCCGAGATCACACCACTGCACTCCAGCCTAGGCAACAAGAGCGAAACTCCGTCTCAAAAAAAAAAAAAGAATATTAGGGGTCTGGCTGCCCAACACAGTGAAACCCGTCTCTACTATAAATACAAAAATTAGCCGGGTGTGGTGGCGCACATCTGCAGTCCCAGTTACTCGGTAGGATGAGGCACAAGAATCCCTTGAACCCAGGAGGCAGAGGGTGCAGTGAGCCGAGATCTCACCATTGTACTCCAGCATGGGTGACAGAGCAAGACTCCATTTCAAAAACAAAACAACCCAAAAACAAGAATATAAGGGGTCTTCAAAAAGTTTGTGGAAAATGAATGTTATGAAATAATTATACATGGATTTCAAAAAAATTTTTTTTTTTTTTTTTTTTGAGTTGAGTCTCTGTCGCCCAGGCTGGAGTGCAGTGGCGTGATCTCTGCTCACTGCAAGCTCTGCCCCCTGGGTTCACGCCATTCTCCTGCCTCAGCCTCCTGAGTAGCTTGGGAGTACAGGTGCCTGCCACCACACCTGGCTAATTTTTTGTATATTTAGTAGAGACGGGATTTCACTGTGTTAGCCAGGATAGTCTCGATCTCCTGACCTCATGATCCACCCATGGATTGCCTTGGCCTCCCAAAGTGCTGGGATTACAGGCATGAGCCACCGTGCCCAGCTCAAAATGTTTTTTTTTGCACCAAAATAAACTCATACTAACTTGTTATGTCTGAACAGGATCTAGTTTGAGGCACTGAAAATGTTTGAAAAGTTTGAGGGCTGGGGCAGGAAGATTGCTTGCGGGCAGGAAGACTGCTTGATTCCAGTAGTTGAGAACAGCCTGGGCAATACAGCAAGACCCAAAAAATTTAAAAAGAAATTAGCCAGCCATGGTGGTGCACACCTATGGTCCCAGCTACTTGGGAGGCTGAGGCAAGAGGATTGCTTGAGCCTCAGTGCTCTCATAGAACAAAGTGAGCCATGATGGTGCCACTGAACTCCAGCCTGAGTGACAGAGTGAGACCGGTCTCTCAAAAAAGTTTGAAGAGGCTGGGCGCGGTGGCTCACGCCTGTAATCCCAGCACTTTGGGAGGCCAAGGTGGGTGGATCACCTGAGGTCAGGAGTTCAAGACCAGTCAGGCCAACACAGTGAAACCCCATCTCTACTAAAAAAAAATATATATATAAAATTAGCTGGGTATGGTGGTGGGTGCCTGTAATCCCAGATACTAGGAAGGCTGAGGCAGGAGAATCGCTTGAACCTAGGAGGCAGAGGTTGCAGTGAGCTGAGATTGTGTTATTGCACTCCAGCCTGGGCAACAAGAGTGAAACTCCGTCTCAAAAAAAAAGAAAAAGAAAAAGAAAAAAAGTTTGAAGAGAGTCCCTATCAGAGCAATAGGAATTCTGCTAAAATTGAAGCAAGAAAAGCATCAGATGTCTGGTGAAGCTTGGGTGGAAGAATGGCGAAATCACTGACGCTTTAGGAAAAGTTTATGGCACAATGCCCCAAAGAAATTAGTAGCTTAAAATTGATATTTTGTGTGTGTGTGTGTGACAGGGTCTCCTCGGTCACCCAGGCTAGGGTGCAGTGAGGAGTGGCATGATCATGGCTCACTGTAGCCTCGACCTCCCAGGCTCAGGTGATCCTCTCACCTCAGCCTCTGAAGTAGCCAGGACTATAGGTACACACCAGACACCTGGCTAATTTTTCTATTTTTTTGTAGATACGGGGTTTTGCCATATTGCCCAGGCTGGTCTCAAACGCCTAGGCTCCAGTGATCTGTCAGCCTCAGCCTCCCAAAGTGGTAGAATTATAGGCATGAACCATGATGCCCAGCTGGATAAATTGTTTCAGGAAGGGTTGAGATGATGTTGAACATCATGCCCTCCATGTCAATTTACAGGGAAAAAAATTCATCTTGTTTCTGCCGATTCAAGAGGACTGGCAAGAGCAGAAACAATCGCCAACACTGTGGTCATTTCAATTGGTTCAGCTTACAAAATTCTGACTGAAAAATTAAAGTTGAGCAAGCTTTCCACTCAATGGCTGTTAAAACCCTTTGCACCCAGATCAGCTGTAGACAAGAGCAGAGCTTTGGATAGAAAGTCTAGACAAGTAGGATCAAGATCCTGAAGCACTTAAAGAATTGCAATAGGAACTGAAACATGGCTTTACCAGTAGAATCCCGAAGACAAAGCACAAAGCAATTTAGCTGGGCACGGTGGCGCATGCCTGTAGTCCCAGCTACTAGGGAGGTTGAGGCTGCAGTGAGGCAAGACCACGCCATTGCACTCTAGCCTTGGCAAGAGAGCCAGGTATTGTCTCAAAAAAAAAGGGTACTAAGAGGTGAAAGTGGCCAAGTGGTCCACTGAAAGGAAAAGCAGACTGGTCAAGAGTAAAGGTCATGGCAACAGTTTTTTGGGATACTCAACGCATTTTGCTTGTTGAGTTTCTGGAAAGCCAACAAATGATAATATCTGCTTATTATGAGTGTTCGGACAAAGTCAAAGCTTTAGCAGAAAAATGCCTGGGAAAGCTTCGCCAGAGAGTCCTCCTCCACCATGACAATGTTCTTGCTCATTCCTCTCATCAGACAAGGGCAATTCTGCAAGAGTTCCCATGGGAAATCATTAGGCATCCAGCTTACAGTACTGATTCGGCTCCTTCTGACTTCTTTTTGCTTCTTAATCTTAAAAAAGTTTTTAGAGTGCCAATTTTTCTTTGGTCAATAATGAAAAAGACTGTTTGAAACAGTTAAACTCACAGGACCCTCAGTTCTTTGGGGATGGACTAAATGGTTTCTATCATTGCTTACCATACAAAAAGTGTCTTGAAGTTGATGGAGCTTACGTTGAGAAATAAAGTTTCTATTTTTATCTCTTAACTCCAGTTTTCCATGACCTTTCTGAAGTGGCCAATTATTTATATCGTGTACAACCATTACCACCATCCATCTCTAGAACTTTTCCACCTTCCCCAACTGAAACTCCATCCCCATTAAACACTAAAGCCTATTCCCGCTACCCTCAGCCCTAGGCTCAAGCAATCCTCCCACCTCAGCTCCCTGAGTACAGGCACACAACATCATGCCCGACTAATTTTGTATTTTATTTATTTTTATTTTTAATTTTTGAGATGGAGTCTCACTCTGTCGTCCAGACTGGAGTGCAGTGGCACAATCTCTGCTCACTGCAAACTCTACCTCCCGGGTAGCTGAGATTACAGGGTTGCGCCACCACACCCGGCTAATTTTTTGTATTTTTACTGGAGACAGGCTTTCACCATATTGGTCAGGCTGATCTTGAACTCCTGACCTTAAAGGATCTGACCACCTTGGCTTGGCCTCCCAAAGTGCTGGGATTATAGGTGTGAGCCACTGCACCTGGCCATAAACATTTAATTTAACCACCTACTGTCACTGAGATTAGAAAACCATCACAGAATACTGTATTCTGAATAACACACTGCCCATTGATCTACTACTAGCATATTTAAGATCTCTAACGTGCCTTTTCACTCTGTAAAGAGAAGGCCAAATGCCATTTGATGATATTGGGGCACATAGTGCAGCTAAAAGCAAAGCAATGGATTTTACAATGCTGTAAATGAGAGAAGGTCTAATTGCTACTACTGAAAAAGTTTTCAGGGTTCAAGTATGTATCTTTTTTTTTTTTTTTTTTTTTGAGTATCGCTCTGTCTCCCAGGCTGGAGTGTAGTGGCCGGATCTTGGCTCACTGCAACCCCTGCCTCCCGGGTTCAAGCAATTCTCCTGCCTCAGTCTCCCGAGTAGCTGGGACTACAGGTATGCACCACCACACCCGGCTAGTTTTTGTATTTTTAGTAGAAATGGGGTTTCTCCATATTGGCCAGGCTAGTCTCAAACTCCTGACCTCAGGTGATCCGCCCGCTTTGGCCACCCAAAGTGCTGCGATTACAGGCGTGAGCCACCATGCCCGGCCACAAGTATGTATCTGTACATTTTAGTTAGATGGTACAGGGACAGCTAATGGGAGGTAAGGTCAGGTGGCTTAGGTAGCCTGTGTGTGATGATTAGTACTTTTTTGTGTGTAGGTGAAGAAGAGGACAGATCTCTTGAAACCGTTCAGAGAATTTTGGCAATCTCCAGGGAAATGTTCAACTTTTGTATAACTGAAAATGTATGTAAAGGGGTAAGGAAACTAGAATTCAAAACAGTAGTAACGGTAACAGTTGGGCATTTATTTTGTACTAGGCACTTTGCTAGGCGCTTTCTTTATATTTACTGATCCATTTAATTCTTAGAGCAACCCTTTAAGATACATACTATCATACTAATGAAAAAGGGAGGCAGAGGTTCAATAAAGGTCCAGGTTTGAGAAGAAAGTCATGTAAAATTTGCCCCTAATACTCGCTTTCATTACTACACTTATTAGTTAATAGAGACAGAAGTGAGTAGGAGGAACACACTAGTACTCAGATCAGGTTTGAGCCTTCTGGATCAGATGCCATGAGAGGATGTGAAAGGTTGCCAAGAGGGCACTTAGATGATGTAGAAATTTAACAGCCCAAAATTTCAGAATTTCGTAAATGCTAATTTTTTTGGTTTTTTTGAGATGGAGTCTCGCTTTGTCGCCCAGGCTGGAGTGCAATGGCGCAATCTCTGCTCACTGCAACCTCTGCCTCCTGGGCTCAAGCAATTCTTCTGCCTCAGCCTCCTGAGTAGCTGGGATTACAGGTGCCCGTGGCCACGACCACACCCGGGGTTTTTTTTTTTTTTTTTTTTTTTGTATTTTTAGTAGAGATGGGGTTTCACCATGTTGGTCAGGTTGGTCTCAAACTCCTGACCTCAGGTGATCTACCCGCCTCGGTCTCCCAAAGTGTTTGGATTACAAGCGTGAGTCACCGGGCCCAGCTCATAAATGATAATATTTTAAATGTTTTTACACACGTTTCAGTAACTTTTTTTTTTTTTTTGAGACACAGTCTCCTTCTGCTGCCCAGGCTGGAGTGCAGTGTCGCAATCTTGGCTCACTGCAACCTCTGCCTCCTGGGTTCAAGTGATTCTCCTGCCTCAGCCTCCTAAGTAGCTGGGATTACAGGCATGCACCACCACACCTGGCTAACTTTTTGCATTTTCTTTTTCTTTTTTTTTTTTTAAGTAGAGATGGGGTTTCACCATGCTGGTCAGGCTGGTCTTGAACTCCCGACCTCAGGTGATCCACCCATCTAGGCCTCCCAAAGTGTTGGGATTACAGGCATGAGCCACTGTGCACGGCCTGACATTGAGTTTTATAAAAATACTGAAGCAGGATAGTGGGGGTATCCTGAGCTGATCAAATCTGGGACTCTTCCCTAGAAGAAACTCAAATGCCTACAGTCTAATTCAGGGGTAAATGAGTTATGTTATGTAAGGAAAAAAGGAGGACGAGTTAAGTTCTAAGGCCAAGGTGAAAGGAGCCACCTTCTAGATTTCCACCAGGAAAAGTCTGAAATCTCAGCCCAAGAATGATCAAAGATGAAGAGTTTGGTAAGTTATTTCTCTGGGCAGGGTGGGGAAGATGTAAGTTGTTGACCTGTGTTACAATTAACTATACCACGAAGAATTAAAGAGTGGGACCTATTACCTATTGACATTTCGTGACTGTTTTCTCCATTATGAGACCTTGTATCCAAAAGGTAGCCCTTATTTTATGTAAACCTCTGCAACCACTTCAAAGGCACTAAGCAAAAGAAATATTTGTCTTGTTAATAAAAACAGAAATATCAAAATACCATATCCTAAATAAAAATTACACAAAGAAAAAAGATTTTTCTTCAAATTTGTGCCTTAAAACTGGAAGTTATGAGATAATAACAGATGCTATTATAAACGGACCCAGTAAAACCAGATGCAGGTTTCTCTCTCAAATGCTTAGGTGTTTGGGGTGACTGACACTAAGAATATACTACGAACAAAACAAAATGTCTAAATTCCCACTTGAGGAAGAATGGCGTACATTACCTTTGTAAGTCAATTTGTCTTTCTGCTGGTGCTGCCTTTTTGGCTAAATCTTGCAGTTTGGGTGCTTTGGCATTACCTGCTTCCAAACCCCCAGGGCTCTCCTGACCCACTGCAGCTCTCTTCCTTCCCTTGTTAATAGGTTTATTTAGATCATCATTTTTGGTTGCATTGCCCTGAGATTCAGACTTGGGTCGACGTCCTCTCCTGGGTTTGGAAGGGGCAGGTGGTCCCGATTCATCTACTTTCTCATCTGTTTTTTGTTGGATATTCTCTGCACCAGCTGCTGTTACTGTTCTTTTCTTTCCTCGGTCACTGCTGATGTTGCCCTGGGTAGCCTGATCAGAATTAATTTCCTAAAAAAGCACAAAACAATTCTATAAACACAAATTCCTTAAATATTAATGATCTCTATTAGAAAAGAGTGTTTTGAAAGTATTTTAAAGGAGTCTGGATTTGAGGGCTTCCAGTTAACTGCTTACATCACATTAGGAAAGTAAGCTCCTTGAGGAGAGTGACTGTGCCTGGTACCTACCATGGTGTATAGCATATATAATATGCTCAATAAATGCTCATTAAAAAGCAAAGGCTGGCAACACTGGCTTACGCCTGTAATCGCAGCACTTTGGGAGGCTAAAGCAGGAGGATCGCTTGAGCCCAGGAGTTCCAAACAATCCCCGACAACATAGATCCCATCTCTACCAATAATTTAAAAAATTAGCCGGGCATGGTGGCTTGTGCCTGTAGTCCCAGCTACTTGGGAGGCTGAGGTGGGAGGATTGCTTAAGCCTGGGAGGTTGAGGCTACAGTAAGCAGAGATTATGCCACTGGACTCCAGCCTGGGTGACAGTGGGAGATCTTATCTCAAAATATTAATTGCAGGCCTGGTGCGGTGGCTCACGCCTGTAATCCCACTACTTTGGGAGGCTGAGACGGGTGG
This sequence comes from Hylobates moloch, assembly GCF_009828535.3. NCBI lineage: Eukaryota > Metazoa > Chordata > Mammalia > Primates > Hylobatidae > Hylobates > Hylobates moloch. Next base: position 51,275,314 of record NW_026652292.1, on the reverse strand, counting down.
ATCACCTGAGGTTGGGAGTTCAAGACCAGCCTGACCAACATGGAGAAACCCTGTCTCTACTAAAAATACAAAATTAGCCAGGCGTGGTGGCCCATGCCTGTAATCCCAGCTAATCAGGAGGCTGAGGCAGGAGAATAGCCAACACTGCACCACTGCACTCCAGCCTGGGCAACAAGAGCAAAACTCTGTCTCGGGGGGAAAAAAACTGCAATAATAAAAATATAAAGCACAAATAGTACTTGAAAAATAAAATCTACTTGGTTTTGTTGTTATACTGCATCCAAATGAAAAGTTCTTTTTATTGATGGTATGTACTAAATCTGTCACTTTTTAAAAGAAGAGTATTTTCAGAATTCTATATGCTATTAATGTTTTCTTTGTCTGTGAGTACATCTAAGTATAATAATCTTTGTAGTTCTGTAACGTGAAGTTCTTTAACTTTTCATCTCATCCCAGTTGCAATGAGCTGAGATCATGCCACTGCACTCCAGCCTGAGTTACAACTCTGTCTCAAACAAAACAAAACAAAACAAAACAAAACAAAACAAAACAAAACTTTAACTGACATAATTCTAATTGATTAAAGAGTGAGTAATACAATCATTGAAAAAAATTAGATTAAATCTTTTTAATCAAGTAATTTTCATTTTCCCCAGAAAATATTCCCAGAAAGACAAGGGAAAATAAATTACAAATCTTCCATGTTTCAAGAAAATTTAGTTCAAAGAAAATTCCCAGGAATAACAATTTAAGTGAGTAAACCCACAAATCAGTGTTTTAGAGTTTCCTTTTTTTTTTTTTTTTGAGACAGGACCTTGCTCTGGTTGTCCAGGCTGGGGTGCAGTAGCGCAATCTCAGCTCACTGTGGCTAAAGTCATTCTCCCACCTCAGCCTCCTGAACAGCTGGGACTACAGGCAGATACCACCATGTTTAGCGAATTTTTCTATTTTTAGTAGAGATGGGGTTTCAACAAGTTGCCCAGGCTGTCCTGAAACCCCTGGACTCAAGCAATCCACCGGCCTCAGCCTCGCAGTGTTGGGATTACAGGCGTGAGCTACCATGCCCAGCCTGGAGTCTAATGTTAAGCCTCACTTTAGTGAACAGATAATCCATGAAAGGACAAGAGTAAAATGGCTTGCAGGAATTGAACTGTGAAAACAATACACAATGGATCAGAGAAGAAAGATGCAAAGTCACCTTTGGGAATGATGGTGACTGCTGGACATAACAGAATGGATCAACAACACAACCAAGTACTAAAACCTGGAGTATGAACCACTTGTTCAACTGAATGTTTAATAGGTGTGGTGGTTCTTGGGCATAGATTGAGGAACAAAACAGGTGTTGTTCTTCATGTAGGTTAGTACGGTAGGTAACTGATTTTTAAAAAGGTAAATACTTAAGGACAAACCTGTGTGCTAACAGGTTAAAGAAGCTAAGTTAGATGAGACAAGGATAACAAGTTTAAAACAGGCAAAATATGAACAGGCAATTTACACAACAGCACATCCAAATGGTCAACAAACATACTGGCAGTCAGAGAAATGCAAATTAAAATAGTGGGGCATTAGATTTGGTAAGTGGAGACAGAAAAAAATTCAAATGAACCGTAAAACATGTTGTTGGTATGTAGGGAATAAAGTACTCTCATACCCTGCTGCTAGAAACGTCAAGTGTTCCAATCTCTCACGAAACCAATATAGAAATATCTAAAAGCTCTAATGCATTTATCCTTTGAACCACTAATACTACTCTTGAGAAACTCAGCCCACAGAAATAAATGCACCAGTAAGTGTGTTTGTATATGTTTTTTTTTTTTTTTTTTTTGCGACGGAGTTTCGCTCTTGTCGCCCAGGCTGGAGTGCAGTGGCACAATCTTGGCTCACTGCAACCTCCACCTCCCAGGTTCAAGCAATTCTCCTGCCTCAGCCTCCTGAGTAGCTGGGATTACAGGAGCCCACCATCACGCCCGGCTAATTTTTTGTATTTTTAGTAGAGACTGGGTTTCGCCATATTGGGCAGGATGGTCTCGAACTCCGACCTTGTGATCTGCCCGCTTCAGCCTCTCAAAGTGCTCGGATTACAGGCGTGAACCACTGCGCCCGGCTGCTTGTATATATATTTTATTGTTTTACACACAATAAGTTTATAAACAATATTTACTGCGATATAGTAGCAAAAAAAGGGAAAGTATACGTGTATACAAATGTGAAAATAAGATTAAACTGTTGAAAAAGAAAAAAGAGGGCTGGACGCAGTGGCTCATGCCTGTAATCCCAGCACTTTGGGAGGTCGAGGGAGGCAGATCACCTGAGGTCAGGAGTTCGAGACCAGCCTGGCCAACATACTGAAACCTTGTCTCTACTAAAAATACAAAAATTAGCCAGGTGTGGTGGCGGGTGCCTGCATTCCCAGCTACTCAGGAGTCTGAGGCAGGAGAATCACTTGAACCTGGGAGGTGGAGGCCACAGTGAGCTGAAATCACACCATTGCACTCCAGCCTCAACAACAGAGTAAGACTCTGTCTTGGAAAAAAAAAAAGTTGAAATAAGGGTTTGGAGCAATATAATATTACAGATCAAGCTGAAAGCAAGGTTTGGATATAACAGAAATTAGAATTTAAATTTCCAATTTCAAAATTACATAGACTTTTAGGAAAAGGCCATAAAGGTAACAGATTGCTGGTTGTACTAGATAAACACTTAGGCTTTTGCAAATGTACCACCCTTTAGTAAGCATTGTAAGTACACGATGTAACTCAATGTCTATGGCAATATGCATTTTTGTATGTAAGTTTGTTTAAGTCAAGACTGCTTAATTTTACACAAGGATCCCACAGTACTCTAATCTATTGGTATCTGGATTCTAAGAGTTTTGATAATAAGAGGTAACTTGTTACCTGAATCCATTGACATGCTGTGTTTCAAAGACCAAGCAGAAAGAGTTTAGATAGCAAGAGATTGATCTAAAAATGTAACCTCGGGTGGGCACGGTGGCTCACGGCTGTAATCCCAGCACTTTGGGGGGCCGAGGCGGGTGGATCACGAGGTCAGGAGTTCAAGACCAGCCTGGTCAAGATGATGAAACCACATCTCTACTAAAAATACAAAAATCAGCCAGGCGTGGTGGCAGGTGCCTGTAATCCAGCTACTCGGGAGGCTGAGGCAGGAGAATGGTTTGAACCCAGGAGGTGGAGGTTGCAGTAAGCCGAGATCGCGCCACTGCACTTTAGCCTGGGCAACAGAAAAAGACTCCGTCTCAAAAAGTATCCTATGTAGCTGAGTTCAGAAAATGAGAGTTGGGATAGGAAAAGTTAAGCTACTGTGGTGTAACTGCATAATCCTAGTATATTTCACTTACCCAAGGGTAATACCTAAAATATTTGATGACTACCATAAGTATATGGCGAGCAATAAAAAGATAAGCACTTGAAGAATATGATTCTGGGTGGGGGGGGGGGGGGGGGGAGGAAATACTTAATAGTATCTTCAAGCCATTCTTACTGAGATAAATTACCAATTTCATTTAACAGTTGAGCCAGACGCAGTGGCTCATGCCTGTAATCCAGCACTTTCGGAGGCCAAGGTGGGCGAATCACAAAGTCAGGAGTTCAAGACCAGCCTGGCCAACATGGTGAAACCCCGTCTCTATTAAAAATACAAAAATTAGCTGGGCATGGTGGTGCATGCCTGTAATCCCAGCTACTCAGGAGGCTGAGGCAGGAGAATCGCTTGAACCCAGGAGGCAGAGCTTGCAGTGAGCTGAGATTGTGCCACTGCACTCCAGCCTGGGTGACAGAGCGAGACTCCATCTCAAAAAAGAAAACAAAACAAAACAGAACAAAAAAAACAACTGAAGGAAGACCAGAGAAGTCAAGCAACCTGCTCAAGTCAACACATAGCCAGTGAGTGGCAGAGCCAAGGGGCAAAAGTCAGATCTGTGTGATGCTCCTATCAATTATGCACCACTCCTCTCCTGCCAAAAAATCAAGAAATTGGGTTGGGCATGGTGAGATCCTGTTTCAAAACAAAACAAAATTGGGCAGTATCGTTTAAAGATCAACCAAAAAGTCAAGCACGGCTCATGCCTGTAATCTCAGCACTTTGGGAGGCCGAGGAGGGTGGATCACCTGAGGTCAGGCGTTCAAGACCAGCCTGTAGTACAGTGGCGTGATCTCGGCTCACTGCAACCTCCACCTCCGAGGTTCAAGCAATTCTCCTGCCTCAGCCTCCCGAGTAGCTGGGATTACAGGTGCACACCACCATGCCCAGCTAATTTTTATATTTTTAGTAGAGACGAGGTTTCACCATGTTGGCCAGGCTGGTCTGAAACTCCTGACCTCAGGCGATCTGCCTGCCTCGGCCTCCCAACGTGTTGGGATTACAGGTGTGAGCCACTGCGCCGGGTCCTTTTTTTTTTTTTTTTGAGACCAGGTCTCACCCTGTTGCCCAGGCTGGAGAGCAGTGAGTGGTGCAATCTCGGTTCACTACAACCTCTGCCTCCCAGGTTCAAGCGATTCTAGTGCCTTAGCCTCCCGTGTAGCTGGGACTGCAGGCAAGTAATTTTTGCACTTTGATAACAGAGACAGGGTTTCACTTCAGATGATCCACCAAGTCTCACTCTTGTCGCCCAGGCTGGAGTGCAATGGCATGATGTTGGCTCACTGCAACCTTCACCTCGAGGGTCCAAGTGATTCTCCTGTCTCAACCTCCTGAGTAGCTGGGATTACAGGTGTGCACCACCATGCCCGGCTAATATTTTGTATTTTTAGTAGAGACGGAGTTTCACCATGTTGGCCAGGCTGGTCTTGAACTCCTGACCACAAATGATCCACCCATCTCTGCCTCCCAAAGTGCTAGGATTACAGGTGTAAGCCACTGCATCCACCCAAGACAAACTTTTAAAAACACAGTAGAAACAAAACAAAGGGCTGATCTCTGGTGGGAATCAACAAACTTTCAAAAGATTTCAAAAACTCTCAATTCCTTTTTTGAGACAGAATCTTGCTCTGTTGTTCAGGCTGGAGTGCAATGGCACGATCTTGGCTCACTGCAAACTCCGCCTCCTGGGTTCAAGCAATTCTCCTGCCTCAGCCTCCTGAGTAGCTGAGATTACAGGCGCCTGACACCATGCCCGGTTAATTTTTGTACTTTTATAGAGACGGGGTTTCGCCATGTTGGCCAGGCTGGTCTCAAACTACTGACCTTGCGATCCACCCGCCCCAGCCTCCCAAAGTGCTGGGATTACAGGCATGAGCCAACGTACTGGGCCTCAACTCCTATTCTTTAAAAGAGTTGAAATGGGTAGTATAGGAAAAGGATACCATTAGGGGTGACCACACAAATTTTTTTTTTTTTTTTTTTTGGAGGCAGAGTCTCCCTGTCACCCAGGCTGGAGTGCAATGGCGTTAACTCACTGCAACCTCCGCCTCTTGGGCTCAAGCGATTTTCCTGCCTCAGCCTCCCGAGTAGCTGGGATTTCAGTGCCGACCACCACGCCCCAGTAATTTTTTATTTTTAGTAGAGATGAGGTTTCACCATGTTGGCCAGGCTGGTCTTGAACTCCCCACTTCAGGTGATTCGTCTTCCCTGGCCTCCCGAAGTGTTGAGATTACAGGTGTAAGCCACTGTGCCCAGCCAGACCACATAAATTCTTATAAAGTGGGTGGAGGTAAGCAGAATCATTTTTGGAAAGTATAGCTGGGGGGGGGGGGGGGGGGGGGGGGAGGTGTGTGGTAATACACACAAGTTTAAAATGTAGCATGTGCATTGAAGTGTTGGCTGTAGATTTCTTACCCCTACGGAAAAACTATAATAATCTCCATGGAAAAAATCCACTTGTTAAATTTTAAAATTTACCTTATTCTTTACTGGGTCAATATTCTTTACAGGTGTGACTGAAATAATCCTCACAGGGTTCTCTTCATTTTCACTAACTCCAGTTTCTGCTGCCTCTGAACTCTGTTCCCTGTTTAAGACAAATAAACCAAGACTTCATATTTCCATGAAGAGAAAGTTCACTCTCTCACCGTACCAATAAAGAAAGGCTTAGGCTGGTTTCGAAACCTTGACAAATGAAGCAACAATAGCAAGATTCGGATACTCTGTAGTTATAGACTATTGCTTTAAAAATATCATTTTCCATTTAGCTTTGATAAAGTGGTATCAATTTCCATTTTGCCTTAATAACATTAAGACAGAAATGACTGCCTAAGACTACTTGACAAAAGGGTTAGTCGTCAAGAGACAAAATAACACAACCATTGTAAGCTGTAAATTTTGGGAACAGAAAATCCTCAAACAAAAATAAAACTATGGACCATAGTATAGTTGTCATTTCCATAGTGTTCTACAAAAAAGGGGGCTGTCAGAAGAGGCTATTTGGTAGGTATTTGAGGCCCCACTATTCTTTAAACCATGTTGACTGATTTCATATCTTGGGCTTCATTTTTGCTAAAAGTGGTTTAAAACATCATTGGTTGAGTTTATTCTTAAGATTTCATGTGTAAGAATAGTATCTATAAAAACCACAATATTAAGTGTTCCTAAGAGTAGGGTCAGAAATGATAAAGGTTTGACGTGACGGATATCCTAATTACCCTGATTTGATCGCTATACATGCTATGCATATACCAAAATATCACAAACACCCCATAAATATGTATAATTATTATGTATCAAAATAATTATGTTTATGAAAAAAATAGGTAGAAATTCTTATGCAGTAGCTAATATACTGAATACTTAACATGTTAAAAGAAACATGGAATATTTTTATAAGTAGAAAATGTTAGAACAATGTAAACTTATCATATATATATATATACTTTTTTTTTTTTTAAGGGACAGGGTCTTAGGCTGAAATGAAATTATGTGATCATAGTTGATATAGCCTAGAACTCCTGGGCTCAAGTGATCTTCCTGCCTCCACCTCCTGAGCTCCCAAGTAGCTGGGACTACAAGTGTATGTCCCCATGTTGCCCAGGCTGGTTTCCAACTCCTGGGCTCCAGTGATTATCCTTCCTCGGCCTCCCAAAGTGCTGGGATTACAGGTGTGAGCTATCACACATGGCCTTTTCTTTTTTTTAAGAGACAGGGTCTTGCTTAGTCACCCAGGCTGGAGTGTAGCAGAGACATCATAGCTCACTTTAGACTTGAACTTCTGGCCTCAATCAATAATCCTGCCTTGGCCTACTGAAGCACTGGGATCATAGCCATAAGGCACTACACCCAGCCCTCCTATACTAATTTGAGTTAAAAATTAAAAAGCATTTCAATTTATTTAAAAGTTATGTTTTCATAGTTTTCCTAAGGGTTGAATTGTCTTATGTATAAAAATAAACATTTTGGGCCAGGTGTGATGGTTCATGACTGTAATCTCAGCATTTTGGGAGTCCAAGGTGGGCAGAGACTAGCCTGGCAATCATGGTGACACCCCGTCTCTACCAAAAATACAGAAATTAGCTGGAAGTGGTGGCGTGTGCCTGTAAACTCAGGAAGCTGAGGTGTGAGAATCACTTGAAACCGGGAGGTGGAGGTTGCCGTGAGCTGACATCCCATCACTGCACTCCAGCCTGAGTGATGGACAGAGACACTCTGTCTCAAAAATATTAAAAATAAGTATTTTGATATAAATTGGTTGTATTATTCTTATATTATTTTCTGTTAACTTTTCTAAACACTTAGAATGCTATATATTAATAGTTTCAAAGTGTGCAGTACATTCTTGATTTCCTCACTGAAAATATTAAAATGTGCCCAGGTGCGGTGGTTTGCACCTGTAATCCCAGCACTTTGGGAGGCTGAAGCGAGTAGATCACTTGAGCCCAGGAGATCGAGCCTGACCCAGGGAAGATGACGAAACTCCATCTTTACGAAAAGTACAAAAGAAAATTGGCTGGGGGTTGGTGGTGCATGCCTGTAGTCCCAGCTACTTGGGATGCTGAAGCGAGGAGATCCCTAGAGCCTAGGAGTCTGAGGCTGCGGTGAGCTATGATCCTGCCACTGCCCTCCAGCCTAAGCAACAAAGTGAGACCCTGTCTCTTAAAAAAAAAAATTACATAAAATTAAGAAAAAAAAAGAAAATACTGGCTGGGTGCGGTGGCTCACGCCTGTAATCTCAGCACTTTGGGAGGCTGAGGCAGGCGGATCACCTCAGGTCAGGAGTTCGAGACCAGCCTGGCCAACATGGTGAAACCCCATCTCTACTAAATATATAAAAATTAGCTGGGCGTGGTGGCAGGCGCTACTCGGTAATTCCAGCTACTCGGGAGGCTGGGGTAGGAGAATTGCTTGAACCCGGGAGGTGGAGGTTGCAGTGAACCAAGATCGCGCCATCGCACTCTAGCCTGGGCAGGGACAAGAGCGAGACTTTGTCTCAAAAAAAAAAAAAGAAAAGAAAATACTAAAATTCATGAATATTATTTTGGACCAGAACACCGCTAAAGACAGAAGACCATTTTATGAGATAGTACTTTAGGAATAAAAGATAAACCAAGTAGTGAATGCTAGTAACAAAAATAATTGGAGAGAAAAGTTGCCTTGATCGATTTCCGGTTGAAGGGTTCAGCTCTGAATTTACATTAATATTGCTTCCAGTCTCAGTGCCAGTGCTTCTAACATAGGGCTTCCTTCCCGTTGCTGATAAAGGCTTATTTACTGCACCTAGTACTCCAGCAGGCTTTGGCTAAAAACAAAAACAAAAAACCCCCAAAAAACACACACGTTTATACCTTACCATGTATACATGTAAATTTATACACAAGTAAGAGATATTGTTAAGTGCTAATTAGTTAAATTTACCAGAAATGTTCATTCTGGGCCAGGCATAGTGGCTCCTGACTGCAAATCCCAGCACTTTGGGAGGTGGATCACTTGAGGCCAGGAGTTCAAGACCAGTCTGGCCAAAATAGTGAAACCCAACCTCTACCAAAAATACAAAAATTAGCCAGGCGTGGTGGTATAAGCCGGTAGTCCCACCTACTCGGTAGACTGAGGCATGAGAATTGCCTGAACCCAGGAGGTGGAGGTTGCAGTGAGCTGAGATCGCACCACTGTACTCCGGCCTGGGCGACAAAATGAGACTGTCTCAAGAGAAAAAAAAAGTTCATTCTGTAAAATTGTGTTTGGTTGCCTTAACACAATCAAAAGTCATAAGCATATCTCTACTTAATAATAACTAGGTAATATTAATTTATCCTTTATTATTCAATCAAAATACAAAGTTCCCCTAAAATATAGCAAAATACATAATAAACGCTTCTGTACACAAATTATTGTATATATCTATAGTAATAGTTTAGGAACTGTTTATGAAAAACTAAATTTCCTTTTGCTGTTTTAGGTGTCACCATATTACTTACATAGAACATGAATTGTCTAATTCATTAGTAGTATAAAATTATTTCTTTTATTTTATATATCGAAGTTGGTTATAGCATTTTCCAGGAAAGTCTTCTTTGTGAATTGTAAATAAACTGTGCTTAACATTACTGATGAGAACACACAGTGGCAATTCAGGAGTGGTTGCTGGCAGAAAAATTCTAAAAGCATGGCTGCTTTAGATGCTTTAAATCCATAATGTGATCCCTAAGAATCAGGAACTATACAATCTAGTGGTCATTTAAAGGTATTTCTAGGAATAGCAGAAGCAAGATACACATGAAACAAAGATCTCAAAATTATTAAGTACATAATACCTTTCCTGTTAACAGAAGTACTCTTGTCTCTTCTGAAATGTAACTCTTATCGTTACAGAAGTCCTATAAAAAGAAAAAAAGAAAAAGAAAAAAGAAACATCAATCAAAGGCAACATGAGTATTTTAATTATCTCAATAAGGCTTTTTAGGTATTGTGCCTTGCAATAATAAATACACTTGTGCTAACACATAAACCAATTCATCAGACAATCAAAACATTTAATGAGCCATACCATAAGTCTAGCTTTAAATTAAACTGATGGCACACAGACTTAGGCAAATGTCAAAGATAAATTTCCTAAATCACACCGTAAATAAAGCACACCCATGTTTTCATATGGTTCAATGCAGTTTATTCATTAAATTTATTCACTCAATTCCACCACATCATAAACTCGGGCCGGGTGTGGTGTCTCACGCCTGTGAGCCTCATCCCAGCGCTTTGGGAGGCCAAAGTGGATGGATCACCTGAGGTCAGGAGTTCGAGACCCGCCTAGCCAACATGGTGAAACCTTGTCTCTACAAAAAAATACAAAATTAGCTGGGCCAGGTGGCACGCGCCTGTAATGCCAGCTACTCAGGAGGTTGAGGCAGGATAATCGCTTGAATTTGGGAGGCAGAGGTTGCGGTAAGCCGAGATCGTGCCCTTGCACTCCAGCTTGAGTGACAAGAGTCAAACTCCATCTCAAAAAACAAACAAAAACACAAAAACCTGTTTCTTAGAACCATAAGTAGACCAACTGTCAAAACACAATTAAGCGAATTATGTTCTTTGACAGCTGTGATATTAACAAGTAAATACACGATTTAAACCAAATGTGTAAAATGATAGCACTTTGACAGTTATATCTATATAAAAATTAGGAGTTCAAACTTGATCTCTTGATGCCTTTTCTTGCTTAATATCTGAAAATGGTAAACAAACCACAATATTGTGTCAGTGAAGCAAAACCAGCTACTAAACTCAGGAAATATAATTAAGTTTTAAGTAATCTCATTAAAAAATATTTTTTATTGTATGAAATTTACCTTCACAGAAGTAGGAAAGGACAAAGCGTGCCTGTGAGGAAATCACAGTTTTGTCATGTGTGCTAGGCAAAGCTACATCATTTTTTTAATACAAAGTCTTCTATGCAGCTAAAATAAACATCAAGAAACCTGTGTACCAAAGTTCATTCACTTCATTCATAAAGATATACTATAGCTTCACTAGGTTCACTAACTTCACAAACCTAGCATTCTAGGGTTTATGAATTTATAACACATTAAAAGCAACATGTTACATAAATAAGGAACGTTGCATACTGAAAATAGAAAAACCTAAGTTATTATTAAGAAGACTAAAACACTGTAACACTGAAGGTATCAAAAGAAAAAAAAACAAAAATTGTTATCTGTGAGTCCAGATAACGTGTAGTGACAAATAGGAATTTAATTCTTGATGATGGTATCACCACCGTTAGGAAGATTCTATTTGGTACTATTCTATTCATGACGGTCCTGGGTCAGCAACAGGATTAATTTTCATTCAACAGCTCACTTAAGAATATTTTATAGGCTGGGCATGGTGGCTCATGCCTGTAATCCCAGCACTTTGGGATGCTGGAGGTGGGCTGATCACTTGAGCCCAGGAGTTTGAGGCCTGGCCAACATGATGAAACCACCTGTCTACAAAAAAGTTAAAAAATTAGCCAGGCATGGTGACACATGCCTGTAGTCACAGCTACTTGAGAGGCTAAGGTAGGAGAACTGTTTGAGCCAAGGAGTTGGAGGCTGCAGTGGGCCAAGATCAAGCCACTGCACTCCAGCCTGGGCGACGGAGACTCAAAAAAAAAAAAAAAATTTTATACAGATCAGTGGATTCAATTAGAGAGCATACTTTTGCAGATTCTCATTATTTCTATCAAAAGCAAGGCACAGTTAAGTGTTCAATACTAAATCAATAATAAAAATCAGATTACATTTTAGTAAACTTTACTAAAAGTATGGCATTCAAAGTAGGAAGCTCCATTTATTTCTTGGAATGTGCATTTGGAGAATTCTCTAAGCTAGGGGTCTCCAACCCACGAGCCGCAGACTGGTATGGGTTATGGGTCACGGGTCTGCGGCCTGTTAGGAACTGGGATACACAGCAGGCAGAGAGTGGCTGGCGACCAAGCATCACCACTTGAGCTCTGCCTCCTGTCGGATCAGCGGCAGCACAAGATTCTCATAGAAGCACAAACCCTATGGCGAACTATGCCTGCGAGGGATCTAGGTTGTGTGCTCCTTATGAGAATCTAACTAATGCCTGATGACCTGAGGTGAAACAGTTTCATCCTGAAACCATCTCCCCACCTCAATTTCTCTGTGGAAAAATTGTCTTCCACGAAACTGGTCCCAGGTGTCAAAAAGGTTGGGAACCACTGCTCTAAGGGGATCATTACCGAGGCATATATATACGTTTATCGGAGAAAGTGAAACAAGTTTAAAATACCACCTAACAGCAGGAAATAAATAAAAGCTTTTAAAAATCCAATTAGCTGGAAAAACTCACAGAGCCTAGGTTACCTGAAAAATTTACTTACATGGGAAACAATTTGCTGAAAGCAGAATAGATGCACTGTATATTAATCAATAACACCATTTATTGAATGGTTTTATGTGATAAACTTCATATAAACCTAGATATTAGTAACTGTCCATATGTATTATTAACATCTGCATTATAAAGATGAAGAAATTGAGGCTTAGAGGAGGGAACTTGTCCCTCCTTACACTGTGCCAAATATTTAAAATTTTTCTTGTCTGGAAAAATACTAACCATGTTTCAATAAAATGAGATTAAAATAATTTTTAAAATCTGAAAACTCTTTCTAATACTAGAAATTCCTAGAATAAACATAAGATCAACAATATGTGTAGTCTTCTGTTCAAGTCAGAATAATGTTCAGGGCTGTGTAAGACAATCTCCCACACTTTGATAAACCCAGATTTTTTTTTTTACTCTGTAGTCAAGACAATTCAATATTTGCCACAATGGTTGACGGTAACTGAAATTGAAATCAGTTTAGTGTGGTAGGAAAAATGAGAGGAAGAAAATTACCTTTTCAGGTTGTGTAAAAAATTTCATTGGGAGGACTGGGTCCTTTGGTGAATCTGCATTGCACAAAGCACTTTTACTATTTATAACACAGAGAGCCACATCACATACTGTATACAGTTTCTAGGGAGGAAAACAAATCATATATAACTTTTAGTATTGTAAAATAATCATAATTACCAATTCCACTAAATGTATAAATTAGAGTTAAAAGAAGGATACTGTGGTTATTTATTCCTTGAACATTCCATATTTCTGTTCAGCATTGTTTATGCAGCCTCTGATAAAATAAAAATCCCTCTATATGAATTTAACATGGATGCCAATATGCATGGAAAATAACAAACGAATGAACCAACCCAAAGAAAGCACACAAAAAGAATAAGCATTTGTCTGTAACTCTTACTGTAAGTTTGTAAGATACCATAGTTGTACATTTTATTCTTATCCTCTTGGTCTAAGGTTATAATGTCTTTTCAGAGTACTAAAGATTCTTGAAATAAAATTCACTTGTAATGAAGTGCAATAAAAACTGACTACACATTTACTTTTGTAAACATTCTAAAATTTAAATTATTACGTATGGCCAAAAAAAAAAAAAAAAAAAAAAAAACCAAGTCGGACAATATATTTTTCTATTACACCTTAACATCCACTGGCCTAACACTCATCTTACTTCATTTGTCTTGGATTCATCTGGAGACTGGGCATCTCTGGTTAACTTGATGTTCTCTGCCATCTTCTTCATAAAGGCATGGCTATTGTTTTCATTCTTTGTCATTAAAACTTCAAGCATGAACCATAGGCACCTAGATGTAAACATATTAAAGAGACTAGATGTAGATAGATGCTTTAGCTTAAAGCAATAAATATGTTAGCTGGGAATTTCTGTTGTCTGAATAAAATAAAATAAAATGATCGACCTTAATGACAAATATATGTTATTATCCTATTAATAATATTCTATTCAAATGGAAAATTAAAGCATAAAATAACATATAAAAAATGAAAACATAGCTTAATATGAGAAAGTCTGACAGTTTCATAAGGCATATAAAGATTCACCCTAGCTGGATATGGTGGCTCATGCCTATAACCTCAGCACTTTGGGTGGCTGAGGTGGGTAGATTGCCTGAACCCAGAAATTCGAGGCCGGGCGCGGTGGCTCATGCCTGTAATTCCAGCACTTTGGGAGGCCGAGGTGGGCAGATCAAGAGGTCAGGAGATCGAGACCATCCTGGCTAACACGGTGAAACCCCATCTCTACTAAAAATACAAAAATTAGCTCGGCATGGTGGCAGGCACCTGTAGTCCCAGGTACTCGGGAGGCTGAGGCAGGAGAATGGTGTGAACCCGGGAGGCAGAGCTTACGGTGAACCGAGATTGCACCACTACACTCCAACCTGGGTGACAGAGCAAGACTCTGTCTCAAAAAAAAAAAAAAGAAATTCGGGCCGGGCGCGGTGGCTCAAGCCTGTAATCCCAGCACTTTGGGAGGCCGGAGCAGGCGGATCACGAGGTCAGGAGATCGAGACCATCCTGGCTAACATGGTGAAACCCCGTCTCTACTAAAAAATACAAAAAATCAGCCAGGCATGTTGGTGGGTGCCTGTGGTCCCAGCTACTCGGGAGGCTGAGGCAGGAGAATGGCGTGAATCCAGGAGGTGGAGGTTGCGGTGAGCCGAGATCGCGCCACTGCACTCCAGCCTGGGGACAGAGAAAGACTCCGTCTCAAAAAAAAGAAATTCAAGACTAGCCTTGTGAGACCCCATCTCTACAAAAAAATACAAAAATTAGCTGGGCATGGTAGTGGGCACCTGTAGTCCCAGCTACTTGTGGGGCTGAGGTGGGAGGATCGCTTGTGGTTGCAGTGAGCCATGATCACGCCACTACACTCCAGCCTGGGCAAAAAAGTGACACCCTCTTAAAAGAAAACACAGATTCACCCTATAGGTAAGTTTAGATAATCTGATATATCTTAACACCCAGCAATAATGAGCAAATCAACACACACAGCAGTCTTGGGATTTTGATTATTTGTAAGCTATGCAGAAGTTCTACAATTGGTATGCAGTTCTGCCGAGAAACAAGTCTAAGTTGCATGTATTATGAGGCTGATGTGTGTGGTACCCAGCCACTCAGTCAAGGAGTTACAATCTCAAACCACTTTTGCTATTCCACACTTCTCACTGTATATTCATTTAACACATTGTGTCTGAAGGGAACATTTGAATTTCTAAGTAAAAGTGAACCCCAAATCAGGCTGAACATTAGAATTGTTTGGATAACTTAAATAAACAAATCTGGAAATGGGGCCTGTTTTTACAAAGATCCCAGGATTTTCAGGCAGTGACACAACTACTGCATTCCTGCATCAACAGGGGAGAAACTATTTGATAATACTCTGTAAAAGCTTCTTTTCCTACATTGCACATAATTGTTTTAAGAGACTATTTTAGCATGCATTGGTTTTTTAGCTTAATGGCTTAAATGATAGTTGGTTGTTTCAATAATATTTATGAACTTTTGCAAAGAGTTGTCAACTCTACTTAGATATTGGATAGCTGCTGGAATCCTGATCAAAGAAAGGAACAGAATAATGAATAACAACAACTATAATAAAAATTAGCAAATATTTAATGAGTGCTTACTATCTACTAGGCATTAGGCTAAACACTTTACCTTCATATAATCCTCATAACTCTATAAAGAATAAGAAAAATCATCACCATTATATATAGAACCTATTTTTTTTTTTTTTTTGGTCTGTCTTTTCAGACAGGGTCTTGCTTGCCTCTCAGGCTGGAGTGCAGTGGCGTGATCACAGCCCCGGCAGCCATGGTGTCCTGGGCTCATACTATCCTCCTACCTCAGCTTCCTGAGTAGCTGGGACTATAGGCGTGCGCCACCACGTCAGGCTAATTTTATAGAGCTAGGGTTTTGGCAGGTTGCCGACTGGTCTTGAACTCCTAGGCTCAAGCAATCTACCCGCCTTGGCCTCACAAAGTGCCGGGACTGCAGGCCTAAGCTATCACGCCTGGCTATCTAAATATTTTTTTTGAGGCATTAAGTAACCTGTTTAGGGTCACAGAGATAAAAAGATGGGGCTAGGATTAGAACCGGGTCTGCTTTTATACTTTTAACAAAAATACACAAAATAAATATAATAAACATTATCTGAGCAACTATATACTAGACAAAGGTGACAACACTGAACATATCGGTTCTACAGGTTTGAGGATTCTATTTGTTATATAAACACTGAAATCATTTCCTTAATTCTTGGGTCAGAATTCTGTTGAGTTTCTATTAACTTGAAGATTTGTTTGATCCCTTTCCACAGAAGTATAGGATGAGGATTACTCTCAGTTTTAGGGGATAAGGTGAGAAAGCATTCCTATGCAGTGTTTCTTTAAAACGTTGTAACAAAAAAATCTTGCAATAAGGTTTTAAACATTAGTATATACATAAAATACTTGAATGTACATCAGCATAATAGAGAATTTATTCCTTGAAGTAACTGAAAAAAAGTATGATTGTCTTGTGATAAGAATGCCAATTCCACCTTAATTTTATGCAAATATGCTGAGACTAATGTGCTATCTAACATGAACCAATTGACTCAATAAACTTTAGTACTTGGAAGTTTTTCAATATAATGTTACATTTAAAACAGGATACAAAACAATACATATATGTATTCTAAAACAATATATAATAGACATTAAAATGGCATTTTTTGAAATTAGAATATGTTGAAATCCCTGGGGCCATGTCTCACTTCTGCATCCTCAATACTGCCCAAGAAATATAATCATTAATGTTTACCCATCCTACGGAGTACACAGATTCCCATAATCCTCTGCTTCTTCTTGCCTTATCCAAGGGAGCTAATTCCTCTCCATCTCACATCTTTTCACTGAGCTCTCTGGAATATACTTCCCCCCCCAAAAGAAACTTCAATGAATGCTCACTTCCCCTTTTTGCCATAACTGAAACCATACCCCCACCCCAAGAATGCTTGCCTTGCATTCCCCTAAAGTTGTAACTGCTCATTCTATTAGATGATGCATACTTAGGGTCAGAGAGTGGGTTCAGCTTCTATCATCCCCAAAGCTAATTCCAGTTATTCTTCCAGGTTTATGTACAATTACTCCTAGGAAGCTCGTGCCATTTGGCTGCTTCTACCATCCTCTCCTTGTCAACGTTATCTACCAGCTTCCCTATGTTCCTTGTGTTGATTTAGTTTCTGGATGACATTTTTCCTTGAGTCCATCTTTAAGTCCTGCCAATTTTCTGGGTAATCTATTCAACACGATTTCCTAATTCCTTGGCTGTTCCAATCCTGGTAAATTTTATCTTTGCCTAAGACATTTCACTGCCTCAGACATTCCTAGACTTTGTTAATCTTTAGAAATTGTTCGCCTGTGAAATTATAAATTCACTGCAGCCTACCTCCTGGGCTCAAGCGATGCTCCTGCCTCAGCAGGGACCGAGTAGCTGGGACTACAGGCACACGTTACAACACCAAGCCAATTCAAAAAAATTAGTTGTAGAGATAAGGTCCTGCTATGTTGCTCAGGCTGGTCCTGAAATCCTGGACTCAAATAATCCTCTTGTCTTGGCCTCTCAACATGTTAATCACTTTTTTGAAAACAGTATCAACTCTCTTACCAATTTTCCTTCTGGCACACTTGCTTTGAAAAACTCAAGAACAATCCAAATCTTTGGCTTCTTGACAGCTATATTTAGAATTGTTTAATGCTACAGAAAAACCATGTAGCTGAGAAGCTTGATATAATTATAAATTTAAAATTTTTAGCTTGGTACTTTATGCTAGCCAGCTATCCTATGTGTCACCAGGATTTTTAGCTACTTCTTCACAGCAGCTGTTTCCAATCTTTACTCTACTCATATCTAATTCTGTCACCCTCACCGACCAGCAGACTCTGCTCCTATATCATTTAGAAACCGAAGTCATTAGATGAGATTTCCTCAACTACTTAACAGCAGTCCTGGAAAATTATTTTTAGTCCCTGGCCTTCCTTTTATCTATCTTTAAGATCCCGCCACCCCACAAATTTTTTTTTGAAGACCTCACCTCAATTTATTAGCATCGTTTCTTTTACCTACAACCACACTTTTTCCCCTGGCTCCTTAAATACTTCCTATTGCCGTCTTCCTCCCCAATTCATAGCCAATTTTTAAAAAAGATTTGTCTAAACGATATGTATTCGTTATCTTTTGGCAATTTGGCTTTCACCTGCATTGCTGTACTGCAGCTGTCCCTGCCAAGGTTATCAGTGAGTGCTTTGTTGCTAAACACATTTTAAACAATTTTTCCAGCCAGTAAGCAAATAAACACAGTTTGTTGTTAAATTCAAAGGACATTTATTAGCTGTGTGACTTTACCCTTGCTGGTATCTTCATTTGTAAAATGGGAACAGGATGGGTGCGGTGGCTCACGCCTGTAATCCCAGCACTTCGGGAGGTCAAAGCGGATGCATCACCTGAGGCCAGGAGTTTGAGACCAGCCTGGCCAACATGGCGAAACTCCATCTCTTAAAAAAATACAAAAATTAGCCGGCATGGTGGTGCATGCCTGTAGGGCATGGTGGTGCATGCCTGTAGTCCCAGCTACTCGGGATGCTAAGGCAGGAGAATTGCTTGAACTTGGGAGGCGGAGGTTGCAATGAGCCAAGATCACACCACTGCACTCCAACCTGGGCGACAGAACAAGACTCCATCTCAAAACATAAACAAAAACAAAAATAAAATGAGAACAACAGTAATTATCCCATTGTTCTGAAGAATAAATGAGGTAATATTTCCAGTACACATAACATATAATAAAAAGCCAATGAATGTTAGCTGGTTCCTGATCATTTTTCCAAACTGCTGTTCCTTTGACCTCCAATATTCTTCCTCCAGGTCGTTTTCTGATTCTCTGTTCTTTCCAGTAGTGATATGTCTGAAGTCTACACTATTAGAAGTTCTGCTCTACAGATTATTTTTTTCTTCCTCCTCTTTTTAACTTCTGACTCCCTCCAAGTGTGAGTTATGTGCCTATTCTAGGTACTCCCACAATAGCAGAGCATATATCACATATCATATTGTAACCACCTCTTTATCTTTCTTCATCTTCCATTAGATTGTAAACCTTGGCCGGGCGCGGTGGCTCACGCTTGTAATCCTAGCACTTTGAGAGGCCGAGGCGGGTGGATCACGAGGTCAGGAGATCGAGACCACGGTGAAACCCCGTCTCTACTAAAAAATACAAAAAATTAGCCGGGCGTGGTGGCGGGCACCTGTAGTCCCAGCTACTCGGAGAGGCTGAGGCAGGAGAATGGCGTGAACCCGGGAGGCGGAGCTTGCAGTGAGCTGAGATTGCGCCACTGCACTCCAGCCTGGGTGACAGAGCGAGACTCCGTCCCAAAAAAAAAATAAAAAAAAAGATTGTAAACCTTAAGGGAATATATATGATATTCATATTACATAACCTCACAACCCAAGAACCTAGCGTACCTGGCACATTGAAAGCACTCTATAAATATTTGTTAAGGAAATATGAACATATGAAGAAGAAAAAGTGTTGAAAGATACAGATCAAATTGTTAATAGCAATGAAGGGCTTTTAGGGGGTATAATTATGAATAATTATTTTCTTCTTAATGAATTCATTTTCAATTTTTTCTTACTGAATATCAATAAAGGAGAAAGGTAACTATTAAACATTAAAGGCTACATTTAAGTAAGATTTTTTCAAATTCAAATACATTATTACTGACGTCAGAAAAATGGCAGAGTAAGAAATTTCAGATATCAATTGCAACAACAAAACAACTATTAAGCTGGAAAAAAACAATCATCATCACCTGTGCAGAACTCTGGAACCTCATGGGACCCAGCAACCAGGAGGTAAACACCTGGTTTGATGGAGGGAGAGGGGATGAACCTCAACAGTGAAGGGAATCTATGTCAGGGTCACAGGCTGACCATAAAGATAACAGAACTATAACTTCAAGGTCTACACAAAACAAGGAATACAGACTTTGTGAAAGTAGTTTGGAAAAGTCAGAATGGTGGACTGTGCTCTACAAGAACCAAAAGCCATCTAGAAAGAGAGGAAGAACCAGATTTTTAGAGTTATCACATTATAGTACTTAAAATGTCCAATTCCTAACAAAAAACTACAAATCACATAAAGAATCAGGCAAATATGACTAATTCACAGGGGAGAAGAAAGAATTAGGAATTAACCCTGAAGAGGCCTAGATTTTAGAGTTACTAGTCAAAGACATTAAATCAACTGTCTTAAATATGCTCAATGAGATAAAAGAAATAAAGATAATTATATGTATGAACAAGTAGAGGATACTGATAAAGAGACAGAAATAATTAAAAGGAACCAAGCAGGAATTCCAGGACAGAAAAGTATAACAGCTGAAATTAAAAATTCACTCTAGGAGGACTCAATGGCCGACTACAGCAGGCAGAAAAAAGATTCAGTAAACCTGTAGATAAGGCAATTGAAAATACTCAGTCTGAACAGAAAGAAAAGAGAATGAAGAAAAACAGAATCTAATGAACCCGCAAGACACAATCAGAAATACTAACATTAGACATCACAGAATTCCCAAACGGAAAGACAGAAAGTGGCAGAAAAAATATTTGATGAAATAATGGTCAAAAACTTGCAAATTTTATGAAAGATGTGAATTTATACATCCAAGAAACTCAGTGATCTCAAAGCAGGATGAAATCTGAAACCCACACTGAGACACATTAGGGTCAAATGGTTGAACATTTGATAAAGAGATAAAGGATAAAGGTCTCTTGAAAGCAGCCAAGAAGGAAGTGACTCAAGTTAAAGGATCTTCAATAAGAATAACAGCTGATTTCTCATCAGAAATCATAATGGCCAAGAGGCAGTGGGATGACATCTTCAAGTTCTAAAAAAAAAAAACAAAAAAACCCCAACAACTCGTCAACCAAGAATCTTATATCCTATATAAGATTTGTCTTTGTCCAAGAATAAAGACAAAATCAAAACATTTTCCAAATAAATAAAAGCAAAGGGAGTTTGTCATTAGTAGACCTGTCTTATGAGAAATGCTGAAGTGAGTCCATCAGGCTGAAATGAAAGAACACTAGATAGTAATTTAAAGCCATAAGAAGAAATAAGTAAATCTGGTAAAAGTAACCATACAGGTACATTTAAAAGACAGTATTATTGTACTTTGGCTCATGACTCACTTCTTTCATACATGATTTAAAAGGAAAATGTGGCTGGGTGCAGTGGCTCATGCCTGTAATCCCAGCACTTTGGGAGGTCAAGGTGGGTGGATCACCTGAGGTCAGGAGTTCAAGAACAGCCTGGCCAACATGGTGAAACCTCGTCTCTACTAAAAATACAAAAATTAGCTGGGCGTGGTGGTGGGCACCTGTAATCTCAGCTACTTGGGAGGCTGAGGCAGGAGAATTGCTTGAACCTGGGAGGCAGAGGTTGCAGTGAGCCAAGATCACACCACCGCACTCCAGCCTGGGCAACAGAGTGAGACTCTGTCTCAAATAAATAAATAAATAAATGGAAAATGCATAAAACAGTAACTGTAAATCTAAGTAAATGGGAATATAGCCTATAAAGATATGATTCGTGATAATAAAAAATAAAGGGAGGGAAAACACAGATGTAGAGGAGCAATGTGTCCACATGCTATTGAAACAAATTTGCTATTATTCAAACTAGGTTGTTAGAAGTTTGATATGTCAGCTGTGATCTAAAACCTAATGAAATAGCTAAAAATGGCTGGGTGCAGTGGCTCATGCCTGTAATCTCAGCACTTTGGGAAGCTGAGGCACGTGGATCACGAGAGGTCAGGAGATCGAGACCATCCTGGCTAACACGGTGAAACCGCATCTCTACTAAAAATACAAAAAATTAGCTGGGCGTGGTGGCGGGCGCCTGTAGTCCCAGCTACTCGGGAGGCTGAGGCAGGAGAATGGCGTGAACCCAGGAGGCGGAGCTTGCAGTGAGCCGAGATCGCGCCACTGCACTCCAGCCTGGGCAACAGAGTGAGACTCCATCTCAAAAAAAAAAAAAAAAAAAGAAATAGCTAAAACTTTTTACAGAAGAGAAGTCAGAAGGTTCACCACAAAAAAGCCAACTAAATACAAGAGAAAGAGGCAAAACTGGAGGAATTCAACAAAAAACAAGTAAGACATGCAGAAATATACAGCTATTTAGCAAAACTAACTCCTTCCTTTTCAGTAATTACTTTTTTTTTTATAATAAGAATCTATTTATTTTATATTTAAGTTTATAAGTCACATCCACATTATGTTCCTGGTAAAAATTCTGAAAGGACACAGCAAAGAGCAGAAAGGGACACCTCCATAGAGTGTCTATGGACCCATCTTTGCTTTCCAACCCCTAACAGAATCGCCTGACCCAGCACCCTCTGGGAAAATCAACCTTTGATTCAAAGAGATGTTGTTCAGCAATGATTACAGTCACAGCCACATTGCCATCAGCCTATCAGGAAATCTGAGGAGGGGAGGCAGACAACCAGAAGGAGAGTTGCTTCCTCTCTCACCAGGAAGCAACTCTAGCCCCAAACTAGATGGGTGATTCAGTGCCACGTGGAGAAAGATAATTCAGCCATTGTGTTTTTAGGATTAAGAAGCACTCATTCACTCGCGGAAGCCTTTAAGTGTCACTGGTGCCTGGAACCAAATGTAGTCTTCCCAAGCCATGGTTCGGATGGAAGGTCTGCCACATGACAGGGTCACAGTCAGTTTGTGGCCCCGGCTGGGCACTCGATAGTTGAGCTTGGGTCGAAACCAATCTTCTCCGCAGTCACGGTGTCCCAGTGCCATGACGATGGTGCCCATGAGTGGAGGAGCCTGAAGCTCGCTAAAGGCATCAGCCATGAATATGGCTCGGAAGAGACGGCGCAAACAAGCTGCTGTGCTCAGGCTCTGGTCCACGCTGTAGGGGGCCAGCAGAGACAAGTCGAGTTCATAGAACTCCTTGGGACTTAGGGCATTGCCCCCAAGGAGAATCAGCACTCGCGGTACTAGTGTTCGTGCAAAGAAGTCCTCCAGGTGGCTGAGGACACTCTCCAGTTCTGCCAGGGCTTGTTGGCATTTCCTGCTGCTCACCTCAGTGGTGGCCCGAGATTTCTTCTTCAGCATCTCCTCTGCCTGGGGAGAAGGTTTTCGGTAAAAGTGCTTAAGCTGTTCATAGGGCAGAGGGAGTTGCTGGCGTTGGTACATGATATGCTTTAGAAGTTCACAAGTAAACTGACAGCAGCCTTCGTGGCTCACAGGCCCAGGAAACACCACTGGTACCATGCAGTCTCTTGGGCAAAAGGACTCCGAAGGGTTGAGAGGTTCCTGCGTAGAGCCTGTCTCAAGTAGTTCTATCTGGGAGGCGTGAGTTTCTTC
This sequence comes from Hylobates moloch, assembly GCF_009828535.3. Lineage (NCBI taxonomy): Eukaryota > Metazoa > Chordata > Mammalia > Primates > Hylobatidae > Hylobates > Hylobates moloch. Next base: position 51,252,085 of record NW_026652292.1, on the reverse strand, counting down.
GGACTTCTCATACCACTCCAAATCAGGGACTGCGGCTGGGGACAGAACCTCCGACTCCGGCGCCGCCATCACGACCTCCCTACGGCTACTCCTTGCGGTTCTCAGTAATTACTTTTAATGTAAAAGGATGTAAAAGATATTTCATGTAACAGTAACCATAAGAGAGATAAGTGGCTATTTTATTATTAGATAAAACAGATTTAAACTCAAAAAGGTAAGAAGAGATAAGGACTATAGTGATAAAAGGTCAATCCAGCAAGAAAATGTGACTGTAATAAATACATATAAAACAAACAAGAAAGTCCCCAAATTTATGAAGCAAAAAATGGACAGAATTGAAGGGAGAAATGGTGAGTGCCTTAATAAGAACTAGAGACACCAATAACCCATTTTCTTTTTTCTTTTTAATGTTTAAAAACAGAGAGAGAGTCTCACTATGCTGCCAGGCTGGTCTCAAATTCCTGGGCCCAAGTAATTCTCCCGCCCTGGCCTCCCAAAGTTGCTGAGATTACAGGTGTGAGCCACCATGCCTGGCCAAGAATAAAATGTTTAGAAATAAATTTAACCAAGGAAGACAAAGACCTATGCCCAGAAAACTACAGAACAGTGCGGAAAAATAAATAAATACATAAAGAAAATAAAAAATTAAAGGCCTAAATAAATGCAAAGACATCCTGTGCTAATAGATTAGAAGACTTAATACTGGTAAGATAACAGTATCACCCAAGGCAATATACAGATTCAGTGCCATTCCTATCAAAAGTACAATGGAATTTTTTTAGAAATATAGATAAATGCAACCTAAAATTCACAGGAAATATCAAAAGCCAAAACAATCTTGAAAAAGAACAGAAATCAGACTTCTCAATTCTGAAACTTATTATAAAGTTACAGTAATGACAGAGTTATATGGCATAAGGCCAGACATACAGACAAATTAAATAGGATTGAGAGCCCAGAAGTAAGCCCTTGCATATATGGTCAGTTGGTTTTTGACAAGGGTGCCAAAACCAATCTTTGGGGAAAGAACAGTCTCTTCAACAAATGGTACTGGAAAAACTGGATATTCACAAACAAAAGAATGAATCTGAATGTTTACCTTATACCACATGCAATAATTAATTTACAATGGATCGAAGATCTTAACTAAAGAGCTAAAAACTGTAAGTCATGGAAGAAAATGCAGTAAAATTTTCTTTTCTTTAAGATGGAGTTTCACTCTTATTGCCCAGGCTAGAGTGCAATGGTGCGATCTCGGCTCACTGCAACCTCCGCCTCCCAGGTTCAAGCGATTCTCTTGCCTCAGCCTCCCAAGTAGCTGGGATTACAGGCGCCTGCCACAACGCACGGCTAATTTTTTATATTGTTAGTAGGGACAGGGTTTCACCATGTTGGTCAGGCTGGTCCTGAACTCCTAACCTCAGGTGATCCACTGTGCCCGGCTGAAAACACAGTAAAAAATTTTTATGAACTTGGATTTGGTTCCTTAATTATAACAAAAGTACTATACAGGCAACAAAAGAAAAAATACACTGGCCTTCATTAAAGTGAAAACTTTTGTGCATCAAAGGATACTATCAAGAATGTAAATCATATACCTGATAAGAGATAAATACTCAAATATATAAAGAACTCTTACAACTCAATAACAAAAAGACAACCCAATTAATAAAAGAGCAAAGTCACTGGATATTTCTCCACTTAATTGTATCATTAAAAGTGGTGAAAAACTGCAAATTTTGCTATATATTTACCACAATTAACAAAAAAATTATTTCTGACACAATAACTTACTAATTTCCATAAAGTTATGTAACTACATTTTGAAAAACTTAAACAAACAAACAAACAAACAAACAAAAAACAGACTGGGTTTCCTGTCACCCAGGCTAGAATGCAGTAACTGGATCAGAGCTCACTGCAGCCTTCCACTCCTGGGCTCCAGCAATCCTTCCACCTCAGCCTTCCAAGTAGCTGGGATTACAGGTGAGAGCCACCACACCCGCCATGAAAAACATTAGTTGGAACTTCAAATTACATGGTAATTTAAAAATTATGTTTAAAGATACACAAAAGTGGAAATGATTTCAGCAAGATGGCAGAACATCGAGAAAATATTTAAGACAAGAATACCATCTTTAATGCACCTGAAGTAGGGGGAGAAGAACTGAGTGATGCCACCACTGGTAAGAGAAACAGTTCAATTTCAGAGCGCACCACCCTGGTCTCCTAAACTGTCAGAACACCACTCGCACACAATTTCCCTGGACTCGTGGTTTCTGAGACGAGAGGAACTGGAGGTGGAACTCCGAGCTCTCCACAAGTCTGGGAAGCCCACTCCAGTCCTGTCCCATGAGAACCACTGGGAGTGCTAGATGGACAGAACCACCTGGGATGAACTGGGAACAAGGAGCAGGGCACTGATTGTGCTTGAACTTTGGTGACTACTCACTGCTCCAATCGGTGGGGACACCATGTTGAAGCTACTATGGAAAACAGTATGATGGTTCCTCAGGCTGGGTGTGGTGGCTCATGCCTATAATCCCAGAAATTTGGGAGACTGAGGTGGGAGGATTGCTTGAGCCCAGGAGTTCAAGACCAGCCCGGGCAACATAACAAGATCCCATCTCTATAAAGAGAGAGAAAAAAAAAAAAAAAAAGTTTCTCAAAAAAAACAAAAACAGATCTTGCCATATAATCCAGCAATCTCACTGCTGGATATGTATCCAAAATAAAGGAATTCAGTACATCTTGGCCGGGCACAGTGGCTCTTGCCTGTAATCCCAGCACTTTGGGAGGCCTAGGTGGGAGGATCACTTGAGGCCAGTAGTTGGGAGACCAGCCTGGGCAACATGGTGAAAACCGGTCTCTACTAAAAATACAAAAATTAGCTGGTCGTGGTGGTACACATCTGTAGTGCTAACTCCTTGGGAGGCTGAGGCATGAGAATAGCTTTAAGTGAGGAGGCAAAGGTTACAGTGAGTTGAGATCATTCCACTGCATTCCAGCCTGGGCAACAGAGTAAGACACTTGTCTCAAAAAAAAAAAAAAAGGAAAAAAGGAAAGGAAATTAGTAGATCTAAGAGACAGATGCATTTCCATGTTTACTGCAGCACTATTTACAACAGCCAAGATATGGAATCAACCTAAGTGTCCCTCAACAGAAAAATTAATTAGGAAAATGTAGGATATATACACGTACAATGAAAAATTACTCATCCATAAAAAAGAATGAAATTCTGTCATTTTCAGCAACATGAACAGAACTTGAAGTCATTATGCTCAGTGAAATACGCCAAGCCCAGAGACAAATATTGCATTGTCTCACTCATATGGGCACTAAGAGTGAAGGCCAGGCACAGTGGCTCACACCTGTAATCTAGCACTTCGGGAGGCTGAGACAAGAGGGTCGCTTGAGTCCACGAGTTTGAGACCAGCCTGGGCAACACAGTGAGACCCCATCTCTACAAAAAATACAAAAACTAGCTGGGCATGGTGGCACATGTAGTCCCAGCTACTCAGGAAGATGAGATAGGAGATTGCTTTAGCCCAGGAGGTCAAGGTACAATGAGCCCTGATCACACCACTGCACTTCAGCCTGGGGCACAGAGTAAGAACTTGTCTCATTAAAAAAAATAATAAAATAAAAATGAAGATCTTATACAGGTAGACAGTAGAAGGGTGGTTATCAGAGCCTGTCAAGCGTAGAAGGGAAGGGGGAATAAAGAGAGACTGGTTGCCAGGTGCGGTGGCTCACGTCTGTAATCCCAGCACTTGGGGAAGCTGAGGCAGGGGGATCACGAGGTTAGGAGAGTAGCCTGGCCAACATAGTAAAACCCCATCTCTAACAAAAATACAAAAAAAGATTAAGCCAGGAGTGGTGGCAGGCACCTGTAGTCCCAGCTACTCGGGAGGCTGAGATGGGAGAATCACTTGAACTAGGGAGGCAGATGTTGCAGTGAGCCAAGATCATGCCACCGCACTCCAGCCTGGGCGAAAGAGCAAGACTCCATCTCGGGGAAAAAAAAAAGAGAGAGAGAGAGACTGGTTAATGGGTACAAAAATACACTTAGATACAAAGAATAAATTCTGACATTTGATACCATGGTAGGGTGACTATAGTTAACAATAATTTATTTGTATTTTAAAAATTTTATTGTTACTATTATTTTTCAGAGACAGGGTCTCGCTCTATCACCCAGGCTGGAGTGCGGTGGCTTAATCATAGCTCATTGCAGCTCCAATTGCCTGGGATGAAGAGGGGGTGGATATCTTAATTACTCTGATTTTCTCATTACACATTGTCTGCATGTACCAAAATATTACGTGTACCTCATAAATGTGTACATTATGTATCAATAAAAATTTTTTAAAAGATTTGAAAGTGTTGCATGCTAGAGAGAACAAAGAATAAAAAATATGCTCCACTGTTTTCAGTTCCAACTCCAATTATTTCACATACTTCAGTACTCTTCCCATATTCAAATCCTCTCAATATAAATAGTAAAAATCAAATATAATTACTAAGATAACCAAACTAACCTATTTCAAAGACTTAGATAGCTTAACTAGATGCAAACAGACAGAAAATGAACAACCAAAACCTGGTAGATGGGAAAATTTTTGAAAGATGAAACTGGAAATTTATAATAAAAGAATAAGACCATAAGGAGATTCTAATTCTAATGTAAATAATAAAAATAATAAAAAATTTACCATTTTTTGAAAACTAAACATAATTTTTAGAGTTCTTGAAAAACAACAAGACTTACTCTTTGATATCACGCAGCTGATCAACATCTTGTGATCTTGTAAAATCTGGATCATGGGCCAGCAGGTGAATCATGTATGGAACTACATATTCAGGCAACAGTGATAATAATTTCTCTGAAGTAAAAACATTATTAAAAACAACCTTTATAAAATGCCTTAGTGGACTGAGTTCTAACCACTTAAGTTTCCATTTTTTCCCTCAGTTATTTCTAAATTAGGCACAACATGATACCTGGATACTAAAATACTTTACACTTCACTTTTCAATTTTTTTTTCTGGCACCTGGTATGCAGTTATATTTCACTTTTGAAAGATATTAAAGTCAAAAGTATCAGATATTAAACCCATTAAACAACAGGTCCCTGGCAAAGCTAGGAAAAAATTATTTAGTCTGACATCCCAGCAATATGTTCAAATTAAACTATACTCCTGATCCCATAGGAAAAATGCAGTTTGCCAGAGTTAATGCAGCATAAACAGGACTCAGGAGTTCAGTTTTTAAGCACATCATAACTACAATGACAGCATTCTATAAAACTCCCAGTTTTATTATAAACTATAATAGAAACACATGACAAGAAAAAAAAACCTAAAAATGGATACATTGACAAAATATATTTGCGCACAGAGAACTTTGAGTTACTTACCAGTAGCCATAGGGTTCTGCTTAATGTATTCCCTGCGTATACTGATATTTTTCAGTAAACATTGTCGTGCGTGTGCTCTTCTCTCCTTCACAGGATCTTTGGCACACAAGGCAAAGATCGCCATATACTCCAATGGGAGCAGTAACTTCACAAGTGCCTTATGCAGCTTCTGAGCAAATATCTGCCTTACTTGGTAACACTCATCCTACAGCAGCACAGAAAAACTTAAATTGGCAACCATTTATTAAATGAAAAACAGCAGTTTAAGTATTTTTAATGTCTTCAATTAAAAAGAAGATAATTATATGGGAGAATAAATAATGTAACAATTGGAAGACAGTTAAACAGGTAGTAATAGTAGTGCCTTTTGTGCATATATTCACATTATAAATGGATCTGTATCCATAGAAAAGTAATGTATTCAACTTTGAAGACAAGTAATTGACAAAAATATGATCGTTACTTACATTAATAACAAGTGCACAGAGCTGAAACTGTTCTGGGGTAATAATTTCATGGTAACAAGGTTCCTGAGCAAGCTTCATTATGGCACTACCAGCAGCTAATCGCAAGCGAGACATATCAGATTTACTATAAACAAACAAAAAAGAAATAAACATTTCCTATAACCACTATCATTCATAAAAATGCTTTCATCCCTTTTTGAATGTAAGGTCCTTAGAGGATAATTTATGCTTAAAATCACGTACAAATATGGGAAAGCTACTTTGAGTCCATGAACTTAACACAGGGGATTGTGACTTTCACAATCAAATCAAATCACTGTGACTTTGATTACAAATTTACGTGCCTTCATTTCTAGTCAAATTCTAGCTTAGATACTTCACCACAACCCAACAACTCTGCTTATTCTTGCAACCACAGTAACTGCAAGGCTAGGAAAAACTCTTTACATCAGGAGCTGTATCCCTCATTTTAAGAGAAATACATATTGATTGTAGAAAACTTGATTAAAGTGGCCGGGCATGGTGGCTCACACCTGTAATCCCAGCACATTGGGAGGCCGAGGTGGGCGGATCACGAGGTCAAGAGATTGAGACCATACTGGCCAACATGGTGAAACCCTGTCTCTACTAAAAATACAAAAAACTAGCTGGGTGTGGTGGCACGCACTTGTAGTCCCAGCTACTTGGGAGACTCAGGCAGGAGAATTGCTTGAACCTGAGAGGTGGAGGTTGCAGTGAGCCAAGGTCACACCACTGCCCTGGCAACAGAGTAAGACTCTGTCTCAAAAAAAACAAAAAACAAAAAAACTTGATTTAAAAAACCACAAAGAATTAAAAAAAAAATCACCTATCATCATTTAAAATCTATTTCCTGCATATAAACATGTAACAGGAATCTAGCTTAATGCCTGCTGAAATGGCAGGGCTGCAGTCAAGAGCAAAGAAGTATCAGACAAATACCTAAAGGATATGAAATATAAGAGCCAGTGTCTGTCTTAGGTACTAGGTTCCTGGGACTGACCTCCTTTTGCAGAATAAAGTTTTCAAATGGAACCTATGAAGCCTTGGCACTCCCACCCCAACACTGCGGATTTTTATTACTTACGTGGTAAAATGTGGTAATGAATGGGATGGCATGGGAGTCTTTCTACTTCAACTTCTATGTGGAACACAGCATGGCTTTTATATTTATTGTGACCACTTTACAAAATGCAGAAAGCTAGCCGGAACCCACTGGGACTGTTGCTAAGCACAGAGAGAAGAAAACCTGGCACTCTTGGACAACAGGATTGTTAACATGAGCACCGGTAACAATGAGGGAGCCTCAAATGGTTTCTATGGCATTCATTCAGGAATTAAAGTTAATAGCTATTATGTGAGTGCTTACTCCGTGCCAGGCAGGTGTGAAAAACACTTTATAGGCTTTATCTCAATTAATTTTCACTCCATAAGATGAGGAAATTGAGGCTTATAAAAGGTAATACTATATTATATGATATCCAGTTAGGATCTGTCCAATGGGTGTTCATTCCATGGTTAACCATTCCCCTATTTTTTGTGATGGAAAATAATGCTGGAGGAACATGCCTGTGTATAAGCTTTCATATGATTCTTTATACTCATGAATTATGAGTGTAAAAATAAAGAGTCAAGGGTAACATTTTTGAGGTCTAGATGCAAAATGCCAGAAGAGTCCTGCCAATTCATACTCATAGGAGTAATGAAGGAACCCATTTCCATGATCATACTGAGGAATGATTGCTTATAACATTTTTTTTTCTGATGTGTAATGAAAAGAGGTATTGCTTAAGTTTAAATTGTATTGACTGTATTTAGTGATGTTAAACTTTAAAAAGTAAACTGATAATAGCTAAACTTCATCTCCACTGGGGGTCCTGCCTAGGTATCACTGACTTGTAAGAGCTCATTATTATGCCTTTGCCATATACTGGACATAATTATCCCCAATTTAAAGCTTTCACTATCCCTAACTCAGCTCTAAACAGTGTTATAAAAGGCTGCCTTTGGCTTATTCTATGATAAAAATAGGGTGTAGTGGTACACACATATAGTCTCACTACTCAGGAGGCTGAGGCAGGAGGATTGCTTGAGCCCAGCTAGCCTGGGCAACACAGTGAGATCCCATTCCTAATTATAATAATTTTTAAAAAAATTAATAGCATAGCAGTACCACATATCTAGCTAAGGCTGGAGTACAATGGCGTGATCTTGGCGCACTGCAACCTCGACCTCCTGGGTTCAAGCGATTTTCATGCCTTAGCCTCCCGAGTAGCTGGGATTATAGGTACGTACCACCACACCTGGCTAAATTTCTTTTTTTTTTTTGAGACGGAGTCTTGCTCTGTCGCCCAGGCTGGAGTGCAGTGGCGCGATCTTGGCTCACTGCAAGCTCCGCCTCCCAGGTTCACGCCATTCTCCTGCCTCAGCCTCTCCGAGTAGCTGGGACTACAGGCGCCCGCCACCACGCCCGGCTAATTTTTTATATTTTTAGTAGAGACGGGGTTTCACCGTGGTCTGGATCTCCTGAACCTCGTGATCCGCCCGCCTCGGTTTCCCAAAGTGCTGGGATTACAAGCGTGAGCCACCGCGCCCGGCCTTAAATTTCTATATTTTTAGTAGAGACAGGGTTTCAACATGACCTCAATTGATCTGCCTGACTTGGCCTACCAAAGTGCTGGGATTACAGGCGTAAGCCACTGTGCTCAGCCTCATAAAGGAATGATTAAACCTCTGTCCCCTAAAACAAATTTTTAAAAAGGAATACATCATATGTAGAATACTTTAGTTATCTATGTTGGTAATCTTGGTCCCTACTAAATCAAGAATTTGAAAGAAACCAGGATCATGAAAAATTGAGCTTCTACTTTCATCTTAAATGAGATGGTAATTTTACAGATTAAAAGTCAAAATGTGTAACAATGTAAACAATCTCTGTGTGCACATACATGTGTACACACCCAAATTTGTAGAACAAGAAGAAGGCTTCAACTCTCCCTTGAGTTGCCATTGAAATTTTTATTTTTATTTATTTATTTTGAGACAGGCTCTCGCTCTGTTGCCCAGGCTGGAGTGCGGTGGTGCGATCTCAGCTCACTGCAACCTCTGCCTTCTGGTTTCAAGTGATTCTCCTGCCTCAGCCTCCTGAGTAGCTGGGATTACAGGCATGTGCCACCACGTCTGGCTAATTTTGTTTCTTGTTTTAGTAGAGACGCGGCTTCACCATATTGAAACCGCTGGTCTCGAACTCCTGACCTCATGATCCGCCCATCTCAGCCTCCCAAAGTGCTGGGATTAGAGACATGGGCCACCACGCCTGGCTGCCACTGAAATTTTTATTACTTTCATGGGACTCAAGTCACTCCACTTATTTAATCGCTTTAATACAGGGAGGCTCTTGAAGACAGGGACTTTTCCTACTTATTTTTGCTGCAATGCTTTTCACAGTGTTTTATGAAGTTGAAGTTTAACAAATACTTGTTTAATTGAACCAAATGTTGATGCTAACTGCAATAGTACAATATAGTGATTATGATTACGTATTTATTGGAAAAAGTTCCTCTTCTTTAGGAATGAAGAAAAATATATTGGCACTATTAAAATAACAATACTGACAGACAGACAAACCCTAAATGAGTACATAAGATCTGACCCTGAAGAACATGGTGTAATTACACCATTCAGTATTCATTAGGTAAATAATTCCTATGTAAATTCTACCAAAATTTCAGCACTAAGAAAACTGGAAAGAAAGAAAAATCTCACCTGATCCTCTTTTGCTCTGTCAGGTCACCCTCACTAACCAACATCGCTGATAATAACCGAAGGGTTGAATTGGCAGATTTAGACTGGTTGTTTTTCATACCCAACAGCCACCTTACCAGAAGTTTAATTGCCTGTACCTATAAAATATTAACATGCTAAAAAAAGAAAGCAACTTAAAATTCCAATTAAAGGGAAAATTAATTTATATTAATTAGATTAATGAGATTACTCATCTCCATCAGCAGACATTTTATTAAATAAGTCTATGGGATAATAACATTAACAATACGAACTAATATTTACTCTGTGCTTAACCACTGCCAGGCACTTTTCCTAGATCTGTAAATGTATTAACTTATTTAATCTCCCAAAAAACTCTTATGAGGAAGATTTTTTTTTTCCAACAGATAAGGCAATTGAGACATATTATTATGATAGATAACTTGCTTAAAAGTCTGGGTCCAGAATTTAGCTTTTCATACTTAGATGTTTGTCCAAGATTTTGAAACTATTTGAAAACATATACTTTAAAAACAACAATTTAAACTATACAGGCCGGGGATGGTGACTACACCTGTAATCCCAGCACTTTGGGAGGCCAAGGCAGGTGGATCACTTGAAGTCGGGTGTTTGAGACCAGCCTAGCCAACATGGTGAAACCCTGTCTATACTAAAAAACCCCATCTCTACTTAAAAAAAAAAAAAAATTAGTCAGGCATGGTGGCACATGCCTGTAGTCCCAGCTACTCAGGAGGCTAAGGCATAAGAACTGCTTGAACCCGGGAGGCAGAGGTTGCAGTGAGCTGAGATTGTGCCACTGCACTCCAGCCTGGGTGACAAAGCAAAACTCTGGTTCATAAAAAAACCAACACACACACACACATCCCCCACAACTGTACTGACTGTAGTGACTGAAAATAACTTGAGAGTTTCAGTTCTGTGGTATTGAAAAACTACTTTGAAGAAACCATCAAGTCTGATTCAGTCTCATTTAACATTCTGACCAAAAAAACGGGTAGTCATAATTACTTAGAAATGTCTAGTCAAAAGATTGTTACCAATATATGTGAAAAAGCTAGCCAAAAAATCAAAGTATTATTTATTACATTTATTGACAACCTGGAAAAATGAATTGATAGAATATATGATGACCGTGAAGCAACACAAAGTGAAAGATTATCAAAGAAGATGATACAATCTTATTTTAAATCCCAAATTTGCCACTTTTAAACTGAGCTTTACATCTATTAAATGTCACAAATTTAGTAACAATCATCTCTATCCGCTCTGTCATCCAGGCTGGAGTGTACTGGCATGATCACAACTCACTGTAGCCTTGACCTCCTGGGCTCAAGTGATCCTCCTGCCTCAGCTTCCTGCATAGGTGGAACTATAGGTATGCACCACCACACCTGGCCAAATTATTATTGTTATCATTTGAGACCGAGTTTCACTCTGTCGCCCAAGCTGGAGGGCAGTGGCGGGACCTCGGTTCACTGCAACCTCTACCTCCCAAGTTCAAGCAACTGTCCTGCCTCAGCCCCTGAAGTAGCTGGGATTACAGATGTGCAACACCATGCCTAGCTAGTTTTTGTATTTTTAGTAGACAAGGGGTTTCACCATGTTGTCCAGACTGGTCTTGAACTCCTGACCCCAAGCAATCTGCCTGCCTCAGCCTCCCAAAGTGCTCGGATTATAGGCGTGAGCCACCATGCCTAGCCCAACTAAATTATTTTTAATATTTTGTAGAGACATGGCTCACTATGCTGCCCAGGTTGGTCTTGAACTCTTGGGCTCAAGTGATCCTCGTGCTCTGCCTCCCAAAGTGCTGGGATAATAGGTGTGAAAAAAAATCAAAGTATTATTTATTATATTTATTGACAACCAAGAAAAATGAACTGATAGAATATATGATGACGATGAAGCAACACAAAGTGAAACAGATTATCAAAGAAGATGATACAATCTTATTTTAAATCCCAAATCTGCCACAGTGCCCAGCTTTACAATTACCTATCTTTGCCAAGTTAATATTCATATGCTTGTAGATGGTGGTGAGGCTGGATTTAAGATGCCTCTGAGCACCGTCATTCTATAAACAATCTCTCTATAAAACAGCCTCATTGAGATTGCTTTAGCAGGCAGAAGACACTGACATATAATAAACAATGACAACTACAATGTCTTCAATAAACAATTCTTTGCAATGGATTTTAAAATAAAGCACCTCCTTAACAAATGCTTATTAACTATTAAGGTTTAATAAAAAAGGCTCCCAGCTAGGCACGATGGCTCAAGCTTATAATCTCAGCACTTTGCGAGGCTGAAGTGGGAGGATCAGCTGAGCCCGGGAGTTCAAGACCGAACTCAGCAACACAGCAAGATCCCATCTCTGTTTATTAAATTTTTAAAAGGTGAGGAAGATAACTACGAAATGTTCCTTTTTTTAAACATGAAGATTATCAAGGCCTAAACAAATTTACCTTTGCTAGTACTTCAGGGGAAACCTCTTCATCTGGAGACCACAGTTTTCCATTCTTTTCACCTGTTGACTACAGACAATTGAATAAATTTAGCTATTAGCATGAAAAAAATTTAAGTTTTTGCTGATTAAGTTTTTCATGTTGATCAACACAGCCTCTGAGAAAACTAAGGGCACATCACCAACCAGAGCTTGGAAAAGGACAAAGTTAGAAGACTCATACTTCCCAATTTTGAAGCTTACTATAAAACCTACAGTAATCAAGACAGTGTGGCTGGTACTGGCAAGGATAGACATACAGACCAACGGAATAGAGAACCCAGAAAACCCTTGCATATGGTAATTCATTTTTGAGAAAGGGTGCCAAGACCATCTTTAGTGAAAGAACAGTCTCTTCAACAAATGGTGCTAGAAAAACCGGATATTCAGCTGGGTGCAGAGGGTCAAGCTTGTAATCCCATCACTATGGGGGGCTGAGGAAGGTGGATCACTTGAGGTCAGGAGTTTGAGACCAGCCTGGCCAACATGGCAAAACCCTGCCTCTACTAAAAATACAAAAAAATTAGTTGGGCATGGTGGTGCATGCCTGTAGTCTCAGCTACCCGGGAGGCTGAGGCTGGAGAACTGCTTGAACCTAGGAGGCAGAGGTTGCAGTGAGCTGACATTGTGCCACCTCATTCCAGGCTGGGCTACAGAGTGAGACTCCGTCTCAAAAACACAAAAGCAAAACAAAAAAACCCCCTGGATATCCACGAGAAGCAAACACACAAACAAAAAAAGAAACTAGATTGTTAATACATATAAGAATTAACTCAGAATGAATCAAATATCTCAGTTTAATAGATAAACCATAAAACTCTGAAAAGATGACATAGGGAGAAATCTTCATGATCTTGGATCTGGTAAATATCTGACAACGGTTTACTATACAGAAAATGTAAATAACTCTTAAAACTCAACAAGAAGCAACCCAACCAAAAGCGGGTGAAGGCAGCATGGGCAACATGGCGAAACCCTATCTGTATAAAAAAATACAAAAATTAGCCAGGCATGGTGGCGTGTGCTGGGACTCAGGAGGCTGAGGCAGGAGGTATTGCCTGAGCCTGGGAAGTGGAGGTTGCGATGAGCCAAGGTTGCGCTAGTGCACTCCAGCCTGGGCGACAGAGTGAAACCATGTCTCTAAATACGTACATACATACATACATACATACATACATACATACATACACAAATAAATGAGAGTGGGGTGGGGAAAGGAATTTAATACACAGCTCTCCAAAGAAGATATACAGGTAGTCAATAAGCACACAAAAAATATCCTTGACATCATTATTCATTAGGAAAATGCAAATCAAAACCACAATGAGATACCACTTCTTATCTACTAGTATGGCTATTGCTTTTTTAAAAAGGAAAATGACATGTAACCCAACAGTGTTATTCCTAGATATATACCCAAGAAATGGGAGAACAGGAACATAAATGTTTATATCAGCATTATTCACAGCAGCCAACACGTAGAAGCAATCCAAGTGTCCCCCAATCAACAAACAAAATGTGGGATATATACAAACAAAAATATACATATAATAGAACACTGTTTAGCCACAAAAGGAACAACATTCTGATACATACTACAACATGGAAGAGCCCTGAGAACATGCTAAGTGAAATACAACAGACACAAAAGGACAAATATCATATAAGAGATACCTAGAATGGGTAGTCATAGAGTCAGAAGGTAGAACAGAGGGCAATGTAGAGTTGTTGCTTAATGGGTACAGTTTCTGTTTGGGGTGATAAAAAATTCTGGAGACGGATGGGGTGGTGATGATTAGGTAACAATGTGGCTATCATGTTCGTGAATTTTAACACTTAAAAATAGCAAATTTGATATTATGTATAGTTTATCACCATAAAAAAAGACCATCTGAAAACACAATCTATCAACAATCATCATTTAAGAGGTATCTTAAATTTCACATTTGTTGAAAACCACATCTATCAAAAGAAAAAATAACAGCAAGGAAATGTGGGGTAGAAAATGAGACTTAGGTCACGTTCTTCTCTTCTTGTCTGCTGCATTCAAAAGTGGAAGGTGGTACAAATACAGCAGGGGCACTAACAGGTGTCTTTAAGTTCCGGATATTGAGGCCTCAAGATTACCGAAACATGTGAGAGTTAGGAACTTTGGATAAGCTGGATTTGTGGCAAACTAACACTTAATTGAAAGTCATCCACAATGATCCAGCATTATCTGTGTCTTTATTCAATAACAACGGATTTAATTTAGATCCATTTGGTAAAGCAGTGATTCTTTTATTTATTTGAGACAGAGTCTTGCTCTTGTCACCTAGGCTGGAGTGCAACGGTGCAATCCTGGCTCACTGCAACCTCTGCCTCCTGGGTTCAAGCGATTCTCCTGCCTCAGCCTCCCGAATAGCTGGGATTACAGGCACCCGCCACCAAGCCCAGCTAATTTTTTTGTTATTTTTAGTAGAGACAGGGTTTCACCATGTTGGCTAGGCTGGTCTTGAACTCCTGACCTCAGGTGATCCACCCACCTCTACCCCCAAAGTGCTAGGATTACAGACGTGAGCCACCAACCCGTCAGTAGTGACTCTTAATCAAGGTGTGTTTCCGAAATCATTTGGGGAGTCTTTTCAATCTATACATTCCAACCCAGAGGTAATAAATCAGAGAGCACAGACATCAATAAATCTAGTGCCAAAAGTACAGCGTATTATCTTAAAAATTAGTCAAATTCAAGTCCACTTACTTTTTTTTTTTTTTTTTTTAGACGGAGTTTCGCTCTTGTTGTCCAGGCTGGAGTACAACTGTGCAATCTTGGCTCACTGCAACCTCTGCCTCCTGGGTTCAAGTGATTCTTCTGCCTCAGCCTCCTGAGTAGCTAGGATTACAGGTGCTGTCACCACGCCTGGCTAATCCACTTACATTTCTAACAATGTTTGATAAAACAAATTTTAGCCCGGCATGGTGGCTCACAACTGTAATCCCAGCACTTGGGGAGGCCAAGGCGGATGGATCACCTGAGGTCAGGAGTTCAATACAAGCCTGGCCAACATGGCGAAACCCCATCTCTACTAAAAACACAAAAATTAGCCAGGCGTGGTGACAGGCACCTGTAATCCCAGCTACTTGGGAGGCTGAGGAATGAGAGGAGGCCAAGGTTACAGTGAGCCAAGATTGTGCCACTGCATTCCAGCCTGGGGCACAGAGCAAGACTCTGTCTTCAAAACAAAAACCAAAAATAACTCAATTCTAACATTCCAGAAAATGATAAACTGTCTTTTGAGGGTCAGGAAAATAGCTTTTACTTATATTTAACTTTCCTGATTCACCAATCCCATGTTCTAATTTTTGTTTCTTAAGTGTGAAATTCTAGTAGTAATAGCTACCATGAAATAAGGAAGTAGTTTGGAATTTAAATAAATAATAAATTAGTAGAACCAATATAGAATAATTTAAAAGAAAAAGAGAATTACATAGAAACAGAAGTGTTTCTGTGATGAAGATGTAAACAGCCTTAATCTCATGATTCTCAATTTAATTAAATGAGAAACTTACCCTGTCATTCATTAGCAGATCTTTCACAATAAAATTTGCTACAACAGATTTCATTGGGGAAGCAAACTGATCTGGTGCTAACATAGAAATGTGGCCCAATGAAACTAATGGAGTTATAAGTTGTTCTGGCACATCAGCATTCAGACTCCTACTGAGTGGCTATAAAAATAAAATAGACAAAATTACCAATTTGTTTGATAAATATCTAGACACTCTACCGAAACAGTACATTTTCCTGAGTCCTCCTGAATTTATCATGCCCAAACCAATCTTCTCTAATATGATCATAACTAACTTCAACCACGTCAAGACATCTGGTTCTTAATTCACCTACTAAAATATAGCAAGATTGAAAGAATGTAGAAAAAAGATAAAAGAAAAAATAAAATCCAACAAAAAGAAGTTTAAAAAAAAACATTTTTGCTTCATCAAATCAGCATTATTTTTGACTAATCTACAACAACGGATTTGCTATACTGGTGGATTTCTTACCCTGTGGAGCATTTTAAATGACCTTAGATCATACAAAGTAAGAGTTCACTGGGTTTTGGTCACACTATCTCCCATTTATGATAATAGGAATACATTTCTAATAGTAAAATGAGGCCAGTCATTCTATGTAAAAAAAAGGGAAACAGGATTAATTTTCAGGTAGGGTTCTTAGGTACTTTAAACTGGATTGTTCAAAATTATCTACTAATACTTTCCGAGGATAAATGCACCACTGAATCAATAAGGCTAAAATTAAGTAAAATGTTGTAACATAAACACGTAAGGCCAGGTGTGGTGGCTCATGTGTGTAATCCTAGCACTTTGAAAAGCTGAAGTGGGTGGATCGCTTCAGTCCAGGAGTTTGAGACCAGCCTGGGCAACATGGCAAAACCCCATCTCTATAAAAAATCCAAAAATTAGCTGGGCATGGTGGTGGTGCCTGTACTCTCAGCTACTTGGGAGGCTGAGGCAGGAGGACTGCTTGAACCTAGGAGTTCGGGGCTGCAGTGAGCAGAGATTGCATCACTGTACTCCAGCATTGGTGAGAAAGTGAAACTTTATCTCAAAAACAAACTAAAAAACAAACAAAAACTACAAAACCCTTCAAAACGAGATGTTTGAACATATAATCTGATCTACAGGCCGGGAATGCAGTACCACATAAAATAGACAGAATCCTTGCTCACAAGGAATTTATAGTCTAAGGTAGGACTTCATATAAACAGCTTTAAAAAATCTAGCTTCCATCTTCATCAAACTATAGAGCTTAAAAAACAAAGACCAATATAAACACAACCTACATATTAGATATACCTCAAAAATCTGTGCAAGCTGGACTTCTTTATTTGTGAATATGGCGTGTATACAGTGCACAGCCTGTTTTGCTTGGTGTGGAGTACCCCTCTTTGCTTTTTGATGTAAAATGGGAATTAAGGTCCTGCAAAAAATAATATAGTTTGTTTTTTTTTTTTTTTTCTTAAACCCATAAACCAACAAGTATTCCTGTGGCTGACGTCCACTTCCCCTATATGGATGGATGCTGGTAGAGAAGGCTCTCTTAAAAATTATCTGATCTAAAGAAAGTTGTAAAAAAGCTCCCTCTCTGCCCCCAAGTATAAACCAAGAAATACAATGCCTCAAGAAAAAGCCTACTTCAGGAGACAATTTTTATTTTAAAGCTACCTCACAAATATGCAAAATAACAAGCAACCCTTAATTCATAATCTAAAGCTTACCCCATGACATATTTTTGCATTTACCTTCTAAGTAGGATATTGCTAATTTTTCAATTCCCTTTTATAATCCCCTTCGGTTATTTCAAAGTAGCTATGGAAAGAGAGTAGCAAAAGGCCAAGTTGTATTAAACAGCTGAAATAATATTAGTGAAAGAAAGTATGCAAAGATACAGCTACATATATATCAATAGAATGGCAATAAAAATATCTAAGTATTATGCACCAGGCACCATTCTAGGTATTCCGCATGGATTAATTCAACTAATGTTCACATCCACTCAAAGAAGACTATTATAGTCATTACACAGATGAGAAAATTAAAGCACAAAGATGTTATTTAAGCCTACTAAGATGACGAAGCTAGGAAACTGGGAGTTGGGATTTGAAAATTAGCATTTCTTTCAAAATCCATATACTTAACCTCTACACTGACAATGAAGAGTAAACTAAAACAGTCTTCTTTTAGGATGACGGAAAAACCTAAAGCATTCTTCAAAAATTAAATGTTGATGACATGAAAAAACATCAGGTAGAACGAAGAAAATAGTGTGCATATATGAACTTACAAAAAATAGACAAATACATCTAATAGATGAACATTCATAGAAAGTATATATCTCAAATGTTAATGGTGACTATTTCATTATATTTTTTCTAGTTTCAGTTTGCTACGATGAACGTAAAGTATTTTTATAATCAGAAGAAAATTGATAAAGCGAAACAAACATTTAAGGAAAGATATTTGTCATATATTTAATGTTATTAGAGAAGAGCGTAATTTATAGATTATAAAGTTAGTGGTATCAAATCCAAGGGTGACAATGCCCTCTTATGATAATGGAAGGCTAGACATGAAACCTATACTGCAGGCTCCAGGCCATGCACCTTAACCAAAAATGGGAACATATGCTAGTTGGTATAAGTCTGATCTGACATTTATAAATATGCCTGAAGTTTGCCTCTATGGACTTTGGAATTATGAGATAGGGATGTCCATGACCAAAAAGACCTCCTTGACTGAGTATTGACTATGCTTCTAAATGGAAGATGTCTTTCCTCTCTCCTATCTGTTTAGTCTTTCACCATTCCATTTACCAGACTGAGATTTTTATAACACTGGTGAATGACAAAGGAAGATAGTTTCAATCAAACTGTTGTTAAACATATTATTATTATTAGCCAAATAAAATAATACAGAAAGTCAACTTTAACCTTTCTTCTTGTTTTTTCTAGAGCAGTATAATCCAGTGATGCCATCAGAGTTGTTATTGAGGTCTTTAGCGTTGTGCTTTTCTGCTTTCCAGTGATTATCTCCTTTCTTCTCCATTAGTCTTATGAATAAAGTATTTTATTCCTCACATCCAAAGTTAACTCTTCCACCTATACTCATTTTCAACTGTTTCCTTTGGGGTAGAATTCCTCTAAGAATAGATCCTTTGCCTTAAAAAAATGTATAGGATTTCCTCCCTTGAAAAACTCATCAAAAACTATCCTATTGTGTCAGTGATCTTTTTTTTTTATAATGTATAAAGTTTATTATTTCTAGTCTATAAACTCCTTGAGGGCAGGGACTGATTGTGGTAACTTTTTATTATTAGCCAGAACAATGTGGAGAATGAAGAGAATGTACAATGGACACTGCATTATTTCACAAGTTAAACTATTAGCTCACAAATTTAATAAAAACTTGAGGAGACCACTTGTCCTATGATTATCATGTGAAGAAAATGGTATGTAGTTGAATATACCCTGAACTAACTGCAAATATCCTGAACATATGATTCAACAGCCATTTGCAATGTACTTTTTCCTTCAAAAGATGTCTTCTGCATATTTTAAGTCTAAATATAACATCTCAGCACAAGTTTCACCTTAACCTTTATAAGATGCCAAAGTGAACTATTTGCCCCATTTTTTGGTAGGATAGCAAAGTGACAGTTACTGAATTTATAACCCATTTATAGAAAAAAAGATGAATATACATGGATTAGAAAGACATTAATCATAAATATAATAAAACACTAAATTCTGTGGTAACTTTTGATTCTTAATATCTTAAAATAATTTTGTTATAAACAAACACGTAGTTTCAGTTTATTCTGCTGCCTACATTCTAATGGTGGGAGAGGGGAGTGAGACAAGGGAAAGACAAAACAGAGGAGGACACAGAAAAGTAGCTTCTAAATCAAAGTTGTCTTTCCTCCCTCCTATCTTCCTACACAGAAGGAAAACAATGATTTTATGGTTTCCACACTTAGAAACTTTTGTATTTACCATGGGAGAAAAAATGTACTCACGATCGTATCTGGGGAAGGTCTGTTTCTATTTTGTGACCTGTATTTCTAAAAATTTGAATAGCAGCTTCTGCTACCTTGTCATCCTCCATTCTTAGGCACTGTAACAAGGACTCATATGTCTCTGCAGAGTGGAACGAGGTAGGATGTGTAAAAGACAGAACCTGAAAAAGTAGATACAGCTTTAGAAGTACAGACAATAGTTTTAATCCATTAAAAAAGAATTACTTCCTGCCAAAAAAAAAAAAAAAAATTAAATTCTGGGGTAAATATGCTACCTACACAGAATAGAGATACATCTTCTAGCCGTCCTTGCAGTTAGTTATGGCTAATTAGACATTATCAGAAATACTGTATGGTGTGGTAGCTTCCAGTTATTTCTTGACACAACTGACAGACAGCCTTTGTCCTATTTTCTTCTTCACCTCTTAGTCTACTCTGCTACTTAGAATACAAAACACATGGCTCCTTTTTTATGGAATGTGATTTACAATATTAATAACTATTATCAGTTTATAAATATATTGTATTTAGGTGAAGGAATGCTTACTTGAAATAAAACCTCCATACGTAATGACTCAATATTTGTGTAATGTAAACAAAATGCTAACTCAGAGCTTTCTTTGACTGGCAAAAAGATAATCTATGAGAAATTTTTTTTTTCTTTTTTTGAGACAGGATTTTACTCTGTCTCCTAGGCTAGAGTGCGGTGGAACGTCACAGCTCACTGGGGTCCCAACCTCCCACCTCAGTCTCCTGAGCTGAGGCTACAGGTGCACCACCATGCCCGGCTAAATTTTTTTGTTTTTTTTGTAGAGATGAGGTCTAGCTATGTTGCCCAGGCTGGTCTCCAACTCCTGTGTTCAAGAGATCTTCCTGCCTTGGCCTTGGCTGGGATTACAGGCGTAAACCATTGTACCCAGCCAAGAAAATACCTCAAGTGAAATCTATCACTCAACATAATTATCAACAAAGAAGCCACTATTGTGAACTTTTAATTATGATTACAATATATAATTATTCCCTTATTATGACACAAACACGAGCCTGTCCTTAAATAACTTTTAGCAAGTTAGATACATGTCTAAAGAGTTAACCTTCCATAAAGTAGAAACAATTCAGTTAGTGTAGTATCAAGATTAGGGATGAAAATAGAGAAGCAGGGAGAAAGGGGAATGAGCAGGTGGTCTTCATTAATTTTTCAATAAGCACTTATTTAATGGTCATTAAGTGCAGACACTGTGTCTCATTTGGCAAGGTTTGGAGTGATAATATTTACTTATGTGGTTTTAATTACTTACAGAAAATTGGAGAATTAAATTAGAAAAACGTAATAAAAAGCAATCTATTGGCCGGGTGCGGTGGCTCATGCCTGTAATCCCAGCACTTTGGGAGGCTGAAGCGGGCTGATCATGAGGTCAGGAGATCGAGACCATCCTGGCTAACATGGTGAAACCCCGTCTCTTCTAAAGATACAAAAAAAATTAGCCAGGCGTGGTGGCAGGAGCCTGTAGTCCCGGCTACTTGGGAGGCTGAGGCAGGAGAATGGTGTGAACCCAGGAGGCAGAGCTTGCAGTGAGCCGAGATCGCGCCACTGCACTCCAGCCTGGGCGACAGAGCAAGACTCCGTCTCAAAAAAAAAAAAAAAAAAAAGCAATCTATTAAAAAATGTTACCTTAAAGGTGGTTTCACTTTTAAAACAACTTAAAAATACAACTCAGTTACTAAAAACATAATTAAAATCTTATTCATGAGGCATTATATCAATTCTATCAATGAAATTTTTTTTTCTTTTCTTTTTAGATAGTCTCACTCTGACGCCAAGCTGGAGTGCAGTGGCACGATCTCAGCTCACTGCAACCTCCACCTCCCGGGTTCCAGTGATTCTCCTGCCTCAGCCTCCAAAGTGGCTGTGACTACAGGTGTGTGCCACCACGTCCAGCTAATTTTTGTATTTTTAGTAGAGACAGGGTTTTCCCATGTTGGCCAGGATGGTCTCGATCTCTTGACCTTGTCATCTGCCCACCTTGGCCTCCCAAAATGCTGGTGTTACAGGCAAGAGCCGCAGAGCCCAGCTCAATGAAATGATATTTAGGACCCTCGGAATATGATCCCATCATTCTTTTTCTATCTAACATCGACTGCACTGGTTTGTCTCTTCTCCTGTATGTCACAGTGGTATCATGTCTCTTTGCCTTCAATTTCTTCCCTTTTACTCAATCCAATGAACGCTCTATCAAGGGCTGCAGCTGGTTGTAAGCCAGGTTAAAAGCCCGTGACACTACCTTTCTTACCCAGTGGCACTCGACAATCTGGAACCAACCTTGTCTGCCATCATTCCCCAAAGCACCCCTTTTTTCTAGTCATGCCAGTCTCCCAAGAATCCCACAAATATACCAAGAAATACTCCCTTTAATGATGATATTCCCTCCTCTAGATTTAGTCACATACCCTGGTCCACAAAGACTAAAGTCACATCTTGCTATCACTAAGTTAAGAATAGGCTGTACAGTAATCACTACCAAGCATAGAAGGCATGGAAATGATAAACAGTGAAACAAATATTAATTTATAATGTAAAATAATTATATTATGATGTAAAAACATTACTTTTACATAATCTGATTTCCAACACAAGTTTTAAATCTTTCAAATAGTTTCCTGTGAAATAAGCCTGACTCTTGCATATCCTGAAGGGAAGGCAAATTATGACCCCACGGAAATACATGGCAACAAAACTGTTTCAAAAATACCTTAAGAAGTTCAAGTCCTGAACGGATAGCTGTATCTGGACTTACACCCTCCTCTTCATCATCTGCTGTCCCCTCTATTGATTTATTCATCAATTTCACTAGTGCACTATAAAAAGAAGAAAATATAAATCAGTATACTACTAGAGTAGTAACTATATCCTAATTACACTGTGACAGAACATATATAGAACCTTAAAATATTAAATTCAAAGGAGTTTCTGTGGGGGGAAAAAAGTTCAATCTTATCCTCTACTTGATAACTAAATTTCTACTTAGTTTATCCCCCTAAAAAACTTAATGAATAAGAGTAACTCTTCTAAAAAATAACAAAACTAAAATTAAATGACACAACACTCTGGTAATATATTCAGATAGGTAATTTTATATTCATTTCCATATACACAGAGATCATTTTCAGTTTTAAGAAAAATAATAATATAGTAGTTGCTAAGTGGGCAATGAAAATTGACTCAAAAAAATACAAATAATAAACATACACATGGACAAATGAATTAATCACTGGTAATTTACTGAATCAGTAACTTTATTTCTATAAACTTATAGCAAAGAAGCAAGTCATCGGAAGCATCATGCTATATTTATAAAGATTCATTAATTAGAAACAATTTAGTTGTCAAAAATTAAGGAATTAGTTTTTCAAAACACCTACCACCAGGAAATAGAATATTATCTGGTCAATAAAAATCAGATGATGTAGCAACATGGTACTATTTTAAGTAAAAACAAATGTGACTTCTGGTTTTGAGATCAGTAAACTGAAGAAGATATTACCCTATTATGAGAACATTTAATTATTATTACAAATGTACAAGACAAGATTTTGGTTAATTTTTTTTCCTTTGGTGTTACGTCAAAGTATTCATTTAAAAAAATTTAAGTACCAAATATGCATAGGATGCAGACGCTGAAATTCTTTTCACTTATAAAAAATTAACAAAAATTATAAATATTCATGGGGTACACGGTGATGTTTCCAGACATATAATGCATGGTGATCAGATCAGGATAATTAGCACATCCATTATCTTAAACACTTATAATTTCTTTGTGTTGGGAACATTCAATATTGTCCTAGCTATTTGAAACTATGTTTTGTTAACTATAGTCATCCTACTGTGCTATGGAACACTAGAATTCATCCGCCCATCTAGCTGTGATTTTGTATCCTTTTTTGTAATTTTGTATCTCTCCCTAATCCTCCCTTCCCACTACCTTTTCCAGCCTCTTGTTTCCTCTGTTCTATTCTTTGCTTCTGAGAGATCTACTTTTTTTTTTAGCTTCCACCTACCACTGAGAACATGTGGTATTTAACTTCCTGTTTCTGGCTCATTTCACTTAACATAATGTCCTCCAATGCCATTCATACTGCTGCAAATAACAGCATTTCATTCTTTTTTTATGGCCAAATAGTATTCCATTTATCTATGTACCATATTTTTTTACCCATTCATTCCTTGGACACAGGGTGATTCCAAATCTTGGCTATTGTCCATAATGCTGCAATAATAACGGGTATACAGATATCCCTGATAAACTTATTTCTTTTGGATATATACCTAGTAGTGGGATTGCTGGATCATATGGTAGTTGTATTTTTTAGTTTTTTTCTGAGGACCCTCCATACTGTTCTCCATAATGGCTGTACTAACGTACAGATGTTGAAGTTTAAACTAAGTTTAGCACTTACTTTTCTTTCCCCTCTTACATGACAAGAATTATTTTAAAATTCAGTATCTTCAGTTAATTTGATAACATTAAAAAAACAAATTGCTGTATATGTGTATAAAAATTAACTTAAAGTATAATATACCACATAATTCCTTGAATTCAAATGTACAACTCAATGGTTTTTACTATATTCACAGGGTTGTACTACCTAACTATAGAACATCCCATCACTATCCTAAGTCAAACGCTTACCTGTTAGCAGGAACTCATTCACCATTACTCCCTCCAGCCCTAAGCATTTACTAATCTATTTTCTCCCCTATACACTTGCCTATTCTGAACATTTCCTATTAATGAAATCATACAATTTCATAGGGTTTGGCTGTGTTATCACTCAAATCTCACTTTGAACTGTAATAAGCCCCACATGCCAAGGGCGGGGCCAGGTAGATAATTGAACATGGGGGCAGTTTCCTCCATATTGTTCTCGTGGTACTGAATAAATCTCAGGAGATCTGATGGTTTTTTTTTTTTTTTTTTTTGAGACGGAGTCTCGCTCTGTCACCCAGGCTGGAGTGCGGTGGCTCAATCTCGGCTCACTGCAAGCTCCGCCTCCCGGGTTCCCGCCATTCTCCTGCCTCAGCCTCTCCGAGTAGCTGGGACTACAGGCGCCTGCCACCACGCCCGGCTAATTTTTTGTATTTTTAGTAGAGACGGGGTTTCACCGTGGTCTCGATCTCCTGACCTCGTGATTCGCCCGCCTCGGCCTCCCAAAGTGCTGGGGTTACAAGCGTGAGCCACCGCGCCCGGCCGATCTGATGGTTTTATAAAGGGGAGTTCCCCTGCACATACTCTCTTGCCTGTCGCCATGTAAGATGTCCCTTTGCTCTTGATTTGTCTTCCGCCATGATTGTGAGGCCTCCCCAACCACATGGAACTGCAAGTTCATTAAAACCTCTTTCCTTTATAAATTACCCAGTCTGGGTGACAGAGCCAGACTCTGTCTCAAAATAAATAAATAAATAAGTAAAACAAAATAAAAATGTAAAAATCTGAATTTGCATTTCCGAAATGAGTATTAATACTAACTGTCCTTTCTTGTGCTTATTTACCATCTTAACTAGTACCTGTTCAAATATGCCCATTTTAAAACTGAGTCATCTGTCTTATTGAGTAGTCAGAGTTCCTTATATAGCCTGGATATAATCCTTTACCAAATACATGCTTTTCAAGTATTTTCTCCCAGTCTGTGGCTATTATGTTCCCTCTAAGAAATCTTTGCCTATCCTATATGTTTTCTGGAAATTCTAGCTCTGACTTTGTATTTTAAAGATTCGTTCAATTTGAGAAAATTATTCCAAATTGAGCTTTTTATTAAGAAATCCTACTAAACATTGCTTGAATTTAACAAAATTACAAGTGTGTTTCAAAAAAATTTATAAATATGTACATACATGGGATAGGTTCCATGCACACGATTATTTAATGAGTATTTATTAACTACCTGTCATGTGCTAAGTCTTATGGTCTACCTGAGAATACAGTATGAAATGAGAGACATAATCTCTGCTACCATTGTAATGTTGGTAATCACCAGTATGTGTCAAGGAGCTATAAGCGAAAGACCAAAGTCTTCAAACCAGGTTCACAGTCCTTCCTCTTATATTTTTCCTCTTTTATAAATTAAATAAATAATATATATTTCACAGGGCTATCATGATGCAAAAGATGATCTCAACTGCCTCTTCAAAACTGTTTGGGAAGTCTACGCTATACAACCACTGTTACAAATCTTCACCATTCTAACCGAAGTCTTCATCTTTAACAGAAAGGAGAGTAGTAATGGAAGCCTTGAGTGAAAACTCTTCTAATTTTCCATACCTATCTTCTAACCTCCTCTAATTTGTGTGTATTATTTTGTCATGTCATAGGTTAAGATGTCCTTCTTCCTGCTCTGCTTCCTTAGGAATGCTGCTCCCTCATACCTATATTCCCCTTCTCTTATCTGCAATCTGTCTTCTTTTCAACTACCATCTTTAAAAAAAAAAAAAAAAAAAAAAAGATGGAGTTTCACTCTTTTTGCCCAGGCTGGAGTGCAATGGCGCGATCTCAGCTCACTGCAACTTCTGCGCCCCCCAGGTTCAAGTGATTCTCATGCCTCAGCCTCCCGAGTAGCTGAAATTACAGGCACGCACCACCATTCCTGGCTAATTTTTGTATTTTTAGTAGATATGGGGTTTCACCATGTTGGCCAAGCTGGTGTTGAACTCCTGACCGCAGGTGATCCGCCCACTTCGGCCTCCCAAAGTGTTGGGATTACAGGCGTGAGCCACCGCGCCCAGCCTTCAGTTAGCACCTTTTCAAGGTATTTAAATATTCAAAATTATTTAGTCAAAAACAACAGCAGAAAATTCTTCTTCAAGCTTACTCCCTTTCCATCATCTTATTTTTCTGTTACTTTTCTTTTGAGGCTCAAACTCTGACTTTAGCCCAGTTTTTTTGTTTTTGTCTTTTTTGGAGACAGTCTCATTCTGTTGCCCAGGAGAGAGTGAAGTGCCGTGATCTCAGCTCACTGCAATCTCTGCTTCCTGGGCTCATTCTTCCACCTCAGCCTCCCACATACCTGGGACCACAGGCGCATGCCATGGTGTCCTGCTAATTTCTGCATTTTTGTAGAGATGGGGTTTTGCCATATTGCCTAGGCTGGTTTCTAACTCCTGGACTCAAGTGATCCACCCACCTCTGCCTCCCAAAGTGCTGGGATTACTGGCGTGAGTCACCACACCCAGCCTTCTCCTTTGCTTTTTTTTTTTTTTTTTTGATACGGAGTCTCGCTCTGTCACCCAGGCTGGAGTGCAATAATGTGATCTCGGGTCACTGCAACCTCCACCTCCTAGGTTCAAGTGATTCTCCAGCCTCAGCCTCCTGAGTAGCTGGGATTACAGTTGCGTGCCACCACATCAGGCTAATTTTTGTATTTTTAGTAGAGATGGGGTTTCACCATGTTGGTCAGGCTAGTCTCAAACTCCTGACCTTGTGATATGCCCACCTCGGCCTCCCAAAGTGCTGGGATTACAGGCATGAGCCACCATGCCTGGCCCTCCTTTGCTTTTTATCTAAGATTGGTGCTGTCTACACTGACTGTCCCCACTGGTGCTGTCAATTTATCTCCTAAGCAGGGTTTAGAAGGGTGACAAGGCTATGTATCCCTTTAATATGCTCAAGCCTCAGTGTAGCCAAGTGGTACCTAGTGGCTTTCTATTGAGCTGGGCCAGTAAAAAACAGACTCAGCAGTCTTCTCTGCCTAAGTAACACTGATCACTTTCTCTGTGTACCATGACGTAGATGTTGGAAAGGACTGTCCTATGCCTTTCTGAATCCATGGCATTCTGGCTTTGTCCTTGCTACTGCACAGAAGCTGCTCTGTTCATTGTGATTTTTTCCCATTTCCTAATCCATTCGATGATTCTTAGTATTTAATCAACTTCTGGATATCATCTGACCCCTTTAGCCCCTCTTTGGTTTCTGTGATAACACTCTTTCCCAATTTTCTGCTTTTGACTATGTCTGCTCAAAACTTAAAAAAAAAAATTTAAGTCCGTTATCTTCTGCCAACCTCTTAATTGCTAATTTCCCTCAGGATTCAGTCCTCAACCTTTTCCTTTTTAAAATTTTACTTTCACCTGGGTTCCAGCCATCATTACAATGACTACTTCATTTTCATCTACTTCCTACAGACCATTAACTAACTGTAGCACACATATGTCAAGGTGTATGGACATATGTATGGGGGGGAAATGGATTATATTTAGAATGATTTTATATTAACCCCAATCCTTTCTTTCAAAATTCTAGGCCAGGCGTGGTGGCTCATGCCTGAAATCCCAGCAATTTGGGAGGCCAAGGTGGGCAGATTGCTTGAGCATAGGAGCTTGAGACCAGCCTGGCCAAGATGGTGAAACCCTGCTACTAAAAATACAAAAAATTAGCCTAGCATGGTGGCGCACACCTGTAGATCCAGCTACTCGGGAGGCTGAACCCGGGAGGCAGTGGGGGCAGTGAGCCGAGATCGTGACACTGCACATTCCAGCCCAGGTGACAGAGCAAGATTCCTTCTACAAAAAAAAAAAAAAAAAAGGAAAAGAAAAAGAAAAAGGAGAAGAGAAAAAAAACTTAGGCATGGTGGCTCATGCCTGAAATACCAGCACTTTAGGAGGCCAAGGTGGGCAGATCACTTGTGCCCAGGAGCTCAAAACCAGCCTGGGCAACATGGCAAAACTGCTTCTTCTACAAAAGAAATTTTAAAAAATTAGCTGAGCATGGTGACGCACACCTATAGTTCCACCTACTCAGGGGGCTCAGGTCTGAGATCGTTTGAGCCTACACAACAGTGAGCCAGGGTCGTGCATTTCAGCTGCATTTCAGCCTGGGCGACAGAGTGAGATCGTGTATCCAAAAAAGTAAAGAGAAAAATAAAAGAAAATCTTCATTAAAAAGGGCTGGGTATAGAGGCTCACGCCTGTAATCCCAACATTTTTGGAGGCCGAGGTGGGTGGGTCGCTTAGGTCCAGGAGTTCGAGACCAGCCTGGACGGCATGGTGAAACCCTGTCTCTACCAAAACCAAAACAAAACAAAAAAAAAAACAAACAAAAAAACACCCTCACAAAATTAGCCAGTTGTGGTGGCATGTGCCTATGGTCCCATCTACTCTGGAAGCTGAGGGAGGAGCATCACCTGAGCCCAGGAGGTCAAGGCTGCAGTGAACTATGATCATGTCACTGTACTCCAGCCTGGGTGACACAGCAAGACCTTGTCTCAAAAAAAGAGAAAGAAAAAAAGTCAATTTTGATTTTTTTGTATGTTGAGAGATGAGAGATAGGGGTCTAGTTTCATTCTTCTGCTAATCAGTTTTCCCAGCACAATTTATTGTAGAGACTATCCTTTCCCTCCTTGTATGTTCTTGACACCTCTGTCAGAAATGAGCTGGCCGAAAAAGCACGAATATGTATCTGGGTTCTCAATTCTGTTCCTTTAGATGTGTCTAGTTTTTATGCCAGTATCATGTTGATTTGGTTACTGTAGTTTTGTAGTATATTTTAAAGTCAGGTAGTTTGATGGCTCCAGCTTTTGTTCTTTTTCCTCATATTGCTTTGGCTATTTCAGTCTTTTGTGGTTCCATGTAAATGTTAGGATTGTTTTTTCTATTTCTGTGAAGAATGTCATTTGTATTTTGATAGACACTGCATTTAATCTGTAAATTACTTTGAGTAGTACTGTCATTTTAACAATATTGATTTTGGCCGGGCGGGATGGCTCACACCTATAATCCCAGCACTTTGGGAGGCCAAAGTGGGCGGGTCACCTGAAGTCGGGAGTTTGAGACCAGCCCGACCAACATAGAGAAACCCCGTCTCTACTAAAAATACAAAATTAGGCGGGCGCAGTGGCGCATGCCTGTAATCCTGGCTACTCGGGAGGCTGAGGCAGGAGAATTGCTCGAACACGGGAGGTGGAGGCTGCAGTGAGCCAAGATCGCGCCATTGTACTCCAGCCTGGGCAACAAGAGCGAAACACCATCTCAAAAAAAAAAAAAAAAATTTTTTTTTTTTTTTAAATTTTTCCATTCCATGAGCATGGAATATCTTTCCATTTTTTGTGTGTTGTCTTTAATTTCTTCCATCAGCGTTTTAAAATATTTCTTGTAATAGATCTTTCACTTATTTGGTTATTAGGTATTTAATATTCTTTGTAGCTATTGTAAATAAGATTGCTTTCTGGATTTTTCAGATTGTTTGCTGTTGGCATACGTAGATGCTACTGAGTTTTTGTATGTTGATTTTGTATCCTGCAACTATACTGAATTCATTTATCTGTTGAAAACAGTTTTTCGGTGGAGTCTTTAGCTTTTTCTGTGACAATGTCATCTGCGAACAAGGCTAATTTGACTTCTTTCTTGCTAAATTTGGATGGCCTTTTTTTCTTTTGACTAATTGCTCTGGCTAGGACTTCCAGTAATTTGTTCAATAAAGGTGGTAGAAGTGGTTTCCATATCTTATTCCAGATATTAGATGAAAGCCTTTCAATTTACCCCATTCAGCACAATGTTCGGTGTGGGTGTGTCACATATGGCCTTTATTATTTTGAGGTATGTTCCCTCTATAACTATTTTGTTGAGGGTATTTATGATAAAGTAATGTTCAATTTTATTGAATGTTTTTTCAGTACCTATTAAGATGACTATACGGTTTTTATTCTTGGTTCTATTAATATGATGAATCATGTTTATCGATATATGATTTATGAACCATCCCTGCATCCCTGGGATGAATTCCACTTTATCGTGATGAATATTTTTAATGTGTTATTGAAAGCAGGTTGCTAGTATTTTTGAGGATTTTTGCATCTATGTTCATCAGTGATAGGCTCCTATCCCTCATCTTTTAAAAAAATCAAATCAAAATGGATTAAGACCTAGTGGATGAAACTACTAGCTGAAAATGCTAGGATAATGCTTAAAGACATTGATCTGAGCCAAGTTTGTGTTAACATCCCCAAAGCACAGGCAACCAAAGCAAAAACAGAAAAATAGGATTACAGTAAGCTAAAATGGTTCTGCACAGCTAAGGGAGCAATAAAAAAAGTGAAGAGACAACCCACAGAATGAGAAAATATTAGCAAATTATCCCTGTGTCAACTGATTAATAACCAGAACATGTAAGGAGTTCAAACAACTCAACAGCAAAATAACAAAACAAAACAAAACAAAACAAAAAAACACCAGACAAAAAATCAAAACCACACACACAAAAATCCAATTTAAAAGTGGGAAAAGAAGCCAGGCGCAATGGCTCACGCCTATAATTCCAGCACTTTGGGAGGCTGAGGCAGGCAGATCACGAGGTCAAGAGATTGAGACCACCCTGGCCAACATGGTGAAACTCAGTCTCTACTAAAAAACAAAAATTAGCTGGGCATGGTGGCGTGCACCTGTAGTCCTAGCTACTCGGGAGGCTGAGGCAGGAGAACTGCTTGAACCTGGGAGGCGAAGATTGCAGTGAGCCGAGATGGCGCCACCGCACTCCAGCTGGCAACAGAGCAAGACTCCGGCTAAAAAAAAAAAAAAAAAAAAGGCTCTTTATCAACAAGACAGAGAATAATAGATGCCGGCGAGGATGTAGAAAAAAGTGAACCCTCGTACACTGTTGTTGGGAATGTAAATTAGCATAGCCACTAAGGAAAACTGTATGGAGGTTCCTCAAAAAACTAAAACTACATCTACTATGTGATCTAGCAATTCCACTACTGGGTATATATTTTTTAAAAAGGAAATTAATATATTGAAGAGATATCTGCAGTCCTATGTTTATTGTGTCACTATTCACAATAGCCAAATATGGAATGAACCTAAGTGCACATCAATGAATGGAGAAAATGTGGTATATATGTACAATGAAAAATTATTCAGCCATAAAAAAAGAACGAAATCCTGCCATTTGTAGCAACACGTATGCAAATGGAGCTCATTACATTAAATAAAACAAGCCAAGAACAAAAAAAAGACAAATACTGCATATTCGCAGTCATATGTGGGAGTTAAAAATGTGAACCTCATGATGACACAGTAGACTGGTAGTTATAAGAAGCTGGGAAGGGTGAGAAAGGGGGAATAAAGAGAGGTTAATTAACAGATGTAGAACGACTAGTGTTTTAGAGATTGGTAGAGTGACTATAGTTTTCTAGCATAAAGATGAATATTTAAGGTGATGTATATCACCAATACACTGACTTGATCTTCACAATTTGTATAAATGTATTAAATTATCAGACATAGCCTGAATATATGTACATTTATTATGTTATGGGCTGACATGTGTTTCTCCCAAACTCATATGAATTCTAATCCCCAGTATCTCAGAATGTGACTGTATTTAGAGATAAGGCCTTTAAAGAGATAATCAAGGTAAAATAAGATTGAATGGGTGGGGCCTAATCCAATATGACTATTGTTCTGCAAGAGATTAGGACATAGACATGCTGGGAGAGAAAAGACCACAAGAGGACACAGTGAGAAGGAAGCCATCTGTATATGAAGGTGAGAGGCTTCAGGAAAAAAATTAAAAATTGCTGATACCTTGGATCTCAGGCTTACACCTCCAGAACTGTGAGAAAATAAATTTCTTTTGTTCAGGCCAGGCACTTTGGGGTATTTTGTTATGAAAGCCCTAGCAAATGAATATAATCAGCATTTCAATACAGCCACATCAGTGATTCACCTAAGGTGAAATAAACAGTGAAGCTTGAGCACTGGAACTGATCTCTGAATTCTAGGCTGTTTGGAAAAAAAACCAACAAGTGCTGCATAGTAACTGAATATGGAAAGATATATAGCTTATCTACTGGAAAAATGATTGGTGCAAGAGAAAAGCATTACTAGAAGTTTGAAAAGTCTGAAATCATGAGAATACGTAATGAAAAATCAATAGCTCTTAACTAATGTCTATGACGCCAGGCTGCTTACCTTTTATATATTACCTCAAATTAACATAATCATCCAACAAGAAGATTTTATGCCCATATTAAAGTTGAAAATAAATGAAAATTCAAAGACTTTATCCAAAGCCACAAAGTAGACTTATGTTTTGAAACAAAATTTGCCTAAAGATAATCCTCTCCACTTTCCAATATGCCATTCTGTTCTCATACATCAAATGAACAGTGGTATATATAATATGTACTACAGAATATTATAGGGCCATTAAAATGCTTAAGAAAACTCAGAGGTTGGTCAACAGCCACACAGATCTAAAATATTCCTTTTTCTGTCTTTCTCTTTGTTCTAAGTTTTCTTTAATGAGAACGCATAAGCTAAAAATAAACATAAGCAGTCTTTAAAAACAGAAAGCATTATATAAAGCTAAAGATGATAAAATGAGAAGGCTTTCCCTTCAACTTGAATGATGTACACCCCTGTGATTAAAAAGAGACATACAGAGGTTTTTAGGAGCCCAGAATTTAAATTAACAACATTGTAGTTTCAGATTATTATTTATTTTTGAGCGAATATACTTCTTGGCTTACCTTATGGCTTCTGAATCAATGTGCACAGGTGCGATTCTTTCCAACAGAAATTTGACCATCTCTAGAAAAGGATTTGTTGGTTGCTTAGGATTTGCAAGTTTCCGGGCTATTTCTCTCTATAGAAAGAAAGGAGTTTTACCAAAAATGTGACTTGTTTTCATATTTTTGAAAAGAAAAATGACTGTAGGCCAAACAAAGGAACTGAAATATTCAAAACCAGCATAAGTGGTTAAGAATTGTCTGCTGTAGGCCCTGACTAAAACTTTTACACCCACCAAGCAATGACTGCAAAATCTGAACAGCAGAGAAAAGAAGTGGATGATGTGGTTTCTGAATGAACACAGCCTTGCCTCACAATTCTTCAATGAAATTATTGGTTAATATAGCAACTTTTTTTTTTTTTTGAGACGGAGTCTAACTTTGTCACTAGGCTAGAGTGCAGTGGCACGATCTCGGCTCACTACAACCTCCACCTCCTGAGTTCAAATGATTCTCCTGCCTCAGGCTCCAGAGTAGCTGGGATTACAGGCACATGCCTCCATGCCCAGCTAATTTTTGTATTTTTGTAGAGATGGGGCTTCACCATGTTGGCCAGGCTGGTCTCGAATTCCTGACCTCAAGTGATCCACCTGCCTCGGCCTCCTAAAGTGCTGGGATTACAGGCTTGAGCCACCACGCCTGGCCTATCGCAACCTTTTTAATACTCTAATTTAGAATAAAAACAATTTGTACTTTTACGGGTATGCTTTATTGGTTTTAATTCATAATTTGACAGAACATTGTGTTTTGTTTCAGTTAAATTTTTTTTTTTTTTGAGCCAGAGTCTCGCTCTGTCACTCAGGCTGGAATGCAGTGGCACAATCTTGGCTCACTGCAACCTCCGCTTCCCGGGTTCAAACAACTCTCCTGCCTCAGCCTCCATAGCAGCTGGGTTTAAACATGCATGCCACCATGCCCGGCTAATTTTGTATTTTTATTAGACACGGGGTTTCGTCATGTTGGCCAGGCTGGTCTCGAACTCCCGAACTCAGGTGATCCACCCGCCTTGGCCTCCCAAAATGCTGGGATTATAGGCATAAGCCACTGTGACTGGCCAGTTAATTTGTTTTTTAAAAAATACATATTCAGGCTGGGCGCGGGTGGCTCACGCCTGTAATCCCAGCACTTTGGGAGGCTGAGGCGGGTGGATCACCTGAGGTCAGGAGTTCGAGACCAGCCTGACAAACATGGAGAAACCCCGTCTCTATTAAAAATACAAAATTAGCCGGGCTTGGCACATGCCTGTAATCCCAGCTACTCGGGAGGCTGAGGCAGGAGAATTGCTTGAACCTGGGAGGCGGAGGCTGCGGTGAGCTGAGATCATGCCATTTGCACTCCAGCCTGGGCAACAAGAGCAACTCTGTCTCAAAAAAACAAAAAGGCCGGGCGTGGTGGCTCACGCCTGTAATCCCAGCACTTTGGGAGGCCGAGGCGGGCAGATCACGAGGTCAGGTGATCGAGACCATCCTGGCTAACACAGTGAAACCCTGTCTCTACTAAAAATACAAAAAAAATTAGCCGGGCAAGGTGGCGGGCGCCTGTAGTCCCAGCTACTCAGGAGGCTGAGGCAGGAGAATGGCGTGAACCCCAGGGGGCGGAGCCTGCAGTGAGCCGAGATCGCGCCACTGCACTCCAGCCTGGGCGACAGCGAGACTCTGTCTCAAAAAAAAAAAAAAAAAGAAAAAGAAAAACATATTAGTACATATATAAATACTTGCAAAATTTTTCAGTTCTGGAAGAACATAGGTGGAGGATAAATGAGAACCCTGTACACCCCTGTAATTTTATTTATAAGTTAGACATATAATTATGGAAGGCTGATGGATGACCCCAATAATAAAAGTAACTCTCAGCCAGGAGCAGTGGCTCATGCCTGTAATCAAAGCACTTTGGGAGGCCAAGGCAGGTGGATTGCCTGAGCTCAAGAGTTTGAGACCAGTCTGGGAAACAGGCAAAACCCTGTTTCTACCAAAAAATACAAAAAACTAGCCAGGCATGATGGCGCATGCCTGGGGTTCCAGCTACTCAGGAGGCTGAAGTGGGGGGGATCACTTGAGCCTGGTAGGCAGAGAGGTTGCAGTGACCACCTGAGATTGCACAGCTGCACAGACCCTGTCTCAAAAAAAAAAAAAAAAAACAAAAAAAAAAAACAAAAAAGTTAACTATCCATTTAAGCTCAAAGATTATGGTATTAGGCCAGGCGCAGTGGCTCATGCCTATAATCCCAGCACTTTGGGAGGCCGAGGTGACGGATCATTTGAGGTCAGGAGTTTTGAGACCAGCCTGACCAACATGGTGAAACCCCATCTCCACTAAAAATATTAAAAAATTAGTCAGGCGTGGTGATACATGCCTGTAGTCCCAGCTACTCGGGAGACTGAGGCGGCAGAATCACTTGAACCCAGGAGGTGGAGGTTGCAGTGAGCCGAGATCACACCACTGCATTCCAGCTTGAGCCACAGAGTGAGATACTGTGTCAAAAAATACATAAATAAATAAATAAAGATTATGGTATTAGATCAAATGTTCCTACCAAGAAAGACATTCTTGCTGGAAGTTTCTGAAGATGAGGACTTAGTAATTATGGAGACTGACTCCTCCAAAGACAGAGTTAAATTTATAACGTGCTGGACACTTGGGAAAGAAATTTAAGAACAACGCTTTTAATCATAAAAATGCATAAATAGGTATCTTAGCTGAGGAGATAATGAACATTAAATATGTGTTCTAAACTACAAAGCAATAACAAATTATATAATTCTATTTATAAGATTTTCTCGGCCGGGCGCAGTGGCTCACGCCTGTAATCCCAGCACTTCAGGAGGCCGAGGCGGGTGGATCACGAGGTCAGGAGTTTGAGACCATCCTGGCTAACATGGTGAAAACCCATCTCTACCTAAAATACAAAAAAAAATTAGCTGGGCTTGGTGGTGGGCGCCTGTAGTCCCAGCTACTTGGGAGGCTGAGCCAGGAGAATGGTGTGAACCCGGGAGGCAGAGCTTGCAATGCAGTGAGCTGAGATTGCACCACTGCACTCCAGCCTGGGCGACAGAACGAGACTCTACCTCAAAAAAAAAAAAAAAAAAAAAGATTTTCTCATAAAAATATATTTTAGTGAAAGATGTTCAGAACAAAGGAGAAAAGATTTCTACTATAAACTCAGTTATATCTTGATATAAATTACAAAGGTTAAATTCGATATCATATATATTTGTTAATAGTCTAAGTCCAAAGGACTGAGATTCTGAAGGAAATTTCTTAGTCATTAGCAGATGTCTAACTCATTGTAACAAGCTGTAATTAGCTGAGCAATATTTCAGCATTAGAGAAAAGAAAAATATTCAGTGGTTAATCCCTTACATACTTTCCTGTAAACTACAGGTTCACATTTTAAATCTGAATTTAAATACTATACTGTCTTTAGAAACCTTATGGGAGGAAATATCCCTAAAAGGGGATTATTTTCCCCTCTAGTACAGTTAGGTTGCTTTAACCTAAGAAAAGTATGTCACAGATTATCTAACAACAATATGACTACTGGAAAACTGCTAGGCAAACTGTATTACCAGTGCCGTAGAAAAGGTCAATAATAAATAAAAAAAGTAGGCATTAGAAAAGGCAATTATGATATGTAAACATAGAAAGAATTTTAAAAGTGCTGAGGGAAAAAGAAGAACGCACAATCATTTAAATACAGTAACAGAAATACATCTACATATATAAACGCTAATACTAGATAAACGGTTTTTAAAGTGACACTTTTGTATTCTCACATAACAATCTTACATTGAGGTAATCGCTCATAACAATACTTTACCTTTTAGGAAAGGAGGGTTGGCAGAAAGTTTCAAAACAAAACCAAATAGTTGTCTGTATGCATGACAATGTTTTGGAAATTTCTGATCAAATCTATGGTAGCAATGTATATTAATACTACTACTAGTATATATTTATTAATTGCATACATTGTTTAAGTACTCAAGAAATATCAAAAAGATTAAGCTTTATTTTCAATATGCTTATAATTTATCAATCCGATTTTTAAAATAAAATACTGAAAAAGCTTAAAAAACACTGTGTCCATATTTTACCCCTTTCCTCTTTGTACATCTTTTTCTTTTGACAATTAGAAAAAAAATTGTTTTAGGCCAGTCACATGGTTCATGCCTGTACTCCCAGCACTTTGGAGGGCTGAGGCGGGTGGGGTCAGTAGTGCAAGACCAACCAACATGGTGAAACCCCGTCTCTACTAAAATCACAAAAATTAGCTGAGTGTGGTGATGCATGCCTGTAATCCTAGCCACTCAGGAGGCTGAGGCACGAGAATCACTTGAACCTAGGAGGTGGAGGTTGCAGTGAGCCGAGATCCCACCACTGCACTCCAGCCTGGGTGACAGAGCGACTCCATCTCGGAAAAAAACCAAAACCAAAACCAAATCTTGTTTTAAAAAGGTATTCTTTCATGTGCACACTTATTATCCTTGTGGCACAATTACTGTTATCATGGCTACTGAAAATAAATTTGTAGGAAATTTAACATTATCAATATTTGTTGCAGCTGGAATCAGTAATCCAGATAAGGATAAAGCGGTTTCTTACAAGAAGCAACTTCCGGCCAGGGGCAGTGGCTCACGCCTGTAATCCCAGCACTTTGGGAGGCCGAGGCAGGCGGATGGCCTGAGATCAGGAGTTCGAGACAGCCTGGCCAACATGGTGAAGCCCCATCTCTACTAAAACTACAAAAAAATTAGCCAGGCCTGGTGGCGGGCGCCTGTAATCCCAGCTATTCAGGAGCCTGAGGCAGGAAAATTGCTTGAACCTGGGAGGGAGAGGTTGCAGTGAGCTGAGACCACACCACTGCACTCCAGCCTGGGCAACAAGAGTGAGACTCCGTCTCAAAAAAAAAAAAAAAAAGGCAACTTCCAAAGTTTTAACTTTCATATTACAATGACGTGCATTATACTCACTGAATTATAAAAAGATATAACTAAATGGAAATAGGGCTGAGGCAGGAGGATCACTTGAGCTCAGCAGTATGAGACCACCATGGGCAACACAGTGAGATCTCATTTCTACAAAAAATCAAAAAATTAGCTGGGTATGGTGGCACACATCTGTAGTCCCACCTACTTGGGAGGCTGAGGTAGGAGGATCACTTGAGCCCAGGAGGTCAAGGCTGTAATGAGCTATGATCACACCACTGTACTCCACAGGCTGGGCAACACGGTGAGACGCTGTCTAAACACACACACAACACACACACACAAAGAGAGAGAGACAGAGGCCATTCTCAGATTTGTCTTCTCTTTCATTTCTTCTTCAAGTGATGTAACTGTGCTAATACATAGAACCAGGCCTGAATCTCAACACTTCTGAACACAACTGCAAAGAGGCTATCTTCTTCCCTAAAGCATCTCCTCTGATATCCAGTCAGCCAAACTGAAAATATAGCAGTCGTTCTTCACACAATGGTCTAATTCCTATTCATCCTTTAAGACTCAACTTAGGAGTCACTTATTCTAGAAGAAGCCATTCCTGGACCTATTTCCACCCCTGCCTGGAATGAGTAATGCTCCTTTATTTTACCAAAGCACACAATTCAATGGAAATATTTGTCAGCCTCTGTCACTTATTCTGCAAGCTCCATGAGAAACTATGTATTATAAAATTTATTTAATCATGCAGTGAATTGTAACAGTGTGTGATCAAGAAAGATATTTGGACTTCTGAAGATACAATGCATATCCAGGTAATTAGGTAGAGGAGGGTTTTTAAAAGTGTAGTCCATAAACCACTCACGTTGAGACTTGGTTAAAAGATGGAGAGATTCATGATGCTACATCATACCTATTTTAAAGATCCCTACTCTTTGTAAGGGTAAGACCTATAAAAATGACCATTTATTGAAACCCTGCAGGCAGTGCAGGGGGGCCCTGCATTAGGCCACATATAAAATTTCATTTTACATTATTCTTTTAAAAATCCTATGAGGTTGATAATATTTATAGGTGAAGAAAATGAATAAGGAGGCTTGAAAATACTGAGTAACTTACTAAAGGTCATATTGGTAGTAAACGATATAGCTGATATTCAAACCGAGAACTGTTTCATTAAATGCTGAATAAACAAGCTTCCTGGAAAATATTAAAATTTGGGGACCACTCTCATAGGGGGGCAATGGAGCATAAACTAGGATGCACAGCTGAAGCTATGGCAAATATGTGGTCCTTCTCTAGGCAAGGTGTAGAAACCTAAAACCTGAATTCTAAAGGGAAAGTAAATCTATATATCACATTTCAATTCCACCGCTCACTCTCATTCATTACATCCCCCACCCCACACACAAATACACATGTCTCAGTTGATAATCTTTGCTCAAAGTATTTTTGCTAAGATTTTTCAGAAATGGAACTTGGACAAAGAGGGAAGAAAATATGATTTCTATGCCTACTGACTCTCATACCAAGTAATATCTACCTCTTGAGAAGTGAGATATGATTTTAATTTATGAAAATAAGGAGGTAGTGATAAATACACATTAGGGTACAGAGAAGGAATTCTCAAGGATGGAATGCAAGCTACACAGAATGAGAGAACTAAATTTTACATTTGCATATTTTTCTTTATTCTTCTACATCAGAAGAGGAATGGGGCTATTAGAGGAAATATGTAAATAATATTCAGTAGCCCATAGGGGAAAGGACAAACTCATAGAGGTACTCTAACAGAGGTTGTTTTCATGTGTGCCTAAGGGGTATTCTAAGTCCCACTTTACATATGAGAACATATAGTTAAATAACATACTCAAGTCACACAATGCTAATATAAGAGCTAGGAAAGAAGGTATAATGAACTCATGCTCTTACCACTGCAAGTGCAGTATTCATTTCTACCTCACTGGTTCCTAATATCAAGAGCACTGATTGGCTATACTGTGTGGCTGTTGCATTCACAGTGTTAGGATTACAACAGTGAGCCACCGCGCCCAGCCTTTTCAAGCTATTTCATTGTCTGATCTAATTATAATAGTAGATTCTCTGCAGGACACAGTACTCTGGAACTAGAATTCTAAATGCCAAAGAAGTCAATGAAACTGTTAAGCGTTTTCAGCAAATTACTCAGCTCAGAAGTACAAAGCTTATTGGGCATGGTGGATCATGCCTATAATCCTGCTACTTTGGGAGGCCAAGGTGGGTAGGATCACTTGAGTCCAAGAGTTCAAGACCAGCCTGGGCAACATGGTGAAATCTCGTCTCTATTAAAAATACAAAAATTAGTCAGGCATGATGGTGCATGCCTGTAGTCCCAGCTACTTGGGAGGCTGAGGCAGGAGGGTCATTTGAGCCCTAGATGCAGAGGTTACAGTGAGCTGAGATTGTGTCATTACACTCCAGCCTGGGTGACAGAGCAAGACTCTATCTCAAAAAAAGAAAAAAATAAGTAAGTAAATAAAATTTTAAAAAGTGCAAAGGTTGAGGTAGTCTGGGCATTTGGCACATCCACATTCCTAGCCCTGAGAGATAAGCCCACTCTTCTCTTCCCTAAATTGGTTTTCCTCCCCATGTCCTCCTAATTATTGGTATTTGTAATGGTATTCAGATCTCTATGCTGAATAAAAGATACATGTTCTATGCAGCTAGACCTCTTTGCATATACATCTATTATAGTCCTTATCCTTTATAAGTTGTTTTAAAACTATCAACTCTAATCCCTTCTAGAACAAAGTTAGACATATGTAATTGAAATTACATTTCTCTTATTTGTCTCT
This sequence comes from Hylobates moloch, assembly GCF_009828535.3. Taxonomy (NCBI): domain Eukaryota; kingdom Metazoa; phylum Chordata; class Mammalia; order Primates; family Hylobatidae; genus Hylobates; species Hylobates moloch. The sequence continues at coordinate 51,210,995 of NW_026652292.1, read as the reverse complement.
ATAAGCCTGGTCCCAAGCATAGTACTTGACATTTATGTGTAACATTGTGAGAAGGATTATTTATTTAAATCCAATAGGGCAGTGCAGGGCCCTTACACGGAGAAATACATACCCTCCCCCCGCCCACACACACAAAGAATTATCCATCACTCAATAGTGGAGACAGATTTTGAGAAATGTGTTGTTAAGGGAATTTCATCATGTGAACATCAGAGTGCATGCACACAAACCTAAATGGTATAGGGTACTACTGCTATGCTACAAAACTGGACAGCATGTTACTATGCTAAATACTGTAGGGAACTGTAACACAGTGGTATTTGTGTATTAAAACATTATCTAAACATAGGGTAAAAATATAAAAGATAAAAACACAATATAAACCATATAATAAAAATGCCATATAAAAGATAAAAAAACAGTACACCTACATATAGAGCACTTACCATAAATGAAGCTTACGGGACTGGAAGTTGATCTGGGTAAGTCAGTGAGTAAGTGGTGAGTGAATGTGAAGAAATAGGACATTACGGTACACTATTGTAGACTTTGTATATATAAACACTGTACACTTAGGCAGCACTAAGTTTAAACACTTTTTCTTTCTTCAATGATAAATTATCCTTAGCTTTTTGTAATATTTTTACCTGATGAACTTCAAGGGTTTGTTTTTGTTTGCTTGTTTGTTTTTGAGACAGAGTCTAGCTCTGTTGCCCAGGCTGGAGTGCAATGGTGCGATCTCAGCTCACTACAAGCTCCGCCTCCCGGGTTCAAGCCATTCTCCTGCCTCAACCTCCAGAGTAGCTGGGACTACAGGCGCCCGCCACCACGCTCAGCTAATTTTTTTTTTTTTTTTTTTT
>NW_026652292.1:51144897-51210068 GCF_009828535.3 Hylobates moloch | reverse complement strand
TTTTTTTTTTTTTTTTTTTTTTTTTTTTTTTTTTTTTTTTTTCAGCTTTTTGACTCTTTTGTAGTAACACTTAGCTTAAAACATATTTTGTGTACAGCTGTACACAAAATGTTTTCTTTCCTTATATCCTTATTCTACTAGCTTCTTCCTATTAGAAATTTTTTTGCCTGCATGTGGTGGCTCACACCTGTAATCCCAATACTTTGTGGGGCTGAGGCAGGTAGGTTTCTTGAGCTCAGGAGTTCCAGACCAGCCTGGACAACATGGAGAAACCCTGTCTCTACAAAAAATAAAAAATTAGCTGGGCATGGTGGCATGTGCCTATAGACCCAGCTACTCAGGAGATTGAAGGGAGAGGATCACGTGAACCCAGGAGGCTGAGGATGCAGTGGGCCATGATAACATCACTGCACCCCAGTCTGGGTGACAGAGCAAAACCCTGTTTAAAAAAAAAAGTTTTAAAACTTTTTTTGCGCAAAACTAAGATACAACCACACATATTAGCCTAGGGCTACGCCGGGTCAGGATCACCAAGATGTCACTAGGTGATAGGAATCCTTCAGTTCCGTTACAATCTTTTTTTTTTTTTAATACTTCAAGTTATGGGATACATGTGCAGAATGTGCAGGTTTGTTACATAGGTATACATGTGTCATGGTAGTCTGCTACACCTATCAACCTGAGTTCTGTTATAATATTATGAGACTCCCAAAATATATGTGGTCTTATCTTTGGCCAAAATGTTGTTATGCAGTATACCATTTTAGATACATCAATAATCTTTTGCCTGGGTGTGTGGCTCATGCCTGTAACCCCAGCACTTTGGGAGGCCGAGGTGGGTGGATCACCTGAGGTAAGGAGTTCAAGATCAGCCTGGCCAACATGGTGAAAACCCATCTCTACTAATAATACAAAAAAATTAGCCAGATGTGATGGCGCATGCCTGTAATCTCAACTACTCGGAAGGCTGAGGCACAAGAAATCATCTGAACCCAGGAGGTGGAGGTTGCAGTGAGGTGAGAAGATCACATGAAGGAGTTTAAGACCACCCTGCGCAACATAGAGACAAAAATTTTTATTTTTTCCTTTTCTTGAGACAGTCTCATTCTGTCACCCAGGCTGGTGCGCAGTGGCATGATCTCGGCTCACTGCAACCTCTACCTCCCAAGTTCAAGCAATTCTCCTGTCTCAGCCTCCTGGGTAGCTCAGATTACAGGCATGTAACACCACACCTGGCAAATTTCTGTATTTTTAGTAGAGATGGGGTTTCACCACGTTGACTAGGCTGGTCTCGAACTCCCAACCTCAGGTGATCCACCCGCCTTGGACTCCCAAAGTGCTGGGATTACAGGTTTGAACCAATGAGCACGGCCTACAAAAAAATTTAAAAACTTAGCTGGGCGTGGATGCGTGTGCCAATAGTTCTAGCTATTCAGAAGGCTGGGGTACAGGATTCACACGAGCACAGGACTTTAAGGCGTAGTGAACTATGATTGTGCCACTGTACTCCAGCCTGGGTGACAAAAGGAAGACTATCTGATGAAAAAAAAGAGCTGAATAAATGAATGCATAAGTTTTCCCTCCTGATAGCTTTAAGCATATTGGTTTTATATGAAATGAGTTCAAGAGTAGAATGAAGAAGTCTAGATAGGAATTTACTTTATCTGTAAATGAAACCAGATATATGGCAATGTTACTACTACTAATTTATTGACAACGATTATTTCCATTCTAATACATGAAAGAAATGCTCATGCACACAAGCATTCAGAAAATACTTATCAATTACTCAATGAATGTCTACTAAGTACAAAGTACTTTATCTTGTAAAATTCCTAAGACCAATCTCCCTGGCTTAGTTCTTTAGTTATTTTCCTGGAATGTGGCTGAGAGTGAATGGTAAATAGAGAATTAACTTGACAACAGATATACTCCAAAGTAATTCAGAGCTCACAATATTGTTAAATTTACACAAATCACTGTATGTAAAACAGACTTTAATGAAATACATATTTCTGTAAGTAAAGCTAGAGAAAAAGTGTAAAGTATGATTTACTAACCACACAAATATCTGCTTGTTTGCAAGAACAGGTTGGGCTAATTAATAACTCCAACTGAGACCGAAGTTTCTCATCATCGCCAAGAACCTGGTTAAATTTCTTCACAAAATCTTGTGCTTTCCCAGGGTCAGGCAAATTCTCTATAAAATTAAAAGAGAATCAATATTAGAGAAGGAAAAAAAAAACTATTCTACTAAGCTAAAAACAGGTGCCATGAAAATATTGTGGAGCCACTAAAAGAAAATCAGCCTAACTGGTTCTTAGAAACAAAAATTAAGATAAAGATTGTTTTCTTTTACTTAACATTAAATCAATAGTCCCACTGGGTAAATACTTTGTCTGTATTTATGTTTACTACATGTTTAGTGAGTAAATAAACATACTCACTTGCTATGGTCATCAGTTTTCCAAACATGGCAGAACAGTTAGCCTCTGACTGAAATTTAAAACAGAAACAGAAGAACAACCAGTCATATGTGTTAACAAATTTCCGTAACAAAAATCAATACTCATTACTGTACATTTTTCATGATGTTAAAAAAAAAAAGTTCATCACAGTCTGCTCAATGGAAAATGGTTTTACCACATATATACACTAAACTAACAACAAAGAATTATGTAGTAGCAACTATTAAGACAAATAGAAGTAAAGGAGATGTTGGGAGGAAGGTACTTAAAAAACCACAAGTATACAACTTTCACAAGAAAGTTACATTGCCAGAAGACTGAAAAAAGATCAATGAAGCAATCAACATGTAAACTTATCATATCAGAATTACTATGAAATTACATGCCACAAAAAATTAACTAAAAATATAAAGAGGAGAAACTTTTTTTTCTGCAATAGAGTTCTGTTAGCTACTTTGTGGCCCATTACTTAAATACCTTCAGGAAAACCTCCTTTCTAAAACGTACTTCCCTTTCCTGTATCCCATAAAGCATTACTTTATTATTAGTTTTAATTTATACTAAATTTGAATAATTCAGTTCAAAAGTTAGAAAACTATGCCCCCATGAGCTACCTGTTTTTGTTAGTAGTTTCGATGGAATATGGTCATGTCCATTCATTTACTTATCGTGTATGACTAAGTTTGCAAAGGCAGGGTTGAATATCTGACCACAGACTCTATGCCTTGCAAAATATGTTTTTGCTATCTGTTGATTTATTTTCAAAGTTTGCGAGGCTGGGTGCAGTATCTCACACCTGTAATCCTAGCAACTTGGGAGGCCTAGGCAGGTGGACTGCATGAGCCCAGGATTTTGACACCAGCCTGGGCAACATGGTGAAAACTCACCTCTACAAAAAACATACAAAACCCAGCTGGGTATGGTGGTGCACACCCGTAGTCCCAGCTATTCAGAAGGCTGAGGTGGGAGGATCACCTCAGCCCAGTGACATGGAGGCTGCAGTGAGCTGTGATCGTGCCACTATGTGACAGCCTGGGCAACAGAGTAAGATCCTGTGCATTTAAAAAAAAAAAAAAAAGAAAGTTTGCCCACCCCTGTTCCAGCATCCATGTGTCCTTGAGGGGTCTGTTTATATGGTCCCTGGTTAAGAACACCTATTCTAGTGAACACACTTAAAAATGTAAAGTTTTTTTTCCCCCACCTTGCAAAAATTTAACGGCTTGTCTTTTTTAGTTTGCTATTGGCATATTTATAGGATTGATATCTGATATTCACTCTACACTGAGAGACCATGAATCATGCAGTGAAAAAGAAATATGATGTCTAATGTAATTTTGTCTCAAAATTTAATTCTAATTATTTGAAAATTGATTAACTATATATAAACTCTTAGTGTCTGAAAACTTTATATAAACTAGAAAACACCATTAGCTTGGACAACTACAGAAATTATATTTAACTGACATTTGGAAAATAAAACAACTGAGATACTTTTTCCTTGCTTCATTATGTAGAACTACAGAAAATCTGAACAGTGACTACAATAAACTATGAATTTAAACAAATCATGAACCTACTGTAGGCTGCTTGTGCAAATCCAATAGTTCGCGTACATGGCTCCGAAGCATGTTCTGACACTTCCACATTTCATTGAGAGCTCTGTAAAGTTATGAATATGAAAACACACACTACATAACAATACTGGAAATTATTCAGCTTTACAACCTTTCTTGTTCCATGCTGTATATACACCATTCTTCTACATCTACCTAAAGGTTTAAATACCAGGAAATATATTTATTAGGATTTAAAACAATTTAGTACAAATGGTAAATATAAGCCTTCTTATGAAAATATTTGAGAGGTTTAGAAAGATTAATAGGTAATAAAGAGATTGAAAGATGTACTAAATACAGGTACCTAGAAAGTTCTGGTACAAGGAAAGAAAATCTCAAAGTGCAAGGGACATACAACAAACTGAAAAACATGTATACGCTTGGAGCACAGGGCATATGTGTGGAGCATAAGGAAGCTGGAGCATTCCACAGACACAGATCAAATCATGAAGGCCTTATTAAAAAGGCTAAGGCATATACATGAAGCACTATAGACTATTTTGAAAAATGAAGTATCAAAAATGATGCAGATTCAAGATGCCAAAATTTACATTATTGTGTTTATTCTAAACTTTTCTCTCTCCAGGAACACAGATTTTCTTCTCTCAGAAATCCCATCCATATTTCCAGGTGCCCATATGACCTCTGAGAAATTACTAATCTCTAAGCACTCTTTGTCAGATATTTTGAAATGCAAACAAACATCAAAACCTCAAGCAAGGAAAGGGATTAGTAACCACGATACAACATTATCTTAATCAGATTTCTGCCAAAATGACAGTCTTTTTTTCTTTTCTTTTTTTTTTTTTTTTTTTTTTGAGACAAGTCTCACTCTGTTGCCCAGGCTGGAGTACAGTGGGATAATCTCGGCTCACTGCAACATCTGCCTCCTGGGTTCAAGCAATTCTCCGGCGTCAGCCTACCTAGTAGCTGGGATTACAGGCGTGCACCACCACGCCCAGCTAATATTTTTAGTAGAGATGGGGTTTCACCACGTTGGCCAGGCTGGTCTTGAACTCCTAACCTCAAATTATCTGCCTGCCCCGGCCTCCCAAAGTGCTGGGATTACAGGGGCTAGCCACCACGTCCAGCCTAAAAATGCAGTCTTAATCTAACAATGCAGGAACACTTGAAGAAGCCACAATGGCAAACTGTCAAATTCCTAACTCAAAATTCTCTCTCTTTTTTAAGACAGAGTCTCACTACGTTGCCCAGGATGGTCAAGCTTCTAGGCTGAAAAGATCCTTCCATCTTCAGATCAGAATTCTTAATGACATCACTCATTTACTTTGTGTATTTTTGACAAAAATTACATATACTATGATGTACAACATAATATATGTATATATTGTAACATTTACTTTAAAAAAGATCTATTAAAGTGAAATAACCACACATCTTGGTTGGCCTGGGACAGTTTGATTATGCTGGTTATCTGAGTAAAAATATCAATAGCGATCCCTTTCAGTCTGAAAATAATTCAGTTGGACCATCCCACACAGAGAAGATCTGAGTATGTTCACCCAACAAAGAATCAGTATTCAGTTATTAGGCTTAATATTTAGTCTGGAAGGATAAAGCACCAGTAGTTTTAGACACTAGCCACAGGTATTTTGATGTGGTCATTTATTTGAACACTTGAAACCATCCTACTACTGACCTGGCTGCCAAACACGCCTACACATATAAGAATAACCTGAACATAAATCATAATATTTTGTCTATAAATATTTACCTGAGGTTCTTGATTCAACTATAGAAGCAGCAACACTCCAATCAATAATAACTAATTAGATAAGATGAAGTAATTTTATGAAATCCTTAGGAAATACAGCAGTTATTTGAAAAGTAACTTACTTTACAGCATTTGGATCCAAACTAGCATATAAGTAATATAAGCATTTCATTCTCTCTTCTGTTTCCAGGTTGTGGGGGACAAGATACTGAGCAAAGATTTTCTCTACCAACAGTCTAGGAAATAACAACAACAACAAAAAAAACCTAAGTGACACAATTATTCTATTGTTAAGAAGCAATTTTTTTTTTTTTTTGGAGACAGCGTCTTGCTCTGTCACCCAGGCTGGAGTACAGTGGTGCGACCTCGGCTCACTGCAACCTCTGCCTCGCAGGTTCAAGCGATTCTCCCACCTCAGCCTCTCCAGTAGCTAGGACTACAGGCGCGTGATACCATGCCCGGCTAATTTTTATATTTTTTGAAGAGACAAGGTGTCCCTATGTTGCCAAGGCTGATCTGGAACTCCTAAGCTCAGGCAATCCACCCGCCTTAGTGTCCCAAAGTGCTGGGATTACGGGCATGAGGCACCGCACCCAGCCAACATTTTAAGTTTTAACCATCTTGTGCCAGGGTACCATATCAAGGTAATAGCTATGTGTGCACGTACAATGGAAGATATCAGTTTATAATGACTTCCTTCCTTGGAAAACTTTCAGTACAGTTTAGCTTTAGAGACACGGTTACTGTCTGTGGCTTTATAATTTATCAGTATGAAACATTCGTTCTAGAAGGTTTAAATGTTATTCCTAAACACAAGGTGCTAGGCTGTTCCACCTATTCTTCTTCAGCAGTCTAGAACAAGAGCAAATTCATTAACGCAACATATAAAGCTATGATCTGCGGTAGAGCTAATTCTCAAGAAACTCATTAATTTCCTCTGATTACAGTTCAGCCCATTTCTCATTTTGTCACTTAGTTAAAAACGGGGATCCTCCTTCATTATTACTTCCGAAAATGTAGTTTTTCCTGTGTACATCTGATCATTGTTCTCTCCATAATCTAAATTCCTTACCAATATTGGAATATCCTTCTTGCTAGTACCTTTTGCTTGTATCTTCTTGCTTCTATTATTTAATATCACTGGATTAAGAATACACAAGGTCTCTTAATTAACAAATGAAGTACATATCCAGTGATGCCAAAGAAGTTAGTTTAATGAAACAAAACAATGGAAACTATTCTGCACACACCAAGTATCATTTGTATGATCCAATATAGAATTATAAGTAATATTCATAAAACGAAAACAACTTAGTAATTCCCCTATTGGTAGTGGTGTAAAAAGGAAAGTAACTAATAGTTAACTGAATAGCGCTCTCTTGCCACACATTGGGCTAGGATGCTTTACATTCATTATTTTATTTAATCTACATGATAATCCTGTAGGAAAGGCACTATTATTATTCCTTTTTATATAAAACTGAAGTGCACAAGACGTTAATGAACCTGTGTGAGAATACACATCTAATAAAGGGCAGAGTGAACATTTGGTCTCTAACTCCAAAGTCCATGCCTATTTCATATTATAAGGCTACCTTATAATTGTGGACAGTCTTGTTTAAACACAGTATATAAAAACATGTAAAAAGTTATCTCTAAACTTAGAAATAAATGACTAATCAAGCTGAATAAACTTAATTTTATTTATGAAGTAAATACATAAAAATAAGAAATTACTAAAATATTAAATAGATTTTTTTAAGTAAAAAGTAGTTTTATACTCAACCATTCTACCAACATATTAAACTCACTTGTCGTCAATGCTGTTCTGATAATAAATATGCAGAAGTTTGTCCTTTATCCAGCTGACTTTCTCTGCAGCTTCCTTTCCTGCTTCACCATGAAGACAGTATTTCTTATAAAGCTGAGCCAGACCCATCATAGCTTCTTTTCTTACTCGCCACTAAAAAGCACAAAATGTATTAGATGAGCAAGATAACAAAACTCTGTACTAATCTCCAAAGACTGCCTTGGCTTCATTAGGTTGTACAGTCTTCTGTGTGCCTTTATAAACTGGCACACTATTTCTCTTCAAAAGAGGCTTTACAAACATTTTTTTTTTTTTTTTTTTTTTTTGAGACGGAGTCTTACTCTGTCGCCCAGGCTGGAGTGCAGTGGCACGATATTGGCTCACTGCAAGCTCCGTCTCCCCGGTTCAAGCCATTCTCCTGCCTCAGCCTCCCAAGTAGCTGGGACTACAGGCGCCCGCACACCCGGCTAATTTTTTATATTTTTAGTAGAGACAGAGTTTCACCCTGTTAGCCAGGATGGTCTCGATCTCATGACCTCATGATCCACCTGCCTCGGCCCCCCAAAGTGCTGGGATTACAGGCGTGAGCCACCGCGCCCGGCCTACAAACAATTTTGAATCTGTTCCTATTTAGAAATTTTCCAATGCAAATATTGCTACTTTTTTCTTTTTGAAGAAATGGGGTTTCGTTACATTGCCTAGGCTGGTCTCAAATTCCTGGATTAAAGTGATCCTCCTGCCTTAGCATCCTGAGTAGCTAGAACTACAGGTTACTGATTTTTTATTTCCCTTGAAAACTAGTAATAACCTTATGGGAGATTTCATTTGATCCTATTCAAAGAAAATTCACCAAGTTTTAGAAGTGATTACAGTCCACCTGCAAACAAAACCCCTATTATCTGGAATGTTTTAATTGCCAGTTACATCCTTTTAGATGTTAACTTCGGATAAGAACAAAGTTCACTATCAAGAATTCTGGGCCAGGCACAGTGGCTCATGCCTGTAATCCCAGCACTGTGGGAGGCCAAGGCAGGTGGATTGCTTGAGCTCAGGACTTGGGGAACTGACTACCCAGTGAATCTAAAATCCTAGTAAATCTAAAATTGTAGTGAATCTAGGAGTTGAGCTGGCTGACTACCCAGTGAATCTAAAAATACTCTCACAAGCTGACAAAACCTGCAGACTCACACAGAGCTTCCAATCAGCTGTTCAGTGATTCAGTTAAAAATCTGACCAAGGGCGGGCATGGTGGCTCACACCTGTAATCCTAGCACTTTGGGAGGCCGAGGCGGGCAGATTACCTGAGGTCAGGAGTTCGAGACCAGCCTGGTCAACATGGTGAAACCCGGTCTCTACTAAAAACACAAAAATTAGCCGGCCATGGTGGCACGCACCAGTAATTCCAGTTACTTGGGAGGCTGAGGCAGGGAAATCACTTGAGCCCAGGAAGCGGAGGTTGCAGTGAGCCAAGATTGCGCCACTACACTCCAGCCTGGGCGACGGAGTGAGACTCTGTCTCAACAACAACAACAACAACAACAACAACAAAAACTGACCAACTATTCAAGGATCATCAGACTTTTGAGGAACGCTTTCAACAGTAAAGAGAGGGACCAAAACAAACAGGCCAGAGGAGGAAAACAGGACTCAGCGGAAACAGAGATAATACAGGCAGTAAAAGACACTTTCAAATATTCTTAGGGAGATAAGATTTTACACCATAAAATAAGACTCAATTCCTCTGATGAAGAAGGGAAGGAAGATAGGGAGAGAGGCAGGGAGAAAAGGAGGGAAGAAAGCAAGGAAGAAGAAAAGGAAAGGAGGGAAGAAAAAAGGAAAGGAGGCAGGGAGAAAGGAAGTTAGAAAAATTAATGATTCAATCTGAGGAAACTGATTAAAAAAATAAAAAAGAAAAGAAAAAACAGAAAAATTAGATAACGAGAGGTGCTTTTGGAAATTAAAAATGGAGATGAAGTAAAAAAAAAAGATAAGAAAATTAAACTATCAGTCCAACAACATCAAATTAAAGAGTTCCCAAAAGAGAGAACAGGCTCATGCCTGTAATCTTAACACTTTGGGAGGTGGAGGTGGAAGCAGGTACAGATCCCTTGAGCCCAGAAGTTCGAGACCAGCTTGGGCAACATGGTGAAACCCCATCTCTACAAAAAATACAAAAATTAGCCAAGTGTAGTGGCGCACACCTGTAGTCCCAGCTACTTGGGAGACTGAGGTGGGAGGATCGCCTGAGCCTGGGAAGAGGAGGGTGCAGTGAGCTTAGATTACACCACTGCACTCAAGCCAGGGCAACAAAGTGAGACCCTGTCTCAAAACAAAAAACAAAAAACAAAAACCTTAGTGATCACTGTAAGTGAACTTCCTTACATTGCAAACCTAAAAGGCAAACGATTTAGCTAGTTAGCAGAAGATTCTTTGGGACTTTTAGAGGTTGAGAAGGTTTAATAGGGTAGGAAAGAAAGGTTGTGAGAGAAGAGACAGGAAAGGAGACCATAAAAACTTAGAATGAGGGTCATCATAAGATGTAAGAAAAATAAAAGTAAAAAAAGATATCTATGTATTAAAAAAAAAAAAGCAGCAGCAGCAGCTGAGTGTGGTGGTGGGAGCCTGTAGTACTAGCTATTCAGGAGAATGAAGCAAGAGGATCACTTGAATCTAAGAGTTCGAGTTCAGCCTGGGTAACATAGTAACACACCACCTCTAAGAAAGAGGGGTGGGTGGGAGTATATTATCTTTGGTGTATTTAAGTCAATACTTCTTTATAAATTTTTTGTATCATTTTCCATTTTTTAGGCCACTTATTAGATGGAATAACACTTTGTTCCTATGTAACAGGTTAGCAAAAGCCTTTTGACATTTCTTACATAAAATAAAAAAAAAAAAACAAGCAATAAAATCTTAAGATGAAATCCTGTTCCCAAATTTCTAGAGGCTATAACCAAGGTCATCTAACTTATTAAACCAAAATCTGGGTCAGAAAATATCCAGTAGGTGTTACTGTTACCACACTGTACAGTTTCAGTTAGGAAGATTCATTTATTCAACTTTCTGAAACTATGAAAAAACTGTAATAGTAGTGAAACTTTTTAAAGGGGGGAAGGGAGGAATGCCAAATAACCACTAGGGGGAGAGTCATTTCATTTAAATTAAAGCCCAGGAAAAAAAATCTTCAAAGTTAAAATTACTAACACTGTTGAACAACTTAAAAGGTATCTGCTGTTTTTTAAACATCTGGCTCCTATGACAATTTTAAAAGTAAAAACTTAAAGAATACCTCTTTCTATATTTTAAAACCAAAACCAATTACTTTTCTACCCTGAAATTATAATAATCATTTGCAGATGAAAGTAATTTTCAACTACACCTCAAATAAAATAATAGTATGTTGCAAGGGAATCATGAAACATGCCAGAAACGTTAGGCCTAATCAGCCTGCCCTACACATCTATCTCTTGTTTACACCTGAACCTATTCGTTAGTTGTATTCTTAGCACTACTTTTCCTTATCAATCCATGTTTTCTTTTCTTTCTTTTTTTTTTTTTTTGAGACAGAGTCTTGCTTTGTCGCCCAGGCTGGAGTGCAGTGGCGCGATCTCGGCTCGCTGCAAGCTCCGCCTCCCAGGTTGACGCCATTCTCCTGCCTCAGCCTCCCGAACAGCTGGGACTACAGGTACCCGCCACCACGCTCAGCTAATTTTTTGTATTTTTAGTAGAGACGGGGTTTCACCGTGTTAGCCAGGATGGTCTCGATCTCCTGACCTCGTAATCCGCCCGCCTCGGCCTCCCAAAGTGCTGGGATTACAGGCGTGAGCCACCGCGCCCGGCAATCCATGTTTTCAACTGCATCAAATGGAGAAAATCACAGGAAAAATAACTAAACATATAACCATCATTATTGTCCTTAGCTTGGCACATCAATATGTAAATGTCACTTTCTTAGGAAGTGATATTCTTTAATTCAATGAATGGCAGACCCAGCTAAGTATTCAAGAAAGTCATATCTGAAAATGTTAACTATAAGAATAGATGATCAATCACTATTCTTTTGAAACTCATCGTGTAAATAAAAAGGTAAAATTTTGATTAACTTAGTGGTTCTCTTAGGAAGGTATGATAGAAAAGAAACCCATGCTTAAGATCTCAAAAGGTGGCCGGGCGCGGTGGCTCACGCTTGTAATCCCAGCACTTTGGGAGGCTGAGGCGGGCGGATCACGATGTCAGGAGATCGAGACCACGGTGAAACCCCGTCTCTACTAAAAATACAAAAAATTAGCCGGGCGCGGTGGCGGGCGCCTGTAGTCCCAGCTACTCGGAGAGGCTAAGGCAGGAGAATGGCGTGAACCCGGGAGGCGGAGCTTGCAGTGAGCCAAGATTGCGCCACTGCACTCCAGCCTGGGTGACAGAGCGAGACTCCGTCTCAAAAAAAATAAATAAATAAATAAAAATAAAAGAATTAGGAGCTCTTTATCATTGTTATTAATTTGATTTTCACACAGAAAGACATTAAATGTAACAGAAAATGATACCCAATTGTATTTAGCAATTTAAACAGCAAAGTACAGAAGAATAAAATGCCTCAGATTTTACCCGTTTATCCAGTGTTCTTTCCCTCACAAAGCCAAGCAGCTGATCATTTACTAAGGCCAGGTCCCTCTTGGCAGCTGTTATTATAGTAACAATAACATCATGACGAATAGCTTCTTCTGGATCATGTGATCTAACCTTTAAATATTCTGTAATAAGAGAAAAAAACTTAGGCTAAATGTTAGCTATGTAATTTGTCATGATTTAGAATGGCAAGAAAAGAACAGAAATACATTAAGTTTTTGTCCATGCTAAAGCAATGTTTGTAAAATATGGCATGAAATTAAATCATGTTATTTTTACAGCAGCAGTACTCTACTGTAATCACAAACCTGCACTTAAAACTCCAAAGTTGGCCAGGTGTGGTGGCCCACAACTGTAATACCAGCACTTTGGCAGGCTGGGGCAGGCAGGTCGCACAAGCTCAAGAGTTCATACCAGCTTAGGCAACATGGCAAAACCCCATCTCTACAAAAATTACCAAATAAAAAAACTCATTGGCCAGAAGTGTAGTGGCCCGCCCCTGCAGTGCCAGCTACTTGGGGGGCTAAGGAGGGAGGATAACTTGAGCCCAGAGGTCAAGGCTGCAGTGAGCCAATACCAAGCCACTGCACTCCAGCCTGGGTAACAGCGTGAGGCCCTGTATCAAAAATAAAATAAAATAAAATAAAAGACCTCACAGTTACATCTTTTTTATTTTTATTTTTTGTTGTTGAAACAGAGTCTCAGTCTGTCACCCAGGCTGGAGTGTAACAGAGCGATCTGGGTGCACTGCAACCTCCGCCGCCCAGGTTCAAGCAATTTTCATACCTCAGCCTCCGAGTAGCTTAGATTACAGGCATCTGCCACCATGCCTGGCTAATTTTTGTATTTTTAGTAGAGATGGGGTTTCACCATGTTGGCCAGGCTAGTCTTGACCTCCTGGCCTCAAGTGATGCACTGCCTTGGCCTCCCAATGTGCAGGGGATTACACGCGTGAGCCACCATGCCCATAGTTACATTTTAATAATGTATTTTCATCAGTTATCCTGGAAAAGTCAACTCACAATGCAGTATCTGATCTGTGTCAGCTTGAATTTCAGTCACAAATTAAAAGGCTTAAAAGAAAAACAGTGAAAATGCTTATGGCAATTTAGCTGATAGGTATATACCTGCAAATTACACAATATAAAATCAGAATATTTCATAATCTCTTTAAAAATTCTTAAATAATTTATAATACAAACTATATCTAAACAAAAAAAATGTTGTTTCCCCTGTTCTTTTTGGTAAATAACAGCCTGTTGATAAAAACCACTTATGTGCTGCTACCAAACAGGTAGATTTAAATGCTCTAGATTCAAAAGAATGAAAAATTCTAGTCTAGTGCAGAAGATAATCATGCTCCCACTTATTATTAAATGCCACTATATTTAATTAAATAGACACAATGATTTCTACCCAAATCCAATGTCTTAAGAAATACCCTACTTCCTTAAATTATGATTTTCAAAAAATTTCAAAGGATTAAAATATGAAGATTTTAAGCTGGACATTGTAGCACCCGCCTGTAATACTCGGGATGTCAAAGTGAGAGGTCACTTGAGCCCAGGAGTGAAAGCCTTTCTCTTAAAATAAACAAACAAGGAGATTTTAAATGTAATTTTATTACATGAACATGAAATCATTTCTTAGTGCACAACAAATGAAAACCCGAGACCATACCAGAGTTAAAACCTACTTGGAAAGTGAAGTTAGGTCACAAGTCATATCTACAATATAGTTGTATGATTATGCTAATATCTGTAATAAACCAGCTAGCTTACCTGTGAGATCCTTTGCTAAATCTGGGTGATTCATTAAACAATGACTGGCAAATTTCACACTTTCTAATCTCACAGGAACATGAATGTCATTAAATCTATATAGAAAAAGATTGCTAAACATTAATTGTAAGACAAAATAATTACTCTCAAATCAGGTATATCTAACATGAAAATACTTATACACAACAATAGTTACTGATTAGAAAATTTGTTATGAGCTAAGGTATTCTGAAGGAAGAATATAAAGTACACTATAAGGTGAAAGGACACAATTTCACAAAAACATTTTCATAAACAGAATTTCTTTACCATGCTAAAACTAACAAAAAACAGTATAAACAATCACATCCCTCAACCCAAACTATACCCTTTATGGAGTTAAAATCTGAGAGCTTAATATTATGCTACAAAGTAAAAAACATTCAAAACACAACATCAGTTTGAAGAATAAGTTTATAGGAGATTCCAGGCACGGTGGCTGACACCTGTAATCATAGCACTTCGGGAGGCGGAGACAGGTGGATTGCTTGAGGCCAGAAGTTTAAGACCAGCCTTGCATACATGGCAAAACTCTGTCTCTACAAAATATACAAAAATTAGGCAGACATGGTAGCATGCTGCTGTAGTCCCAGTTGCTACTCAGGAAGCATTCAGGAGTTCAAGATCAGCCTTGAAAACACAGCAAAGCCGTGTCTCTACAAAAAAACACAAAAATTAGCCGGGCATGGAGGCATTCGCCTGTAGTCCCAGCCACTTGGGAGGGTGAGATGGAAGGACTGCTTGAGCCCAGGAGGTCGAGGCTGCAGTGAGCCATAATTGCGCCACTGCACTCCAACCTGGGTAACAGACCCTGTCACAAAACAAAACAAGACGAAAGAAAGGTTTATATGAGACAAACACTGGGGAACTTGAGGTAGAGAGCAAACCATATATAAGGGGCAGATCTGTAAGTTCAAAGATGAGTGCAGAAAATGTGTTACTAGATCAGGCATGGTGCCTGTAATACCAGCTACTCAGGAGGCCGAGGCAGGAGAATTGCTTGAACCCGGGAGGCAGAGGTTGCAGTGAGCAGAGATCACGTCACTGCACTCCAGCCTGGGCGATGCAGTGAGACTCTGTCTCAAAAAAAAAAAAAAAAAAAAAAAAGTGTGTTGCACTGTCTCACCATGTAAGTTTCTTTTGGCCAGCACCAACTTGTATTACAATGCTCTTTTAAAGGTCTAGTATACGTAAGAATTCAATTAACATACAATATGTAGACTCAAAAATGCACATGTTGGCTGGGCGTGGTGGCTCACATCTGCAATCTCAGCACTTTGGGAGGCCAAGGCGGGTGGATCACGAGGTCAGGAGATGGAGACCATCCTGGCTAACACGGTGAAACCCCATCTCTACTAAAAATACAAAAAATTAGCCAGGTGCAGTGGCGGGCGCCTGTAGTCCCAGCTGTTCGGGAGGCTGAGGCAGGAGAATGGCGTGAACCCGGGAGGCAGAGCTTGCAGTGAGCCAAGATCGCGCCACTGCACTCCAGCCTGGGTGACAGAGCAAGACTCCGTCTCAAAAAAAAAAAAAAAAAAAATTCACATGTTAAGGATAAGGTAAGGAACCCTCAAATTTAAAACAGATTATTAGGCAACTTTTAAAATATACTGATTAATGATAAATAATGTGATCTGAAATAGCTGGAAATATTTTTATTTTTGAAATGATCTCATAAAATAACCAAGTAAACAAAAGTTGTTTAATAATAAACGTCTTAATGTCTATAGCCTCTTACTTTCTTACCTAGATATAATTTTCATATGTTAATAAAATCTTGCATTTAGGATTTATAATTCTCTGGCTGGCAGAGAAAAATTATACATTATTAATGATCAAGTAATTACAAAGTATCAAAACACTTAACGCTATAATTATGGAAAATAATACTGCAGACTATGACTTGTTTCTATGAATCAGAGACACCACTACAGTTAGCAGTGAGTGTAAAATAATGTGTCAGAAACTTATATCGGGTGATTTCATTTTTATAAGTAACCCAAGTGAAAAATGAAGCCTTCCTTTTTTGCTTAAATGATTTACAAAAAATATTTGATGTCCATCCTGCGATACGGAATTCCTCCCCCGTAACTTTGAAAGTGCAGTTGCTTCATTCCCACCATTCAAAATTCTCATCACATTTAGTTATACAAATATTTAGCATTTATTCCTATAAGACCTTCAAAATGGCATGTTCTGGGCAAGTAACTGCTACAATAGCAGTATGGCCTTGTCAGAGATTTCTCAGAACCTAGGATTAGTATGAGAACTATTGGCTGGGCGCGGTGGCTCACGCCTGTAATCCCAGCACTTTGGGAGGCTGAGGTGGGCGGATCACGAGGTCAGGAGATCGAGACCATCCTGGCTAACACAGTGAAACCCCGTCTCTACTAAAAACACAAAAAATTAGCCGGGCGAGATGGCGGGCGCCTGTAGTCCCAGCTACGCGGGAGGCTGAGGCAGGAGAATGGCGTGAACCCCGGGGGGGCGGAGGCTGCAGTGAGCCGAGATCGTGCCACTGCACTCCAGCCTGGGCGACAGCGAGACTCTGTCTCAAAAAGAAAAAAAAAAAAAAAAAGAGAACTATTATGGTGAATTTACATCAAGAAAAATTCTGGCACCAACTACTGAATCAGTTGAACTAAATAACGGAGAATCTCAAACATCTCCAGAATATTAATAGTAAATATCTACTTTCCAATCAGCTTTTAAAGCAAAACAGGTAAATGGAATGCAAGGAGAAATTTCATGAATTTCATAAATTTGTCAACACTACTATCAAGCCAAATAGAATTTAGTCATTCTAAGCTCTTGAGAAGAAACATTAAAAACTATCTGAGTTAAGGGCAATCATATTTTCCACTTAAAAATCATACAATTATACCAAATTAGTTAAAACACACCATACAATGTGTTCAGATAAGTTACAGACCCAAAAGACATGCACTAGTAAATGAAAAAGTTGGTAGGCTGACAAATGGCACAGGTTCCTAAATTTGGATCAGTATGTATTCAGTTTCATGATTTAAAAATCTTAAGACTTAGAATATACTGCAATGCTGTCTATTTATTCTAATGACTTTCTTTCTTTTTTTTTTTTTTTGAGACAGAGTCTCACTCTGTCACTCAGGCTGGAATGCAGTGGCTCAATCTCAACTCACTGCAACCTCCGCCTCCCAGGTTCAAGGATTCTCCCGCCTTAGCCTCTTGAGTAGCTGCGGTTACAGGTGCTGGTCACCACCCCTGGTTAATTTTTGTGTTTTTAGTAGAGACACCATGTTGGTCAGGCTGGTCTCCTCAACTCCTGTTCTCAAGTGATACGCCCACCTCAGCCTCCCAAAGTGCTGGGATTATGGGCATGAGCCACCATGCCTGGCCATGACATTATTTTAACACAAAGAAGTTAAAAAGTGTTACACAGATAAAATACTAAGCTTTCTTCATAAAAAATTTTTCCTACAATTTATTCCATAAGAAGGATGGCAACACAGATGACAATGAAACCAACATCTATTAATGAAAGTTTTGATATGTACAGTTTTAATCAAGTGGATGGCACCCTATTTTCCAAAATATAAACAACAGAATTATATGTTCTCTTACCGTCCAAGAAAACATTGCCAAAGAGGACGATTCTGTGTTGCCAAATCAGAATCTTTGGAGCCAAACAATTTAGCTAGAAGTCGAACAACAGCTAATCGCTCTTCTCCATCATTGCTCTAAGAAGGGAAAACAGAAAGTGAAGCCTAAGCTTTATTCACCAGATTACACAAAGTATCCTGAAACATTCTCAAGAAGATACAATTTCATATTTCTGCTTGTAACTGTAAGAAGTTTAAAATATCATATGTCCTCATTTACTAGGCAGAAATTGATTTGATTTCATGTTAGATCATCTGGGTTTTTGCTCTTATTTCACACCCTCCCAACTGCTAATTTATGTCTACTTCACTGATTAATTGCATTCTATACATTGGTTATGGACACTGTACAAATATGAGACAATTCACTTCTAACATTAAGAACACTATAAAAACGTCTATGAAGGACAAAGTTACAGTTACCACCCTAATAAGCTTACTTTATAGGAAATCTGCAATTTATGTTCCAACATAAACACACATCAATTAAAGTTTTGATATACAAAGTTTTTTTTTTTTTTTTTTTTTTTTTTTTTGAGGAGTCTTGCTCTGTCTCCCAAGCTAGAGTGCAGTGGCACAGCTCAGCTCACTGCAACCTCTGCCTCCCAGGTTCAAGAGATTCTCCTGCCTCAGCCTCTCAAGTAGCTGGGATTACAGGCACCCACCGCCGCACATTTTTAGTAGAGATGGGGTTTCACCATCTTGGCCAGGCTGGTATCGAACTCCTGACCTCGTGACCCACCCGCCTCGGCCTCCCAAAGTGCTGAGATTATGGGCATGAACCACCATGCCTGGCCGATACACAAAGTTTTAATGAAGGATCCCCTACGACTGGAGAATACGACACTATAGAATTTCATGATTCATAGAAACTCATTTTAATAGCAACGCAAGAATCAAAAGACGATCTGAAGTCAGCTTAAATACTATAAAAAAGCAAAACGTCACTGTTTTCTAGTAAGATTATCTCATTTTCTTATCCTGAAACAGTATATGCGATAAAAATTCTGTTCCAGTTTCAGCAGTGATGCCATGCTTTAATGTAAAATAAGTTATTCTGAAACCATATGGTGTGTGAAACGTTTCAAAAATCATATTCACTAGAAAAATAAACACAATACCTAAAAGCAACTGCTAATTTTTTTTAGGCGTTCAAATACAGTATGTGGCTAAAGCAATACCAGATATCCAATAAACAAAGTACTTTTGGAAAAGAGAAGTAAAAATAGAAAAATAAAGACCACAGGATAAAATCTTTTCCTTATGAATGTTTTAGCGCTCAAGAACAGGGGTTTTGTGGGTAAAACAGGCACACTTAACCAATGTAAAAATGAAAATTACATCAAGTATTAACTATTTTAATTATAAATGACAAAAATGATTTTTTTTTTTTTAAAGAGGTAGAGTCTTGCTCTGTTGCCCAGGCTGGAGTGCAGTGGCAGGATCATGGCTCACTGCAGCCTTGAACTCCTGGGCTCAAGTGATCCTCCCACCTTAGCCTCCTGGGTAGCTGGACATACAAGTGTGCATCACCACACCACACTGGCTAATTTTTTATTTTTCTATAGAGACAGAATCCTACCATGTTGACAAGGTTAGTCTTGAACTCCTGGCCTCAGGCAAGCCTCCTACCTCAGCCTCCCAAAATGCTGGGATTACATGGACATGAGGTACCACATCCGGCCTGATTTTTTTTTTTTTTTTTTTTGGTGAGACGAGGTCTGGGTCTGGCTCTATCACCCAGGGTGGAGTACAGTGGAGCAACCTCGGTTCGCTGTAACCTCAGCCTTCCAGGCTCAAGCCATCCTCCCACCTCAGCCTCCTGAGTAGCTGGGACTACGGGTGTGTGGCAATACGCTTGGCTAATTTCTGTATTTTTTGTAGAGATGGGGTGTCACCATGTTGCCCAAGCTGGTCTCAAACTCCTTGGCTCAAGAGATCTGCCTGCCTCCACCTCCCAAAGTGCTGGGATTACAGGTATGAGCTACCACACTTGGCCCAGCCTGATTTTCTTTGACAAAATTTTTCTCAAGCAAAGTGCACAATCTTCTAATAAGTTCAATTTATTAGCCAATATGATTTATTTCTTAAAGAAAAAGTAATCTATCCCTTAAATATGAAAAAATATATGGAAATTTTATTCTAATAGCAAGTAACTTTTAGTAGATCAGTGATTATTTCAAAAGAGGTGACATTTCACATCTATAAACTACAGAAGTAAAACTAACTGAAAACTTGCCCGTCTGCTATTTGTAAAAGTCAAAATATATTCCTTGACCAGGCTCAGTGGCTCATGCCTGTAATCTCAGTAATTTGAGGCCAAGGCAGGAGAACTGCATTAGGCCAGGAATTTGAGACCAGCCTGGGCAACACAGTGAGAACCCGTCTCAAACAAACAAACAAAAAATTACCAGGCATGGTGAGGTACACCTGTAGTCCCAGCTCCTCAAGAGACTGAGACAAGAAAGGCCGGGCACTCCAGCCTGGGCGACAGAGCGAGACTCTGTCTCAAAAAACAAAAAAAAAGAGACTGAGACAAGAGGATCACTTGAGCCCAAGAGTTCAAGGCAGTACTAAACTTTTACAAATAGCAGAGGGGCAAGAATTATGAATTACTTGCTCAGTTGTCTATAAAAAATAGATACACTATTTTTAGGACAGTCAAATTTCTGTCCTTAATCCGTACCATGAAAAGGTCATAAAATTGTAAGCAATACCATATGAGGATTCCATTTAAAATATTTTGATGTTCTAAAACATATCAATCTAATAAAGGATACCATTTAATACCAACATGTATTATAAATTTCTAAGATAATACCATTTTTCCTATCTATTGCTTGTGTCACTGTGATTATCAGTAGATATTTAACAATTAGAAGTATTATAATTTTGTGGCCAGGCATGGTGGCTCACGCCTGTAATCCCAGGACTTTGGGCAGCCAAGGTGGGCATATCACAAGGTCAAGAGATTGAGACCAGCCTGGCCAACATGGAGAATCCCCATCTCTACTAAAAACAGAAAAATTATATGGGCATGGTGGTTTGCACCTGTAGTCCCAGCTACTCGGGAGGCTGAGGCAGAAGAATCGCTTGAACCCGGGAGACGAAGGTTGCAGTGAGCCGAGACTGCACCATTGCACACCAGCCTGAGCAATAACAGTGAAACTCCATCTCAAAAAAAGAAAAAAAGATAAATTGAAGTCACACTTTATTCTTCTACAGTTACAGAAAAATTATGCGGTATACATTTTTCCTGGAAAGTTTAAAGGGCATGAAAATTGGTCAATTTTACATTGTGCCTGCTCTAGAAATAAGAAAGAAAAAAAAAAAAAAAGAAAAGAAAATTGGTTAATCTTACCTTTAGTTTGAATTCAAGCTGTGGCATGACAGATAATAATAAATGAGGATCTATAGCAAAAAGTTCCTGAATCAGATCAAATACATGTTCTGACAAATCACTTACTGATGATCTTCCCAGCACCAGGACTTGATTGAAAAACTGTAAGAGATATTAAAAACAAAAATAAAACATCCAGTTCATTTAAAAACATGGATACCTTTTTAATAAACATTTTTTATAAACAATTTAATTAGGCATTACATATACAACTGAAGGAGGTGATACAAACAGATGTGTGATTACTAATATATAATAAGACAGTCATCTAAACAGCAGAAAAAATAATTTCCTAATAATATCAAATCATGAATGTTACAAGGAGAAAAGCAAAAAAAAAATTGGTTTGTTGAGTGTATTTCAAATAAGGACATTTCTAGGAATCTTTGTTTTCATTAAAACAATTTAGACAGTCTGTGTTGTTCATTACAAAGGATTTTAGAAAAATTTCCTTGTACCAGAGAAAAATTACAAAGTCTCAATCTTTGATTTTTTTTTTTTCTTTTTATGAGATGGAGTCTGGCTCTGTCGCCCAGGCTAGAGTACGGTGGCGTGATCTCCGCTTACTGCAGCTTCCACCTCCGAGATTCAAGCAATTCTCCTGCCTCAGCCTCCTGAGTAGCTGGGATTATAGGAACCCACCACCATGCCCAGCTAATTTTTGTATTTTTAGCAGAGACAAGGTTTCACCATGTTGGCCAGGCTGGTCTCGAACTCCGTACCTCAGGTGATCTATAGGCCTCGGCCTCCCAAAGTACTGGGATTACAGGCGTGAGCCATTGTGTCTGGCCTCAACCTTTGATTTTTAAAAAAATCAAAGGCACAGCGGCACATGCCTGTAATCCCAGCACTTTGGGAAGCCAAGGCATGACAATCTTGAGCCCCAGGAGTTGGAGACCAGCTTGGGCAACACAGCGAGACCCTTGTCTCTGTAAAAAATAAAAAAATTATCTGGATGTGGTAGTGCATGCCTACAGCCCCAGCTACTCAGGAGGCCATGGCAGGGGGATCATTTAAGCCCCAGGAAGTCAAGGTTGCAGCGAGTTGTGATCACACCATTGCACTCCTCCTGCATGGCGGACAGAACAAGACCCTGTCTCAAAAAAAAAAAAAAAAAAAAAAATCAGAATAATTTTTCCATGAGTTTAGTAATAAAGAGTATTCAAAGGTGAAGGATTTTTTGTTGTTGTTGGGTTGGTTCTTTTAATACTCAGAGAAAGTAAAATATGACAAAAAGAATAAAAAGTTGGTAATACAAAAGCTGATTTTTTTTTTTAAATGCTAGACAGAAATAGAGTATACAAGGCCAAGAGCACAAATTAAAAGATACCAGCACTGCACACCACCACTGCCACACATGCAGAAGAATTAAATTTTTAAATTGCCTCGGGGCAATTGTATGCAACTGATACAAGCATACATTTCTGGTAGTATCATAATTTGAAAAGCAGCATGAATTAAGTTAGAAAATATTCATTATTGGCAAGGCATGGTGGCTCACACCTGTAATCGCGTACTTTGGGAGTCCGAGGCAGGCGGATTACCTGAGGTCAGGAGTTCAAGACCAGCCTGGCCAACATGGTGAAATTCCATCTCTACTAAAAATATAAAAATTACCAGGGTGTGGTGGCACTCAGGAGGCTGGAGCAGGAGAATTGCTTGAGCCTGGGAGGCGGAGGTTGCAGTGAACTGAAATCGCAACACTGCACTCCAGCCTGGGCAACAGGGCGAGACTCCATCTCCAATCATTCCCACCAGATAACAGTAATATCAAAAAATTCGTATTTACTATGCAGACATTGAAAATAATGAAGACAGTTTTATCAAAATATATGCATACGCACCACAAAAAAGCCAGACTACTTCTGAAAGGATATAAAAAAACCTAATGGGGATGGTTATTTCTGAGAATTGAGAAATGTATTCAAGGCTGAAGACAAACACTTCTTTAGTACTATTATTCTTTAATCTGTTTAAATATTAATTTAGTAATCCAAGTAATACTAATAGGATAACATTTAAATTAAAAGCCTCATTTGGATTTTTATCCATGGAAAATAATTCAACAATATATAAATGTTAGATTCACAAAGATGATTAGGAAAGGAAAGAAACGCTGAAAAGACCTAGATCTATGACAATAAGGAAATACGTATCAAGAAACATTTATAGTCATTCTTATATATTTAAAAAGAATGTCAAAATATGTCAATACAAATATGACAATCAAAATTTTACATAAAATAGCCGGGTGCGGTGGCTCACGCCTGTAATCCCAACACTTTGGGAGGCCGAGGCAGGCAGATCACGAGGTCAGGAGATCAAGACCACCCTGGCTAACACGGTGAAACCCTGTCTCTACTAAAAATACAAAAAATTAGCCGAGTGTGGTGGCGGGTGCCTGTAGTCTCAGCTACTCGGGAGGCTGAGGCAGGAGAATGGCGTGAACCCGGGAGGTGGAGCTTGCAATGAGCCGAGATTGCACCACTGTACTCCAGCCTCAGGGACAGAGTGAGACTCCGTTTCAAAAAAAATAATTTTTTTTTCATAAAGTATGTGGGAAAATAGTTATAAATATGAGCAAATGAACAATGGAATTAGTTGCTATAAGATAGTGAGATTGCAAACTTTTTTTCCAAATTATTGATTTTTTTAGGAAAAACAAAACAACCCAGAACAAATTCCTCAGTAAAGCTTTTTTTAACTATTACTATATAGCAACTATCACAATCTTTCATTACTGAAAGTATTTAAATGTTTGCCAAAAACAACAGCCAAAACAACCAAACTATTTTCTAAATAAATCTCTGAAATCGTAAAAAAAAATAAAAATAAAACAAAATAAAGGAAGAAACATTACAGGACTTCAGAAGAATGACCCAAAAGAAACAAAGAAAAAAATATACAAAGAGAGACACAGAGACCCAAGGATAAAGATGTAGAGAAAAAATGAAAGAGATCAGCATTATCTGGGAGACAATGAAATAAACATAAATACAACTGCAGATAAGGGGATGGGAGTTGCAGACAACTTTTCTTATGCTAATATCCACCCTTTAAAAACAATGTCATGAAACTTATGTTGCATTTCTCTAACCTTGATCACATTTGGACATAAGTTCTTTTATATTTATAAGCCAAATAAACTTTTATATAAGAGGTTCTAATAAATTAGTACAATAGATTAAGAATTAGAAAATACAGAATAAACATAGAAAGAAATACATACATTGGCAATGCATGCCTCAATAGTCTGGACTGTTCTTTTCAATAGCACTTTTGCAAGGTCAAAGGACTGTTTATTTAAGTTCTGAAAAATAATAAAAACATGGAAAGTTACAAATGAATGTTAATTTATGAGATAGTAACATTAGAATACTGTAGTTTTCAAATCTGTAATAAAATATGAATTTTGCTTCACTAAAATATGAAGCAAAAATAAAAATAACTGAGTTCTCTTCAAGGTTTTGCCAAATATCCTCTAGTCAAGTGGTCTTAAATGCAGACGTTGCAAATTGAACTCATTTATTAATCAAAAACTAAAATGGATTAGTTAGCAAAAGCACAACACTATATTAAGTTTTATTAAACTCAAAACAGACCTAATGCTTTTTGGTTTTATCTGTTAACCAATGTAAACTGACAACTACACCCATGTATCTTAAACACATATACTCCCCGATCTAATACAACATGCTCAATTATTTCAATGTTTAATCAATGCATGCTCTGGAGAAGAGTAGACCTGGTGTTTCAAATAAAAAGGGTTCTTGATCAATTGTATTTTTGAAATGCTTAATACTATGCTCCCACTTCAAGAGTCCCAGTGTACTCAAATAAATTAAAGGATCTGAGAAGGACCTTAGAAAATATATATTTAATTTTTTTTAAATGCCTGAAAAGGGAATTCTTGTTTTGAATAATACCTATTAACATTGCTATATCTTGAAGTTTTGGACCAAACAGATTCATTCACCATCATCTCACACCTCTTCCAAAATGAGGCTAGGAAACCCTACACTCTAGGCCAGGGGTCAGCAAACTTTTTCTATGAAGGGCCACATGGTAAATATTTTAGGTTTTGTGGGTTATACATACAAATCACTGCTACAACTACACAACTCTGCTGTTGTAGCATGAAAGCAGATATAAACAAAACGAAAACGAATGAACATGGCTGTGTTCCAATAAAGTCTTACTTACATAAATAAACAATGGTCCAAATCTGATCAACAAGCCATAGCTTCTTGACCCCTGCTTTATACTTTTATTTCATTGGCAAAGGATAAGATTTGCTTAAAATTAAGTTAACATTTCTATTTCTTAAAAGAAGTCTATTTCCTACTACTAATAAAAATGCTCTCAAGCCGGATGTGGTTGCTCATGCCTGTAATCTCAGCACTTTGGGAGGCTAAGGCAGGCAGATCGCTTGAGCCCAGGGGTTTGAGATAAGCCTGGGCAACATGGCGAAATCCCGTTTCTACCAAGAAAACTTAAAAAAGAAAAAAAAAAGCCAGGTATGGTAGCACATGCCTGTATTGCCAGCTACTTGGGAGGCTGAGGTAGGAGGATCACTTGAGCCCAGGAGACAGAGACTGCAATGAGCCAAGATAGTGCCGCTGCACTCCAGCCTAGGTGACAGAGTGAGACCCTGTCCCAAAAAAAACCACCAACCTACTCACTTACTATATAAAAACCAAATATACTGTCTTAATCTGCCAAAATATACTCTCCTTTGCCATAGTCTCAGAATTTTTATAAACTGGCCAGGCATGGTGGCTCACGCCTGTAATCCCAGCACTTTGGGAGGCCGAGACGGGCGGATCACGAGGTCAGGAGTTCGAGACCATCCTGGCTAACTCGGTGAAACCCCGTCTCTATTAAAAAATACAAAAAATTAGCCAGGCGAGGTGGCAGGCGCCTGTAGTCCCAGCTACGCAGGAGGCTGAGGCAGGAGAATGGCGTGAATCCCGGGGGGGCGGAGCCTGCAGTGAGCCAAGATTGTGCCACTGCACTCCAGCCTGGGCAACAGAGCGAGACTCCATCTCAAAAAAAAAAAAAAAAAGAATTTTTATAAACTACAGAATTTTATAAACTACATTTGAATAAAATATAAATAATATTTAGACTCAAGAGAAGAATTTAAAATTAATTATATCTTTCTGTGAATGAGTATAATTGGACAGATTTTTCCTCTAATGTCTGATAACAGGTTACTGAACCACTAGAAGAAAAGAGCAGGAGAGCAAATATCAACATTGGGGTAGGCCTGAGTAGAGCCCAGTGGTGGAGCTTGAGGGCAGCCAAATCCTTCAGATTCTTAGGAGGATCTGGTAGAGATAAATAGAAAAAGGAAACAGGGAAGAATGATACACCTCTGAATCATCCTTTTCTTCTTAACATTAACCATATAGCTTCTGCCCATATCTTTTTCTGAGAGTACCTAAGAAAAAGGTACGATACGGATTCTGAAAAGAAATCCAAACTCCTATGTTTCACATCTATGTTAAAAAGGAGGAAATACATTTCTTTTCCAAACAAAATTAATCAAAAAGACAACACCCCTAACCCCTTATAATTCTCAGATTATTTGTGTGAATACAAAACATTTTCAGTTTCCAGAAAACAGCACTTAAATGAATGAAACTCTTACATGATATGTTAATCAATATATTTTGTAAAAATAATAGCCACAAGACTAATGTATGTTAACTTATTTTATTTGAGGTGGAGAATGGTCATGGGAACAATTACATGGGATTGCAAATGGCCATAAAACAATTGTTCATTCTTATGTGTAGCGTGACTGTTAAATATTAACCTTCAATATTTTCATACTTTACAGACCTTATGTGCAGGAATGAGGTTAATAAGAATGGAGTCCAATAATTCTTGAGTAACTCCATCACCTTCCATGATGATAGAACTCATCAAATCTAGCATGTGCATTTGTACCTTCTTATTGTGGCTATTGCTATAAAAAAAAAAAAAAGAATAAGTAGCAGGAGGAGGAAAAGAAGAAAATTCAAGCTTCCAATAGGAAATTAAACTTCCTAGTTTAAAACAACAATCTCACTCATAGGTGGGAACTGAACAATGAGAACTCATGGACACAGGAAGGGGAACATCACACTCCGGGGACTGTTGTGGGGTTGGGGGAGGGGGGAGGGACAGCATTAGGAGATATACCTAATGCTAAATGACGAGTTAATGGATGCAGGAAATCAACATGGCACATGGATACATATGTAACAAACCTGCACATTGTGCACATGTACCCTAAAACCTAAAGTATAATAATAATAAAATAAAAATAAAAATAAAAATAAATAAAACAACAATCTCACATTTAAAGGATTTTCACTTGAGGGACAGTGCCAATAATGGCAGAGAAATTTTGGCTGCTCTATTTTCTTTCTCCTTTTGTTGACTATTACAACAGCTGTAAGGTACTGTTGTATTTTATAAAAACAAAGACAAACTTAATTTCTAATAAATTACATTTTGTTCAATTCACATTTTTTTAAAAAAGAAAAGAAAAAGGCCGGGCACAGTGGCTCGGACCTGTAATCCCAACACTTTGGGAGGCTGAGGCAGGTGGATCACCTGACATCAGGAGTTTGAGACCAGGCTGGCCAACATGGTGAAACCCCGTCTTTACAAAAAATAAAAAAATTAGTGAGGTGTGGTGGCAGGCACCTGGAATCCCAGTTTCTGGGGAGGCTAAGGCGGAAGAATCACTTGAAACTGGGAGGCAGAGTTTGCAGTGAGCAGAGATCATGGCACTGCACTCCAGCCTGGGCGACAGAGTGAGACTCCGTATAAAAAAAAAAAAAAAGAAAAGAAAAGAAAAGGAAACGAAAAGGAAAAAAAGACCTTTAAATTAAATTAAGTCTTTACACAACTAGGATTCCAAGAGTAAATTAAATTCTGCCTAATAAAAATGTCAATTTTAGCCTGGGCAACATGGCGAAACCCTGTCTCTACAAAAAAAATAAAAATTAGCCAGCTGAGTAGCCCCAACTACTCAGAAGGCTGATATGGGAGGATCACTGGAGCCCAGGAGGTCGAGGCATCAACAAGCCATGATCGTGCCACTGCACTCCAGCCTGGGTGACAGACCAAGACCCTGTCTCAAAACACACACACACACACACACACACACGTCCATTTCAAGGAAAGGACACTTCTGCTTACATGCCCCAGATTTTTAAAGGTGATAAAATTTTAAGGAAACAAACACAAAAGTATATGATAATAAAGGCAGACTTTCTTCAACTCCCACTCCTTAAGTCTTAATAAATTCCTCAAACTAAGATAAAAACCTATTTAAACACCCCCAAATGCATAAGCCAAATAAGCAATTATTGCTGTATCCTTGCCACTAGAAGTTTTAACTCACCAATACTGAAAATCAAAAGTTTCATCTAAAATGCTTTCAATAACTAGAAGGCTTTTCTGAAAATGTCATCCTAGTACCTCTTAAAGAATTTCAAATGGACAAATGAAAAAATCAATAAAGTGTAAAATATAAGGCCAAGAATCAGTTTCAAGTGCTTCCACAGTGAGGCCTGCCCTTTCTTGCTACTTTTGAACCTAGTCAGCATATGAAGAGGCCTGGGCTGGCCTCCTGAGTGGATGAGACATGTGACCCAGTACTATCACTTCAGCCCACCTCAGCCAATGGCCAGATATTGACCAGATATCCTGCCAACTGACTACAAACACAGGTGCAAATCCAACCCAAATAAAATCAACTGCCAAGCAGAACCACGAGCTAAATAAAATGGTGGCTATCTTAAACTATCAAGTTTTAGGTTACTTTGTAATGCAGCAAAAGCTAGCAAACACGAAGGTTTATATGTTCTATCATTTACTTTAAGGGCTTACTGCTAGTCAAATGCCACAGAAGTTTCTTCTTCTTCTTTTTTTTCTTTTTTTTTTTTGAGACGGGGTCTCGCTCTTTCACCCAGGCTGGAATGCAGTGGCGCGATCTCGGCTCACTGCAGGCTCCGCCCCCCGGGGTTCACACCATTCTCCTGCCTCAGCCTCCCGAGTAGCTGGGACTACAGGCGCCCGCCACCTTGCCCGGCTAATTTTTTGTATTTTTAGTAGAGACGGAGTTTCACCGTGTTAGCCAGGAAGGTCTCGATCTCCTGACCTCGTGATCCGCCCGCCTCGGCCTCCCAAAGTGCTGGGATTACAGGCGTGAGCCACCGCGCCCGGCCAGTTTCTTCTCATTCTATCTTTCTACAAGCTTCTATCCTATGCCAAGCTGGAGTGATCCTTTCCTGTTTGTTTCAGGATAATGTCTAATCCTACCATTCCATCTAAGGAAAAAGAAAATATGATATAGCATTCATTAAAATCTCCAGAAAACTCTGGAAATGTGCTGTTCAATATGCAAGCCATTTGCCACATATGGCTGGTGAACATGTGAAACATGAGGAGGGCCACATGTTGGAATGAAAATACTTTTGGATACAGTGGAATAAATAAAATATATTATCAATATGAATTTCACTTGTTTTTACTTTTCTATTAATGCGACTACTAGAAAACTTATGTGAGATATGTCTGCATATAATGTAATGCTCTAGAACACATCTTATAGCAGTGCTTGATTTACTATACAAAAAACAAACCAGGCTGAGTGTGGTAGCTCACACCTGTAAACCCAGCACTTTGGGAGGCTGAGGTGGGTGGATCACTTGAGGTCAAAAGTTTTAGACCAGCCTGGCCAAGATGGCAAAACTGTATCTCTACTAAAAATACAAAAATTAGCCGGGCGTGGTGGCACACACTTGTAGTCCCAGCTACTCAGGAGGCCAAGGCAGGAGGATTGCTTGAACTCGGGAGGTGGAAGTTGCAGTGAGCCGAGATGGCACCACTGCACTCCAGCATGGGTGACAGAGCAAGACACTGTCTCAAAAAAAACAAAACAACCCACACAGAATAAAACAATAACAACAAAACCCACACACACCAAAAACAAACCAAAACAAAATAAAGAAACCCACAAACCAAAAAAACATGGGCTAAAATCAGAATTTGAGCCTCCTGTCCAGCAACTGGTCCTTGGGCAAGCCACTACACTTTCTGACTCTGGATTAGTTTCCCTATTTCTATAAAGAGAAGGCCAATTTAGGCAATGTTTAAGATTTTTTTCTAGGTCTAGAATAAGAAGTTGTCAAAGTTAGTGAGCTTAAAGACTGAGCTATTACGTCTCCCAGCACTAATGGTACATACAATATACGTAATTTCTACCTCATAATTTAATACTTCATTGTATTACTCTAAGGTTTCAGACGATTTGCTTTACAACCATATGTGGTTGCCTCTATTAGATAGTAAGTTCCTTCAAAACAAGAGCACCACTTTATACTTCTCTACTGGTCCACAGCCTCCAGGACAGACTGGGGGACTGAAGAGCCAACCAGTAAACTGATACCATAATTTAAAACTGGTAGTACAAGGTCAAAGGCAGTGTTCGGACAACAGAATTTTTACTTTCCCTTTTATGTTAAGTTTTCTAAGGAAAACAATTCCTTATAACTCTGAAATAGCTTAGTGTACATGTAGAGTATACAACATCTGAATACATAATCAAGAAAAAGAGACAAACAGAAATGCTTAAAAAATAACTTACTTGATCACTGAGAAGAGAGTTCTAAAAAGCTGAATAAAAATTTCATTGCAATCTTCCAATTCAAAGCAGATGTTATATGATTTAACCCAAGCTAAATTCTTAAATAAACAAAAATAATTATTGAATTATACACATATATACAGAATAGTTATATAATAAAAAATTCAGTAAAAATTAATTTTTAGAGTTAGAAACATATTAAAGTCTACAAAGACTCAACATATAAAATTTTAAGTGTTAAATTAATCACATATTCTGACCCTGAAAAAGATATATACCTGATGTCATCAATTTTCTCAAACTGAAAAATACTCAATATTTTTAAGTTGGTAGATATATTTACATACAAAATTTAAGAAGCAGTAAAAATCTGTTTTTAGAATAGAAAATAATAAAAATAGAAAGATAGAGGCCAGGCCCAGTGGCTCACGCCTGTAATCCCAGCACTTTGGAAGGCCGAGGCAGGCGGATCACCTGAGGTCAGGAGTTTGAGACCAGCCCCAACATGGAGAAACCTCGTCTCTATTAAAAATACAAAATTAGCCGGGCGTGGTGGTGCATGCCTGTAATCCCAGCTACTCTGGAGGCTGAGGCAGAAGCATTGCTTGAACCCGGGAGGCGGAGGTTGCAGTGAGCCAAGATCGCGCCATTGCACTCCAGTCTGGGCAACAAGAGTGAAACTCCATCTCAAAAAATAAATAAATAAATAAAGATACAAACAAAAGGTATAGTTTCAAATAATCTAAAGTTTTTCCATCAAAATATACTTTATCTCTTCAGGATAGGAAGAAAAAGTAATATTTTCCTTATGAAATGTAAAAGACATTTTATTACAGGCTTTGAATAAAACAAACTCATTTTACATTACAAAGTTAACATGAAGAATTTGCTATCATGTGAAATAATGTTAATAGTTATTAAATAAAGTTTTTTTTACCTCTAATAAATAAAAGTATCTATTAAACTGTGGACTCTTTGTATCCTCCAAACCTTTTAATTGTCTGGTAATAAACAAAAATATGTCCTGTTAAAAAAAATAAAACACATTAATTTAGACACAAATATTTTTCTTTCACAACACACTAATAGTATGTAAGTTTATTATTTGTGTACAAACTATAATAAAAGAAAATTCTCCTTTAGATGAATGTCTTGGGACTGGCTTAGTCCATTATTCAAAATGATTCAAAAGATCTAATCAAATAAAATTATACTCTCTAGAAGCAAAAATAAACTACAAATCTTTAGGCTTTCTCTTTCAGAGAGGACCACAGGCTCTATATCTCATTATATTTTCTTCTACTATCGTGCTTTCACTTTACTCACTATCTCCACCTTGTATCGGGGCAAAAACTGTCTCCATTTTAAGGAGTTGGATATGAGTATTTCCATTACTATTTCCTACAAGTAAATAGTAATTTTTAGCCAATGTTTTGAAGTTGATGTATGATTACGAAGTTGTGTGTGAAAAAAGCCAACAGACTAGTCCAATGGTTCTATGTTTCATGATGATAGTCTTTCATTTCTTAATAAGCTTTCTTTAGAAGTTTTAACTCACAGTAGTATCAATATAATAAAAAATGATTTTAGGACTATTTTTAAAGAAAGCAGTCTACAGGATTAAAATTTGCCAAGAATAAAATTATTCAAAATACAAAATCTCCTCAAGAGATCAATGTTAAGAGTTCCACAAACATTTGAACAAAGGCAGAACGACCAAGATGAGCATATAGTTTTGCATGCTGAATAACTTATAGGGGAAAATAGTCATATGAATATGTAAATTCTGGTATGCTATTATTTTAAAAAGTATCATTAATCTGCTTTTTATTCTTGGAACATAGCTATCTGGGCTTTTGTGATGAATTAGCCAGAAAATTGGATTTGAGCATACAGGGACTAGTTTTGAACTACACTTTTCTATGCTTCAAATCAAACAACCAACCAATCCAGTCATTTGTGGAAATACTAACTGAATGAATAATTTTGCAACTTATGATATATTCTTAAGATGAAGAGACTAATATGAAACCTATGTTCATAAAGGTAAAATATAAAAATAAAAGTATACCTTCTGAACAGCGGTGAATGAAAAATACAATAAAATGAAAAAGGCTGTATTTACCTTAAGTTTATCATGGGAAGTATATGGAGCTTCTGGGGCATAGATACGAAAGATATCAGCCAAACAACATGCTACAAGGAGACGCACATCTTTATTGGGGTTCCTGAGGAAGAATTCAGATGCAAGATGCAAGGCTAGTGGGAGATACTGCTGTTTTTCATCTTCTGAGTCCTGATCCATATCCATAAAGGTTTTCACTACCATCTGTAAAAATGTACAAAAACACAAAATAATTAACTCCTGGAATTTAGAAATCAGTGGAGGATGTGATTTAAAAAAAAAAAAAAAGTCATTTCCATTAGCAATCGGTGGCCACTAGACAGTTCACAGTCAACTTTTTATAAATCTTCATTTAAGAATTTCAGAAAAGATCACAAGCATGAAACAGATAGTCTAAAAAACCCATAAACAAGTATCAACTTCTCAGGCACATTATCTGCACCAGCACCTCATTTATGAAGAACTTAGGCCTCTTATTATTCATTTTAAATCTAGCCCAGATAGTTCCTGGCCCTATATGGACAATAAAATTCATTTGATATTTGGGAACATCATTGACTATGCTTCTTTTATATTTTATTATTAAATGTGCCTTCTTTAGGCTCCTTAAAATTGCTATTTCATTTCATGCTTTAATGAGTTTTACACTTCACAATAAAAAGTCATTTTCCAGGCTGGACAACATGGCAAGACCCTGTCTCTACAAAAAATACAAAAACTAGCGGGTATGGTAGCATGTGTCTGTAGTCCCAGCTGCATAGGAGGATGAGATAGGAGGATCCCTTGAGCCTAGGAGGCAAAGGCTGCAGTGCGCCAAGATCACATCACTGCAATCCAGACTAGGCAACAGAGTGAGACATTGTCTTAAAAAAAAAAAAAAAAAGGCATTTTAAAATTATATTAATGCAGTTGTATTTCTAATTAAAAGATTTAAGTATAATTAATCTGCTGTTATTTGTGGTTATAAAATTAACCAATGCACACTTTGGAATCATTATAAAATGCAAAGAATCATGAAAAAAATAAAAGAAAAATCCATAATTTATCAACTCCAGAAACTACTATTCACATTTTTGTGTACTTTATGTTGGCCTGTTTTCTCTGTAATTATGCAAATAACTATAATTCTTTATGTATCAAATCACAGTAATTTCCTCAGATCTTAAAAATTATTCTCTAATTATAAATCATAGTTTACTTAATCTGTGTGATGGTTAATACTGAGTGTCAACTTGATTGGATTGAAGGATACAAAGTACTAAACCTGGGTGTGCCTGTGTGCGTGTTGCCAAGAGATTATATTTGAGTCAGTGGGCTGGGGAAGGCAGCTCCACCGTTAAGCTGGTGGGCACAATATAATCAGCTTCCAGCGAATACAAAGTAGGCAGAAAAACGTGAAAAGGGAAGGTGGGACTAGCCTCCCAGTCTACATCTTTCTCCCGTGCTGGATGCTTCCTGCCCTCAAACATCAGACTCCAAGTTCTTCAGTTTTGGGACTCGGACTGGCTCTCCTTGCTCCTCAGCTTGCAGACAGCCTATTGTGGGGCCTTGTGAGTTAATACTTAATAAACTTATATATATATATATCCCATTAATATCCTATATACATATATCTCCTATACATATCCTATTAGGGGCGTGTGTGTGTGTGTGTGTGTGTGTGTGTGTGTGTGTGTGTATGTGTATTCCTGTTAGTTCTGTCCCTCTAAGAGAACCCTAATACAATCTGTCGCCACTGTCAAATATTCAAGCTATATTTTTATTCTGCCAAGATTTTTTATCATGAGTGTAAAATTTTACTATTATTACTATTTTTTGAGAAAGGGACTTGCTTTGTTGCCTAGGCTGGAGTGCAGTGAAGTAATCTCAGCTCACTGCAACCTATGCCTCCCAGACTCAAGTGGTCCTCCAACCTCAGCCTCCCAAGTAGCTGGGACTACAAGCATGTGTCACTATACCTGGCTAATTAAAAAAAAAATTTTGAGGGCCGGGCGAGGTGGCTCATGCCTGTAATCCCAGCACTTTGGGAGGCCGAGGCATGCAGATCACGTGGTCAGAAGATCGAGATCATCCTGGCCAACACAGCGAAACCCCATCTCTACTAAAAATACAAAAAATTAGCCGGGCGTGGTAGCACGCACCTGTAATCCCAGCTACTTGGGAGGCTGAGGCAGGAGAATCTCTCGAACCCGGGAGGCGGAAGTTGCAGTGAGCCAAGACTGCCACCGCACTCCAGCCTGGGCAACAGAATGAGACTCCATCTCCAAAAAACAAAAAATATGAGCCACCATGCCTGGGCTATTGCATATTTTTTGACACATATTGAGATAATAATATTTTTCCCTAATTCTGTTAATATAGTAAATCCCAATGGCTGATTTTCTAATTTTAATCCAAGTTTGCATTCTAATTTTACTAATTTTAGTCCAAGTTTGCATTGCTAAAATAAAGACAACTTGGTCATAACATTTTAAGGTATTATATTACATTATTTCTATTTCTTTGTAATTATATGAAAGAAACTGGCTTATAACTTCTTAAGACAATCATATCATGTTTTAGCACTAAATTATACTGGCTTGAAACAAAGTAAGCAGTGATCCCTCTTTTTTTCTAACACTGTATATCAAAAGTGTGATAGTAAGACTGGTTTTATTTCTTCCTTAAATATTTAGGGAACTATAACTGATAAAAGAAGGAATCATAATGGAAATGAGAAAATATTTTGAACTGAATTATAATGTAAATATGAACTACCAAAACTCATAGGATGCACTTACCACTGTACTTAAAGGAAATTTATAATCTTAAATGTGTATTTTACAAAAGAAAGAATGAAAAATCAATCATCTATATTTCCATCTTGAGAAATTAGATAAATCCAAAGAAACTAGAATCAGGGTTTGTGAAGCAAAAGATAGAGAAGGGCTGGGCGTGGTGGCTCACATCTGTAATCCCAGCACTTTGGGAGGCCAAGTCAGGAGGATCGCTTGAGCCCAGCAGTTCAAGACAAGGGTCTGGCTCTGTCACCTGGGCTGGAGTACAGTGGCGCAATCTCAGCTCACTGCAACCTCCACCTCCCAGGCTCAAGAGTTCCTTCCACCTCAGCCCCCTGAGCAGCTGATACTACAGCACACGCCACCACACCTGGCTAAGTTTTGTACTTTTTTTTTTTTTGTAGGATGGGATTTTGCCATATGTTGCCTAGGCTAAAAAAAATTTTTTTAATTATTGCTATGTAACAAAATACCCCAAAACTCAGTGCCTTAAAACAATAACATGTATTTATCATATGTGGTTGAAGAATTGGAAAGTGGTTTAGCTAAGTCTTGTGGGCCTGGAATCTCTCAAGAGGCTGTACCTGGTCAAGGCTGCAGTTATCTAAAGGCTTGACTGGGCGTGGAGGGTGTGTTTTGAAGGTAACTTATTCTTATGGTTCTAAGGTGACACTCGCTGTTGTTGAAAGGCCTCAGTTCCACACTACATGGGCCTTTCTAGACAGCTCGAGTGAAAAGGCAGTTGGTTTTCCCCCGGTGCAAGATCCAAGAGAGCAAATCTGAAGTGGCAGTCTTTTATGACCTAATCTCGAAAAGCATACATTGTCACTTCTACCACAGCCTGTTCCATTACTCAGGTCAGCCTGTTCAGTGTCGTAGGGGACTACACAAGGGACTAAATACAAGGAAATAAGGATCATTCAGGGCTATCTTGGAGGCTGACTATGATACAATGCCTTCTCATATGGATACCTTATATAGTCTTCTTCCACAATGACTCTGGATTTGGCCAGGTGACTTTTTTTTTTTTTTTTTAAGACAGAGTCTTGCTCTGTCGCCCAGGCTAAACTGCAGTGGCATCATCTTGGCTCAATGCAATCTCTGCCTCCCAGCTTCAAGGGATTCTCCTGCCTCAGCCTCCCGAGTAGCTGGGAACTACAGGCACTTGCCATCACGTCTGGCTAATTTTCGTATTTTTCGTAGAGACGAGATTTCACCACGTTGGCCGGGTTGGTCTTCAACTCCTGACCTCAGATGATCCACCTGCCTCAGCCTCCCCAAATGCTGGGATTACAGGCATGAGCCTCCGTGCCCGGTCCATGTGACTTATTTTGGCCAAAGAGACATTTGCAAGCCTGATGCAAGAACAGGCCTGATAAGCATTTGTACATTGAGATTGCAATGCCCCTATGGGAATGTACCCACCATGCTATTAGGAATCCCAGACTATTCAAAAAACAGAGGCTGTGTATATCACATAGACTACGTGGAAGAGAACTAAGGTGCCCTAACTGAGCTGCCATCTAAACTTAACCACAAGAGTGACCCTGTAGAAGCAAAGTAGAGCTTCATAAATACACACAATGAAGGGGAGAAAACTTGTGGTGGCTGTGAAGGTCCTGATGCCATGTATGTCAAACTGGTATCTTCAGATGGTCATGAATTTATTGTAAAAAGAGAATATGCAGCGCTAAGCACGGTGGGTCACAGCACTTTGGGAGGCTGAGGCAGGCAGATCACAAGGTCAGGAGTTCGAGACCAGCCTGACCAACATGGTGAAACCCTGTCTCTACTAAAAATACAAAAACTAGCGGGACCTGGTGGTGCGTGCCTATAATCCCAGCTACTCAGGAGGCTGGGGCAGGAGAATCACTTGAACCCAGGAGGCGGAGGTTGCAGTGAGCTGAGACCACGCCACTGCACTCCAGCCTGGGCTACAAGAGCAAGACTCCATTTCAAAAAAAAAAAAAAAAAGAGAACATGCACTAACATGAGGAATAATCAAAAGGCCATGTTGAAGCCAAGCACAGTGGCTCATGCCTAAAATCCCAGCACTTTGGGAGGCTGAGGAGGGTGGATCACATGAGGTCAGGAGTTCGAGACCATCCTGACCAACATGGTGAAACCCTGTCTCAACCAAAAATACAAAAATTAGCCGGGCGTGGTGGCGGGTGCCTGTAGTCCCAGCTACTCGGGAGGATGAGGCAGGAGTATCGCTTGAATCCAGGAGGCAGAGATTGCAGTAAGCCAAGATCGTGCCATTGTACTCCAACCTGGGTGATAAAAGCAAAATTCCATCTCAAAACAAAAACCAAAACCAAAACCATGTTGAGTGACCCAGATCAGTTTGCTGAGAATGAAAAAATTGAGGGCAATTTTAGAGAGGTCTGTTCATGTGTGCTATCAAAAGTATGTATGTATTGTCAAGAATGGTGGCTGGCACTTACAGTCTCAGCTACTTGGAAGGCTGAGACAAGATGACTGCTTGAGCCCAGAAGTTCTAGGCTGCAGTGAGCTATGATCATGCCAATGTGCTCCAACTTGGTGACAGAACAAAATTCTACCTCTAGAAAAATAAAATAAAAGTTAAAGCATGCATATATTTTACCTACAAGATTCACTACACTAATGGTTCCACTGAAATTTCTGAATTTCCAATTGCACTTGATATTGCACTGGAACCGCTGATGCAGACTTCCCAGATTGTTATTAAATTAAAATAAACTGTTTTTTAAAAAAAAAGTGACCCCAGAAGGCACCACATGGAAAAGAAGGACCACAAAGTCTATTCACAGAATTGTTAAGAAACAATTATTCATTTTAAGCCACTAGATTTTGCCTTACCACACAGGAACACAAATGAAATTCCATTCATTCTTCCCTTTTTAAAATATGTCGTTTTAATGTGCTGTAATGAGGCAGGAAAGCTAAAAACTACATTTCCTAGATTCCCTTGCAATGAAGTTAAAGTCATAATTCTGGTATAGCCCATCAGAGGCACTTATTCAAGATTTGGAAGGTGAAAGTTCAGAAGAGGTGGTGGTGTAGTTTCTGCTATTGTCAGCTGGCAAATATGGAGTGAGGTGTTCTGTGTATGTGTGTGCGGGCATGCACATACACAGCAGCTTTCTACTGACTGGCTGTTAGTACTGTGAAGATAGAGGGAAG
Source organism: Hylobates moloch (assembly GCF_009828535.3). Classification (NCBI taxonomy): domain Eukaryota; kingdom Metazoa; phylum Chordata; class Mammalia; order Primates; family Hylobatidae; genus Hylobates; species Hylobates moloch. The sequence goes on along the minus strand of NW_026652292.1, from coordinate 51,171,236 downwards.
AAGCATCCACTTTGTGCTGGTACTAATCTATTAAACTGTGTGACGCTCTGTAGCAAATTATACCAATGGTGACTTCCTAATCACTGGATTACGGCTAAAAGTGTGTCCCTACTTAAGAGCTCCAGGGTGGCTTCCTGATTTCCCCACCTTTCTGATTTAGAGCACAGGAGTCAGCTCGCCTTGTGGGCCAGCTATATGAAGTGTTCTGGAAGTCCAGTCCTGTAAGCCTGAATTAAGGGTGCTCTTCCAGCAATTCGAAATCACTTTTTAAATATCAAGTTCCCTGTCTGCATAAAATAACATAACTAAAGCTTGATCGGTGTTTGAAACATGACTCTGATTTTCTCTCAGATCCTTAAACATGTCAGAATCCCCTGTGCCATTCAGGCCTTTTTAAATGCTATTGGGTTTTGTAGACTAATCTCTTCTTACCTCATCTAATTTATCATGCACTTATGAGAATTAAACAATTTCTTGGTATGTTTGTGTGAATTTTTTTCCTGTGGATTGTGTTTTAATACCCTCTGGCTATTTATCTATTGCAGTCTTAGTATTTCTTTTTTTTAAGAAACAAGCAGGAAAAAATCAAAGTATTTTGCCCACAGCTAGGTTTTTATAATATTGATAAAAAAGAAACACTAACACCAATACTATTAATAATGATTAACATTTACTGAATACTTACCACATTCCAGCACTCTATAAATATTTTATTTTTTTGAGACAAATTAACTCAAAATTAAGTATCTTTTCACATATTTGCCACCTACTCTACGTTTCTGGGTGATGTGCCTCTCCAAATCTCTTTTCTTTTTTCCTTATGTGTTTTCAGCCGTCATATATTCTGGGTACCAATCCTTTATCAGATATGTATATTGCAATATTTTCTCCCAGTCTGAGGCTTGTCTTTAACAGCATAGATAGAAAAATTTCATTGATGAAAGATTTAATGTAATCTAACTTTATCAACTATTTTCTTTTATGGTTTGTGCTTTGTGTGTCCTACCTAAGAAATCATTACCTAACCAAAAATTGCAAAGATTTTCTCCGTTGTGGTACTGACTGATTGACTGAGACGGTGTCTCACTCTGTTGCCTAGGCTGGAATGCAGTGGCACAATCTCGGCTCACTGCAACCTCCTGCCTCAGCCTCCCAAGTAGCTGGGATTACAGGCGTGCACCACCACACCCAGCTACTTCCAGTAGAGATGGCGTTTCGCTATGTTGGCCAGGCTGGTCTCAAACTCCTGGCCTCAAGTGATCTGCCCGCCTTGGCCTCCCAAAGCACTGGGATTATAGGCGTGAGCCATCACGCCTGGCCCTCTGATGTGTTCTTGGAAAAGTTTTATAGTTTTTAGGTTTTTACATGTATGTCTATATTCATTCTGAGTTAATTTCTGTATGTACTGAAAGCTTTAGGGTCAGGGTGTTCAAGCCTCATTTCTAGAAAAGACTATTCTTTCTCTTTTTCTACAGGATTGTTTTGGCATCTTTGTTGAAAAAAACTGGCTATACCATGTAGGCCTATTCCTGGACTCTCTGTTGTGTTCCTATTTTCTGTGCCCTTTTACCAATACCACATAGCTTTGATTACTGTAGCTTTATAAAAAAGTTTTGAAATCAGGTAGTATGTGAATCATCCAACTCAATATAAAAATGAGGAAAAGATCTGAACAGACTTAACAAGAGAAACATACACTGGAGGTAGATATATAAAATGGCACAACCACTTCAGATAACTGTATGGCAGTTTTTCATAAAATTTAAAGATGCATTTAACATTTAAGCCAAAAATTCCATTCTTAAGAATTTACTGAAAACATTTCACACAAATACAAGTAAGTGTTCTTAACAGCTTTATTTGGAATATCACAAAACTGAAAATAACCAACTGTCCTTCAAAAGGTAAATGGATAAATCCATTGTGGTATACCCATACAAAAGACTTCTAATTCGCAATAAAAGGAACCTGACAGAAGCAAGATGCAAATGGGAAGCAGACAGGACTAAAAAGCAAAAGGAGGAAACTTATGAGGATGATAAGCTCACTATCTTAATTGAAGCGATGGTTTCAATGTTGTATGTCAAAACTTGTCAGGTTGTTATTTCCCGACAGCAATTCTCTGACACCAAATAGGTGTCCTACATTTCAATTCAGTTCTGACACTACCCACCTTAGTGCAGAACCCCACAGGCAAAGTTCTTCACAAGACTGCCTCCACTTCCGATGCCAGCCCCAATTCTCAGGGACAACTTCCATTTCTGACAGACCAGCTATAAATCTCGGGTTTCCTATAGCTCCCTCAGGTTTAAAAATTTGCTAGAATAATTCACAGAACTCAATGAAAGCACTAAATTTATTATTTATTTGAGACACAGTTTTGCTGTCACCCAGGCTGGAGTGCAGTGGCGCAATCGCGGCTCATTATAACCTCCGCCTCCTGGGTTCAAGTGATTCTCATGCCTCAGCCTGCCCTAATAGCTGGATGCATACCACCACACCTGGCTAATTTTTTTATTTTTAGTAGCGATGGAGTTACGTCATGTTGGCCAGGCTGGTCTCGAACTCCTGCCCTCAGGTGATCTGCCCACCTTGGCCTCCCAAGGTGCTGGGATTACAGGTATGAGCCACTGCACCCGGCCTGAAAGCACTATGTTTACTGTCACAGTTTTATTATAAAGGAAATACTTGGGAGCCTAAACAAGATTGAGCCTGCTCGATCTTGGATGGTAGATCACTGGGGAATACCAGGTGCTGTGAGCTAGAAGGAAAAAGAAAGAAACAGAAAATAACAAGGTGGAAGAAAGGTATATACTCAAGAACAGTCAAACTGAAGAGACACATAAGCCAAAGTCTTGGGGGTGAAGAGGGGTATGTGGATGGGATGGGGACACAGAGCTTTGTATCCTCTTCTCATGGAATCTGGACATGTCATCCTCCCAGCATATCACTCTGTTCATCAACCAGTAACCTCCCCTGAGCTTTAGTGTTCACAGGATTCATTGGGCTTTACCACATAGGCATGAATGATAAAATTAAGACTGAACTCAATCTCCAGCCTCCCTCTCCTCCTGGAAGAAAGTTCCAGTCCTCTAATTTTTTATTTTTAATTTTTTATTATTATACTTTAGGTTTTAGGGTACATGTGCACAATGTGCAGGTTTGTTACATACGTATCCATGTGCCATGTTGTTTTGCTGCACCCATTAACTCGTCATTTAGCATTAGGTATATCTCCTAATGCCGTCCCTCCCCCCTCCCCCCACCCCACAACAGTCCCCGGAGTGTGATGTTCCCCTTCCTGTGTCCATGAGTTGTCATTGTTCAATTCCCACCTATGAGTGAGAACATGCGGTGTTTGGTTTTTTGTCCTTGCGATAGTTTACTGAGAATGATGTTTTCCAGTTTCATCCATGTCCCTACAAAGGACATGAACTCATCATTTTTTATGGCTGCATAGTATTCCATGATGTATATGTGCCACATTTTCTTAATCCAGTCTATCACTGTTGGACATCTGGGTTGGTTCCAACTCTTTGCTATTGTGAATAGTGCCACAATAAACATACGTGTGCATGTGTCTTTATAGCAGCATGATTTATAGTCCTTTGGGTATATACCCAGTAATGGAATGGCTGAGTCAAATGGTATTTCTAGTTCTAGATCCCTAAAACACCAAAAGCAATGGCAACAAGAGCCAAAATTGACAAATGGGATCTAATTAAACTAAAGAACTTCTGCACAGCAAAAGAAACTACCATCAGAGTGAACAGGCAACCTACAGAATGGGAGAAAATTTTTGCAACCTACTCATCTGACAAAGGGCTAATATCCAGAATCTACAATGAACTCAAACAAATTTACAAGAAAAAACCAAACAACCCCATCAAAAAGTAGGCGAAGGACATGAACAGACACTTCTCAAAAGAAGACATTTATGCAGCCAAAAAACACACGAAAAAATGCTCATCATCACTGGCCATCAGAGAAAAGCAAATCAAAACCACAGTGAGCTACCATCTCACACCAGTTAGAATGGCCATCATTAAAAAGTCAGGAAACGGCCGGGCGCGGTGGCTCACGCTTGTAATCCCAGCACTTTGGGAGGCCGAGGCGGGCGGATCACGAGGTCAGGAGATCGAGACCACGGTGAAACCCGGTGAAACCCCGTCTCTACTAAAAATACAAAAAAGTTAGCCAGGCGTGGTGGCGGGTGCCTGTAGTCCCAGCTACTCGGAGAGGCTGAGGCAGGAGAATGGCGTGAACCCGGGAGGCGGAGCTTGCAGTGAGCCGAGATCGCGCCACTGCACTCCAGCCTGGGTGACAGAGCGAGACTCCGTCTCAAAAAAAAAAAAAAAAAAAAAAAAAAGTCAGGAAACAACAGGTGCTGGAGAGGATGTGGAGAAATAGGAACACTTTTACACTGTTGGTGCGACTGTAAACTAGTTCAACCATTGTGGAAGTCAGTGTGGCGATTCCTCAGGGATCCAGTCCTCTAATTTAAGTGACCAGCCGCATCCTGAAGCTATCTAGTGGCACTGCCAGGAGCTACCTCATTAGCATAACAAAGACACTCTCACTTGGGAAATTCCAAGGGTTTTTGAGGCTCTGTGCCAAGAATCAGAACAAAGACCAGATGGATTATTATATGTCATATAATTTGAATATGTCCAAATTATTGTACAGTAATTCAATTACACCTCAATACAGCTATTAAAAATTTTTTTTAATTTTATTTTTTGAGAAAGGTTCTCACTTTGTCACCCAGGCTGGACTGCAGTGGTATGATCAGGGATCACAGCAGCCTCAACTTACCTGGCTCAAGTGATCCTCCTGCCTCAGTCTCCTGAGTAGCTGGGACCACAGACGAATGCCACCATGCACAGCTAATTTTTAATTATTATTATTGGTAGAGATGGGGTCTTGTTATGTTGCCTAGGCTGGTCTCCAACCCTTGGCCTCAGGCAATTCTCCTGCCTTGACTTCCCAAAGTGGTGTAAGCCATTGTGTCCGGCCAAATGAACTTTTTGTAAGTCTAACATAGCAAATGAGAACTCTCATTCACTTTTTAATTGAAATGTAAATTGGTACAACCACTTTGGTGCTTTCAGTTAAGTAGAAGACATGCATGCCCAATGATTCAACAATTTCACCTCTGGTGGTGCCCTAAAGCAGCTAAAGTATGTATACAAGGATGTATGAGTATGTATACAAGGATGATTGGAGTGTTAAGTTTAGCCTAAAGCTGGTTCCTTGCATAAATTCAGCCTAAAGGATTCTCCATACACTGAGCTGTACCTAACCAGACTGTAAAAAGACTGTAACCTCCTCTCCTACCAATCACACAGAATTGTGGCCAATCACAGGTGGCCAATTGTTCAAACCATGATCAAACAAGGCAAACACTGAGCTGTAACCAATTCAGCTATTTCTGTACCTCTTTCGTTTTCTGTATATCACTTTCCTTTTTCTGTCCATAAATGTTATCTGACCACTTGGCAGCTCTGGAACTGTTCTGAACCCACTCAAGTTTGGAGGGGGCTGCCCAGTTTGTGAATCATTCTTTGCTCAATTAAGTTCTGTTAAATTTAATGTGTCTGGGCCGGGCGCAGTGGCTCACACCTGTAATCCCAGCACTTTGGGAGGCCGAGGTGAGTAGATCACCTGAGGTCAGGAGTTGGAGACCAGCCTGGCCAACATGGTGAAAACCCGTCTCTACTAAAAATACAAAAATTAGCCAGGTGTGGTGGCACGTGTCTGTAATCCCAGCTACTCTGGAGGCTGAGGTAGAAGAATCGCTTGAACCGGGAGGCGGAGGTTGCAGTGAGCCGAGATCGTGCCATTGCACTCCAGCCTAGGTGACAGAGCAAGACTCTGTCTCAAAAAATATATATGTATGTATGTCTTAAGTTTTTATTTTAACAACAGCAATGTGGTTTGTAAAAGCCAAAAAACCACAAGTGAAAAATGTCAATAGAAGACTGATTAAACTGTATAATGAAATACTATATAGTTAGGCCAGGCGCGGTAGCTCATGCCTGTAATCCCAGCACTTTGGGAGGCTGAGGCAGATGGATCAGAAGGTCAGGAGATCAGGACCATCCTGGCCAGCATGGTGAAACCCCATCTCTACTAAAAATACAAAAATTAGCTGGGTGTGGTGACGCATGCCTGTAATCCCAGCTACTCGGGAGGCTGAGGCAGGAGAATCGCTTGAACCAGGGTGTCCCAGGTTGCAGTGAGCCGAGATGACACCACTGCACTCCAGCCTGGCAACAGAGCGAGACTCCATCTAAAAAAAAAAAAAAAGCAATAATATGAAACTCAAACATAACACTGAAGACACAGTAACACAAGGAACCATATAGTATGATTCTAGCTATATAAAATTGAAAAAGTAAAACTAGAAAAAAGCCAGTCATGTTGGCCAATGCCTGCAGTCCCGGCTACTTGGGAGGCTGAGGCAAGAGGATGGCTTGAGCCTAGATCAAGGCTATGGCTGAGCTATAGTTGTACATTGTACAGTGGCTCATGCCTGTCATCACACTTTGGGAGGTCGAGGCAGGAAAATCGCTTGAGCCCAAGTGTTGGAGACCAACCTGGGCAACATAACAAGACCTCATCTCTACCAATAATAATAAATAAAAATTAGCTGTGCATGGAGACATATGCCTGTAGTCCCAGCTACTCAGGAGAATGAGGCAGGAGGATCACTTGAACCTGGGAGGGTGAGGCTGTAATGAGCTCTGATCACACCACTGCAGTCCAGCCTGGACGACAGACTGAGACCCTTTCTCAAAACATAAAAAAAAAAAATTTTAATAGCTTTATTAGGACTAGGCGAGGTGGCTCACGCCTTAAACCCAGCACTATGGGAGGCCAAGGCGGGTAGATCACTTGAGGTCAGGAGTTGGAGACCAGCCTGGCCAACATGCTGAAACTCCTTCTCTACTAAAAATACAACAATTAGTCAGGCATGGTGGCACACGCCTGTAGAAATCCCAGGTACTTGGGTCGCTGAAGCAGGAGAATCGCTTGAACCCAGGAGGCGGAGGTTGCAGTGAGCTGAAATTGCACCACTGCACTCCAGCCTGGGCAAAAGAGCAAGACTTCGTTTCCAAAAAATACAAAAACAAAAAGAAAAAACAGCTTTATTAAGGTATAGCTGAACTATTGTACAATACTTTGGATATATTTAAATTGAGCTATGGTTGTACCAGTGTACTCTGGCCTGGGCAACAGAGACTCTGTCTAAATAAAGTAAAAAATAAATAAAACTAGAAAAATATGAAACTGGCCAGGAGCAGTGTCTCACACCTGCAATCCCAGCATTTTGGGAGGCCGAGGCAGGAGAATCACTTGAAGTCAGGAGTTTGAGATGAGCCTGGCTAACATGGCAAAACCCATCTCTACTAAAAATACAAAATTTAGCCAGGCCTGGTGGCGGGTGCCTGTAATCTCAGCTACTTGGGAGGCTAAAGTGAGAGAATCACTTGCCACTGCACTCCAGCCTGGGTGACAGAGCGAGACCCTGTCTGGAAGAAAAAAGAAAATAAAAAAGAAAAAAAGAACCTATTACTTTTAAGAGGTATGTAGTGAAAATATAAGAAAACCAAGGAGACTGCATTAACATGGTAATGGAGGAATTACGTATGAAGGAAGCAGCTTACGATTGAGGGGAACATACAACTTCTGGGGGTGCTGATGATATTCTATTTCTTTATACATACATTCACTTTGTGGTTACTTATTAAACTGCATTTGTTTTATGCACCTTTTAGGTTACACTTCAGATATGTAAGAATCTAAAGATAAATAAGAATTTTAGATACATAAGAATCTTGCCAGGCGCGGTGGCTCACACTTGTAATCCCAGCACTTTGTGAGGCCGAGGCGGGCGGATCACAAGGTCAGGAGATCGAGACCACGGTGAAACCCCGTCTCTACTAAAAATACAAAAAATTAGCCGGGCGTGGTGGCAGGCGCCTGTAGTCCCAGCTACTCGGAGAGGCTGAGGCAGGAGAATGGCGTGAACCCAGGAGGCGAAGCTTGCAGTGAGCCAAGATCGCGCCACTGCACTCCAGCCTGGGTGACAGAGCGAGACTCCGTCTCAAAAAAAAAAAAAAAAGAATCTTGGGTTCTCTTTAAAGCAGTTAATCTAACCACCTTTTAGATAATGTAGGGGATTCAGAAATGTGAATTCCTTCACATAAAAATAAAGAAGAGATGAGGAGGAACAGGAGAGACAGAGAGGAAGAAACAGACCTACAGATTTTAATTTTTTGGAGACAGGGTCTTGCTTTGTCACCCAGGCTGAAGCGCAGAGGCGCTCACTGCAGCCTCCACCTCCAGGGCTCAAGCAATCCTCCCACTTCAGCCTCCCGAGAAGCTGTGGCTACAGGCATGTGCCACTATGCCTGGCTAAATTTTGGGGTCTTGTTGTTTGATTGATTTTTGTAGAGACAGGATTTCATCATGTTGCCCAGGCTGACTCAAACTCCTAGGCTCAAGCAATCTGCCCATCTTGGCCTCCCAAAGTCCTGGAATTACAGGCATGAGCCACTATGCTCAGCCTAGAGATATTAACTGAAGAAACATAATGAGTTAATGGTAGGTCTAGAACTGAAAACTAAAACCTAGGTTTCAGGATTGCCAATCTAATACTTGCAAGGACACCTTTTTAACTCTTATGCTGTAAAAGCAGTTTCTCTTAGTTTTACTTTTCTCCATTTTTCTTACATTTTACTTGCTTATTCTGTCTTTCCTGCACTAGACTTTAAGTTCTGTGAAGGCAATAGATTTAAAATTTATTTGTGTAGTCCTAGAGTCTACAAAAAATGTGCCTTGGCCGGGCGCAGTGGCTCACGCTTGTAATCCCAGCAACTTTGGGAGGCCGAGGCGGGCGGATCACGAGGTCAGGAGATCGAGACCACTGTGAAACCCCGTCTCTACTTAAAAAAAAAAAAAAAAAAATACAAAAAATTAGCTGGGCGTGGTGGCGGGCGCCTGTAGTCCCAGCTACTCGCAGACGCTGAGGCAGGAGAATGGCGTGAATCCGGGAGGCGGAGCTTGCAGTGAGCCGAGATTGCGCCACTGCACTCCAGCCTGGGCGACAGAGCGAGACTCCGTCTCAAAAAAAAAAAAAAAAAAAAATTGTGCCTCATACAGAGTAAGTACTCAGTATTTCTTGAATTAATGACACTATAATCCCAGAAAACTTTACATGTATACCAATCTTTGAACAACAAAAATCAATCTGTCAGGTGTAAAGACAAGGTGAGTTCTGAATTAAACAGGCCATCTAATTTTTATATTAAAATGACAGTTTACTCACTGAGCATATACATGGACTGCTGGCTAAGACTGAGAATGAACAACCTATTTGCCAATATGTGCTTCTTTGCAGCTTCCTTTTCTATTTTGTATCATTATTTGTAACACAGCCCTTTTATTTATTTAATATGCCGTAACATGAAAACTACGGCAGGCCGTCTGGGAAGTGAGGAGCGCCTCTGCCCGGCCGCCCCGTCTGGGAAGTGAGGAGCGCCTCTGCCCGGCCGCCCCTTCTGGGAAGTGAGGAGCGCCTCTGGGCGGCCACCCCGTCTGAGAAGTGAGGAGCGCCTCTGCCCGGCCACCCCTTCTGGGATGTGAGGAGCGCCTCTGCCCGGCCGCCCCGTCCGGGAAGTGAGGAGCCCCTCTGCCCGGCCGCCACCCCGTCTAGGAAGGGAGGAGCGTCTCTGCCCGGCCGCCCCGTCTGGGAAGTGAGGAGCACCTCTGCTTGGCCGCCCCGTCTGGGATGTGGGGAGCGCCTCTGCCCGGCCGCCCCGTCTGGGAGGTCTACCACAGAGGCCAGAAGCAATGTGGGGGCTGGATGTGGCGGCTCACGCCTGTAGTCCCAGTACTCTGGGAGGCTGAGGCGGGTTATCACTTGAGGCTAGGAGCTCGAGACCAGCCTGGCCAACATGGCGAAACATATGAAAAATACAACTGTCAAACCAACCAACGAACCAAGCGACAACAAAACAGGTCTACCCTGGAGTCATACTCTAATTTTTTCTATTTTCCTCCCTTTCTGATCCTTTATCCCACTTTCTTTTTCTTTTTCTTCCTCTTCCTTCTCCTTCTTCTTTGTCAAATAGAGGACTGAGTTATTATCATTGATCCATACAAAGTCCCTCTCTCATTTATTTTCTTTAATTCCCACCCCCCATTTCTATTCCCCGTCTTCCCATGTGCAACCCTCCTAATATGTCTGATATGCATCTTTTTGTTAGTATGTACTTTTAGAAAATGTTTATTGTTTTGTGTGCAAAAAAATAAAAATAAATAAAAATAAAACAAAAAAAAAGAAAACTACGGCAGGTAGTGCAGGAGCACAGTTAGGCATAAAGCCATCAGAATTGAAAGTCCACCCAATACACACAAACTAACTTTGGAGTTTAGCACATTAGAGCAACTTTTGGGCCTAAAGCTCAAAGTTCAAGTGGCTTACTGACCAAGTTTATCACATCATTATTATGCCTTTTCATTGCACCTAGATTGTAATTCCTTTTAAGAAAACTTCACAGGCAGGAGTGGTGGCTCATTTTGTAATCCCAGCACTTTGGGAGGCTGAGGGAGGAGCTCTTGAGGCCAACAGTTCAAGTTCAAGGCTGCAGTGAACTATGATTGCACCACTGCTGCTCCATCCTGAACCACAGAGCAAGACCCCATCTCAGCAACAACAAAAAAAGTGAGCTAGTTTCATACTGAATAAAGTTGGTAACATTTAGATTCCATTGCCAAAATGCTTAGTTTAGGCCTTTATTGTATCATACCCAACTTGAGTCTCTTTAGATTATAAAACCAAACACAGCGCTCCTAAATTAATGTTATCCCAACTCAAACAGTGATTTCCTATTGCCACATTCCTTATGACATTTTAAACATCATAATCAATTTTATAATTTTGCCTTTTCCACGTCTATACTTATACATATGTATATGTTTATATATAATTATAAAACTATGTAATGTCAACTCTCCGCTCTAGTCAAACTGGGTTAATTCATTATCTTCCAAAAATATCTTGAGCCTCTTTACAGCTTCACACATAAAAAAGAAAGCTTACAGAGTTCGACACTTTTTTTAATATGTGAATATGTCCTAGAATTGCTTCTGCTCCTCAATACATACCTACCCTACCCAAACATACGCTCTTACTAAATTCTTACCCATCCTTAATGTTTTTGCCCAAATTCCATTTTTTCTTGAGATGGGGTCTCAGTCACGTAGGCTGGAGTGCAGTGGCATAATCACAGGTCACTACAGCCTTAAACTCTCAGCCTCCCGAGAAGCTCGGACTAAAGTCATGCACCACCACACTCACCTAATTTTTGTATCTTTTGTAGAGACGGGTTTTGCCATGTTGTGCAGACTAGTCTTGGACTTCTGGGCTCAAGCGATCCACCTGTCGAGGCCTCCCAATGTGCTAGGACTACAGGTGTGAGTCACTACACCCAGTCAACTTCCTCTTCTGAAGGGATCATTGACTCCTTTGTACTGGAAACACTGTACCAATTATGAAGCAATTATTTTACAGCATCTAATGCTGTGGTCATTAGTAATAAAAATCATGTCTTCTCATGAAGACGCTAATCCCAGCACTTTGGGAGGCTTAAGTGGGAGGATCGTTCGAGGCCAGGAGTTCAAGGCTGCAGTGAACTCCTACAGGATCTCCTAAAGGATGGGGGCTGTGTTTTACATATCCCACATCTGCCTTACATACTAAGACATACGTACAAGATGTTTTCTGAAGGAATGAAATGCATTAGTATATTTTTTACATGTTCTAGATTTCAGTAATTGACCAAGTCTGAGAACAGAAATGCCTCCAAAATTCCCATTTGGCAAAAACTACGCGCGCGCACACACACACACACACACACACACACACACACACACGCACATACACACATATACATATATCTCACAAGACTAAGTACTAAAGTACTATTAATAAAGCAACAAAAACAACAAAGCATCGAACTATTTATTTCTTTGAATTTCAACAAATTATTCTTTGGGAAAAATTCAATGACCTGTTTTTCTAATAAACCAGCACAGATTACTTGATATGTAATTTATTACTAATATATTTAGTGAAGGTTAGCATTACTTAATAAGACAAGGTTATTATTTCATACCTAAATTGTGTGGTGCAGAAAAATTAGATGCCACACATTTTACTAGCTTCTTCCTGAACTCCAAACCCAATTCTATTTTAAAGATCCATTCTGGCCAGGTGCAGTGACTCACACACCTGTAATCCCAGCACTTTGGGAGGCCAGGGTGGGCGGATCACTTGAGGTCAGGAGTTCGAGACCAGCCTGGCCAACATGGTGAAACCCCGTTTCTACAAAAACAAACAAACAAACAAATACAAAAATTAGCCAGATGTGGTGGTGCGCACTTGTAATTCCAGCAACTCGGGAGGCTGAGGCATAAGAATTGCTTGAACCTGGGAGGCAGCGGTTGCAGTGAGCCAAGATCGTATCACTACACTCCAGCCTGGGCAACAGAGTGAGACTCCGTATCAAAAAACAAACAAAAAACAACAACAACAACAACAACAAAAAAGATCCATTCTATCAGACCTAAACCATTTAACAAGCACATACTACAAAATACACTATTAGTCGGCCGGGCGCGGTGGCTCACGCCTGTAATTCCAGCACTTTGGGAGGCTGAGGCAGGTGGATCACGAGGTCAGGAGATCGAGACCATCCTGGCTAACACGGTGAAACCCCATCTCTACTAAAAATACAAAAAATTAGCCGGGCATGGAGGCGGGCGCCTGTAGTCCCAGCTACTCGGAGAGGCTGAGGCAGGAGAATGGCGTGAACCCGGGAGGCGGAGCTTGCAGTGAGCCGAGATCTCGCCACTGCAGTCCAGCCTGGGCAACAGAGTGAGACTCCATCTCAAAAAAAAAAAAAAAAACAAACACACTATTAATCATTATGGAAGGTTTCTAATGTAGGTAAAAGATGGTTTACTCCATTTATTTCCGCCTTCAAGATAACCCACAAATAAGATTCTTAAAAATTACCTAGATACTGACTATAACAGAACAATCATAATAGAAGTTATTTTTAGCCTCAAGAGGAATTCATAAGGTCCTAAAACATTATGAGTAGCCTTAAAGGCTGAGAGTGTGGCGGGGCACGGTGGCTCACACCTGTAATCCCAGCACTCTGGGAGGCCGAGATGGGCGGATACCTGAGGTCAGGAGTTTCAGACCAGCCTGACCAACATGGAGAAACCCCAACTCTACTAAAAATACAAAAACTTGGCCAGGCTTGGTGGCGCATGCCTGTAATCCCAGCTACTCAGGAGACTGAGGTAGAAGAATCACTTGAAACCGGGAGGCAGAGGTTGCAGTGAGCTAAGATTGCACCACTGCACTCCAGCTTGGGCAACAAGGGCGAAACTCCATCTCAAAAAAAAAAAAAAGGCTGAGAGTTTGATACATGCATGGCGGGTTCAAAGGCTTTGAGACTTGGTTTTAACATAACCTCAGATGCTCTCTAATCTTTGGGTATTTGTAAGATGGAAGAATAAAATGAGCGAAGACGATATAATACAAACAAATCATTCTATATTTTGACCCTCACATAATAAATTCTCTATTCTTTTTTTCTTTACAGCACAAACTGTTTCCATTTTATTTTCTTTACAAATTCTTAATTCTTAAAGCCTATTTTTTTATAGGAACTACTTGCAATAGTACTAATAGCTACTAACATGTATTGTGTTTCTGCTATGTGTCAGGTACATTTCAAATAATTTAAACACACTATTAACTTATGTAACACAATGATACCTATGAGAAGCATTATTATTAATACCCCTGTTTAACAGATGAGGAAACAGGCCAACTAAGTTGTCCAAGGGCATAAAAATTTAAATGCAGGCAATGTAGCTAGTCGCTCACTGCTTAGTACTCTTACCTACATGTTATATATAGTATAGTAGGAGGAATGCTTCCCCAAATGACTACTGAAATAACACACATTATACTATAAAAACTGTACTGTATTAGTTATAACTACTAAGTGATTATGTTCCCAGGCAAACTCAAAAAGCCTACTTTGTCACAATTTAGTTAGATAAAGACTACAGTAGAAAATTTAGATGGGAGCATCTAGCAACTTAATAGATCTCTTAATCCATTAATTGAATGTCAAGTACTCTGGCTTTCCTTTTCCTTCATAAAGGTAAATCATCTGCCTTATGCTTACAATGATCAAACATTATGTAAGGTATTTTTGCTCAAAAATAAAACACAGCAGTTTTTCTAAGGTTAAACGGATTAAGAGTTGAAAGAGAAAAAGCAGGACAGGCGCAGTGGCTCATGCCTGTAATCCTAGCACTTTGGGAGGCCGTGGAGGGGGGATCACTTGAGGTCAGGAGTTTGAGACCAGCCTGGCCAACAAGGCGAAACCTTGTCTCTACTAAAAACACAAAAATTAGCTGGGCATGGTGGCAGGTGTCTGTAATCCCACACACTTGGGAGGTTGAGGCAGGAGAATCGCTTGAACCCAGGAGGCAGAGGTTACAGTGAGCTGAGATCGCATCACTGCACTCCAGCCTGGGTAATGGAGTGAGACTCCATCTCAAAAAAAAAAAAAAGGAAGAAAGAAAGAAAAAAAGGAAAGGAAAAGATTCAAGCAGACAAGTGTACATATGTGGGAAAAAGGCAGATGGAATTAATTATGGCAGGAGCAGTGAGAGTCAGAGGAAAATCAACAGTAAGTATAGGGAAATTCCCCTACAGGCACGATGAAAAAGGGGTGGTGGGAAAAAGTAGACAGTGGCAGAGAAGAAGTGGGCACCGCCTTCCTTTATCAGTTGCCAAAAATACTACCACCCAGAAGAACTTGATGGCAGCTAGAGAAAGGGAAACAAAAAGCTGGTTCTTTGAAAACATCAACAAAACTGACGACTTTTCAGCTAGACTGACCAAGAAAAAAAGACTAAATTACTAGATTCAGAATGAAAACAGGCATGTTACTAATTACCTTACAGAAATAAAACCCATTGGCCGGGCATGGTGGCTCATGCCTGTAATCCCAGCACTTTGGGAGGCCAAGACAGGTGGATCACTTGAGGTCAGGAGTTCGAGATCAGCCTGGGCAATATGGTGAAACTCCGTCTCGACTAAAAATACAAAAAATCAGTCTGGCGTGGTGGCAGGCACCTGTAATCCTAGCTACTTGGGAGGCTGAGGCAGGAGAATCGCTTCAACCCGGGAGGCGTGGATTGCAGTGAGCCAAGATTGCACCACTGCACTCCAGCCTGGGCACTGCAGCAAGACTGTGTCTTGGGAAAAAAAGAAATAAATAAAACTGATCATAAAGGACTACTATAGGCTGGAAGTCGTGGCTCACATCTGTAAAACCAGCACTGTGAGGGGATGAGGTGAGGGGAATTACTTCGGGCCCACGAGTTCGAGATCAGCCTGGGCAACATAGGAAGACCCTATTTCTATTGAGGAAAAAAAAAATTAATTACAATATATTTTTTAAAAATCCTATTTCTATATACTTGGAATGAATAATCTGACAAAGAAATTAAACAAACATGACCAGGCATGGTGGTTCACGCCTGTAATCCCAGCAATTTAGGAGGGTGATGCTGGCGGACCACTTGAGGTCAAGAGCTCAAGACCAGCCTAGCCAACATTGTGAAACCCCATCTCTACTAAAAATATAAATAAATTAGCCTGGCATGGTGGCATGTGCCTGTACTCCCAGCTACTCGGGAGACTGAGGCAGATCACTTGAACCAGGAAGCGGAGGCTGCAGTGAGCCAAGATCATGCCACTGCACTCCAGTTGGTGAGAGAGAGACTCTGTCTGAAAGGGGAAAAAAAAAAGAGACAGGAAACATGAAATAAACATGAGGGAGTAAACTTGCTTTGTAACAGTAGTGTCCAATCCTTTGGCTTCCCTAGGCCACACCGGAAGAATTGTCTTGGACAACACATAAAATACACTAACACTAATGATAGCTAATAACCGTAAAACAAACAAAAAAAATTGCACAATAGTCTCATAATGTTTTAAGAAAGCTTATGAATGTGTGTTGGGCCACATTCAAAGCTGTCCTGGGTCACATGTGACCCACGGGCTGCGAGTTGGACCAAGCTTGCTTTATAAGAACACACTTTTTGGGTAACTAAACCAGTCCCAGAAGAGTGAGAACTCACTCTCACAAGATGGCATTATCTATTCATGAGGGACTGGCCCCATGATGGAACACCTCCCAGTAGGCCCCAATTCCCAACACTGCTACAATGAGAACCAAATTTCAACATGAGTTTTGGTGAGGACAAACCGTATCCAAATAATGGCAATGTCCGCACAAAAATTTGCACATAAGCCAGGAATGGTGGCTCACTCCCACGATCCTAGCAATTTGGAAAGACAAGGAGGGAGGATGCCTTGAGACAAGGAATGCAAGACTAGCCTGGGCAACAATTGCAAGACCCCATCTCTACTAAAGATTAAAAAATTAGCTGGGTATGGTAGCACGTACCAGTAGTCTCAGCTACTTGAAAGACTGAGGCAGCAGGATTCCTTAAGCTCAGAAGGTAGGCGACAGAGCAAGATACCCTGTCTCAAAAAAAAAAAAAAATGTTTATAGCAGCATTATTCACAATAGCCAAAAGGTGAATCAACCCTATTTTTTTTTTTTTGAGATGGAGTCTTGCTCTGTCACCCAGGCTGGAGTGCAATGCTGTGACCTTGGCTCACTGCATTACCGCAACCTCCGCCTCCCGGGTTCAAGCAATTCTCTGCCTCAGCCTCCCGAGTAGCTGAGTTTATAGGCGCCTACCACCAGGCCCTGCTAATTTTGTATTTTTAGTAGAGATGGGGTTTTACCATCTTGGCCAGGCTGGTCTTGAACTCCTGACCTCGTGATCCACCTGCCTCGGCCTCCCAAAATGCTGGGATTACAGGTGTGAGCCACCATGCCCGGCCTTTTTTTTTTTCTTTTTTTTAGACCGAGTCTCACTCTGCTGCCCAGGCTGGAGTGCAGTGGTGCCATCTCAGCTCACTGCAACCTCTGCCTCCTGGCTTCAAGCAATTTTCCTGCCTCAGCCTCCTGAGTAGCTGGGATTACAGGCACGTGCCACCATGCCCGGATAATTTTTGTATTTTTCGTGGAGATGGCGTTTCACCATGTTGGCCAGGCTGGTCTTGAATTCTTGACCTCAGATTATCTGCCCACCTTGGCCTCCCAAAGTGCTGGAATTGGAGGTGTGAGCCACTGAGCCCAGCCTAACCCCATTTATTATCAACTAACAAATGGATAAACAAAATTTGGTACACCTATACACTACAGTATTACCTGGCCATAAAAAGTATAATGAAAGCCAGGCATATAGGTGGCTCACACCTATAATCACAGTACTTTGGGAAGCCAAGGCCAGAGATCACCTGAGCCCAGGATTTTGAGACTGGGCAACATGGTGAAACCCTGTCTCTACAAAAAACACCAAAAAAAGAAGATAGCCAGGTGTGGTGGCACATGTCCGTAGTCCCAGCTACTCAGGAAGTTGAGGCGGAAGGACTGCTTGAATGCAGAAGGTCGAGGCTTCAGTGAACCCAGATGGGGCCACTACATTTTAGCATGGATGAAAGGAGCAAGAACCTATCTCAACAACAACAACAACAAAAAAAAAAAAAAAAAAAAAGAAGAAGAAGAAGAAGAAGAAGAACTGATGGTATGTATGACTAGGTGAAATGTTATGCTAACTGAAATATGCCAGCCACAAGAGACCACTTGCTTATGATTCCATTTATATGAAATGTCCAGATTCCATTTATATGAAATGTCCAGACATGTACATAGACAAAAAGTAGATTAGTGATTCCTTAGGACTGTGGGGAGGAATAATAGCTAATGGACACAGGGAATTCATTTTGAGATGATAACTGTTCTAAAACTGACTATGAGCTGGTCAAAGTGGCTCACACTTACAATCCCAGCCCTTTGGGGTTCTGAGGCAGGTGGACGGATCATTTGAGCCCAGGAGTTCAAGACCGGACTGGGCAACCCCATCTCTAAAAAAAAAAAAAAGTTTTAACAATTAGCTTGGCATGGTGGTGCACAGCCAGCTACACAGGAGGCTGAGGTGGGACGATCACTGAACTTGCAGGGGCCGGGGCTGCAGTGCATTGCACCACTGCACTCCAGCCAGGGCGATAGAACAAGACTCTGTCTCAAAAAATAAAAACAAAAACAAACAAAAAAAACAAAAGAAAAACACCACAAAAAACCTGACTGTAGCGATCACTGCAAGCATTTGTGATGATACTAAGAACAACCGTACATTTTATTTTATTTTTGAGACAGAGTTTGCTCTTGTTGCCCAGACTGGAACATAATGGCATGATCTTGGCTCACCACAACCTCCACCTCCCAAGTTTAAGCGATTCTCCTGCCTCAGCCTCCAGAGTAGCTGGGATTACAGGCATGCGCCACCACGCTTGGCTTATTTTGTATGTTTTTAGTAGAGACGAGGTTTCTCCATGTTGGTCAGGCTGGTCTCGAACTCCCGAGTGATCCACCCACCTTGGCCTCCCAAAGTGGCGGGATTACAGGTGTGAGCCACCAGACCCACCTAATTGTATGTTTTAAATGGGTAAACTCTATGGTATAAGAATTATATCTCAACAAAGCTGTTTTTAAAAAAGAAGACTTAGGTTGGGCACTGTGGGTCATGCCTATAATCCCAGCTACTTAGAAGGCTGAGGCAGGAGAATCACTTGAACCAGGGAGATGGAGATTGCAGTGAGCTGAGATTACGCCACTGTATACTTCAGCCTGGGTGGCAGAGCAAGGCTCTGTCTCAAAAAAACAAGTTAGAAATTATTAAGATGGCTAGGCGTGGTGGCTCCTGCTGTAATCTCAACACTTTGGAGGCTGAGGCAGGTGGATGAGGTCAGGAATTCAAAAACAGTGTGGCCAACATGGTGAAACCCCATCTCTACTAAAATAAATAAAATAGAATTTTGTTTGTTTGTTTGTTTTTGAGATGAAGTCTTGCTCTGTCGCCCAGGCTGGAGTGCAGTGGCACCATCTCAGCTCACTGCAACCTCTACCAGGTCATGGGTTCAAAAGATTCTCCTGCCTCAGCCTCCGAAGTAGCTGGGACTACAGGTCTACACTACCACACCAGGCTAACTTTTGTATTTTTAGTAGAGACAGGGTTTTGCCATGTTGGCCAGGCTGGTCTCCAACTCCTAACCTCAAATAATCCACCAGCCTCGGCCTCCCAAAGTACTGGCATTACTACAGGTGGGAGCCACTATGCCCACCCTGAAAATTTTTTTTTTTTTTTTTAATTTTTAAAATAGGGTCTCCGCTCTGTGGACCAGGCTGGAATACAGTGGCACAATCATAGGTCACTGCAGCCTTGACCTCCTGGGCTCAAGCAATCCTCACATCAGCCTCCCAAGTAGCTGGGACTACAGGAATGCATCACCATACTCAGCTTTTCTTTTGTACAGCCAGGGCTTCACTATGTTGCCCAGGCTGGTCTCAAATTCCTGGGATCATGTGATCCTCATGCCTCAATCTCCCAAAGTGCTAGGATTACAGAAATAAACCACTCCATCCGGCTTCTGTTCTGCCTCTTAATGGATAGGTAATCTGAATTACTTAGCCTTTCTGTGACTACATAATGAGACAGCAATATAATCTTGTAAGATTTGATATTTAGAGATGATAAGTGCCAGATCTACTGTCTGCACACATGCGGGCTGTGATAAATTAAATAACCATGTTTCATCAATTCTAAGGCTCACATCTCTGAAACTGGGATGTGTCTCAAAAATCAGTGGTTTTCCAATCAGAGACAGGCAGAAGCAATTGTAAGGAAACAACTGTTACTTGCACTTACACAAATTTCACTTTGAAAATCTTGTGCTGATAACAACTGATAACATCTAGAAAGCACAAGCATCAAATCTTGCAGCATTAAGTGTTAATGGCTCAGAAGAACATCTCAGCAACAACAGTTGGGGCACTCAAAAGAATTCTACATCACGCTGCGCACAGTGGCTCATGCTTGTGATCCCAGCACTTTGGGAGCCCGAGGCGGGTGGATCCGAGGTCAGGAGATCTAGACCATTCTGGCTAACACGGTGAAACCCCTTCTCTACTAAAAATACAAAAAATTAGCCAGGCATGGTGGCAGGCGCCTGTAGTCCCAGCTACTCGGGAGGCTGAGGCAGGAGAATCGCCTGAACCCGGAAGGTGGAGGTTACAGTGAGCCAAGATCGCGCCACTGCACTCCAGCCTGGGTGACAGAGCAGCGTCTGTCTTAAAAACAAACAAACAAACAAACAAACAAAAACAAAAAAAACTGTATCACTAACACTATTGGTGATGACAACCCTGTGTGGAAAAACACAAGCATCAATTACTAGTTTTAACAAAAAAGATCACAAGCGTCAAACTATGAATGTGAACATAGGAATAACAACCAATTGTCCAGGCACGGTGGCTCATGCCTGTAATCCCAGAACTTTGGGAGGCGGAGGTGGGCGGATCAACCTGAGCTCAGGAGTTCGAGACCAGCATGGCTAACATCGTGAAACCCTGTCTCTACTAAAAATACAAAAATTAGCCGGGTGTGGTGGCACGTGCCTGTAGTCCCAGCTACTCAGGAGGCTGAGGCAGGAGAACTGCTTGAACCCAGGAAGTGGAGGTTGCAGTGAGCTGATATCATGCCACTGCACTCCAGTCTGGGCAACAGAGTGAGACTCTGTCTTAAAACAAAACAAAAACCAATTATTTCAATTTTATTTTCCTTTACTTATGTAAAAAGGTGATGTGGAAAAAATTTGTCTAAATGAGTTAACTATAGGAGCTCTTTCAACAAGCATAAAATTAAAATTTTCTAAGTGTTAAAAATCACCAGATCATAATTTGTTAATCTTTTTTTTCTTTTTAATGATGGGCTCATAGTTATCAAATTCCTTGGTCTTTCTATCCTATCACTCAGGACAGCCAGCTTAATAGTAAAGCGGAACAGCTTACTGTGATAATACCAGCTGAAAGATAATGCGCTGAGAAGATGAGGTGCAGACATGATACTTTATCTAAATCAGTGACCAATAAATTGTCACTTGTCCCATAGTACAAAGATCTGGAATTTTTTTTTTTTTTTTTTTGAGACTGAGTTTTGCTCTTGTCACCCATGCTGGAATGCAATGGCATGATCTCAGCTCACTGCAACCTCTGCCTCCTGGGTTCAAACGACTCTCCTGCCTCAGCCTCCCAAGTAGCTTGGATTACAAGCGCCCACCACCATGCCTGGCTAATTTTTGTATTTTTAGTAGAGGTGGGGTTTTGCCATGTTGGCTAGGCTGGTCTGGAACTCCCGACTTCAGGTGATCTGCCCGCCTTGGCCTCCCAAAGTGCTGGGATTACAGGCATGAGCCACTACGCCAGTCCAGACCTGGAAATTTAAAGGTTGAATCAGAGTGCCCACTCTCATTATCATACCTAATAACCTACTCAAAAAAAATTTTTGCCTCCATCCCTAAAACACTTGGTCAGCTGGTTTAGAGGTCTTGGTTTCCATAAGAGGAATACTTCTACCTTAGACACAACAACCGTTCCACTACAGTGAAGCTGAGTTTGTCACTTGACCATTTTGAGCTATTCATGCCAACTGAAACAACAGTTAAAGAACAGTTTTACCGTGGCTGGGGTAACTGATCTCAAGTATTGTGAGAAACCTAGGTTGTTGGTATGAAATAAGGGCAGGGGGAACTATTTCTGGAGCTCATCAGGTGATCTAGGGCAGTGTTTTTCAAACCATCAATGGTGAAGAATCAGTTGTGTTTTTTTTATTCCAACACACTAGGAGTGGTGACTCACAACTGTAATCCCAGCACTATGGGAGTCTAAGGTGGGAGGATCGCTTGAGCCCACAAGTTTAAGACCAGCCTGGAAAACATAGTGAGACCTTGTCTCTACTAAAACTTTAAATTGTAGCTGGGTGTGGTGACACACGCCTGTGGTGTCAACTACTCAGGAGGCTAGGGCAGGAGGATCGCTTGAGCTGGGAAGTCAAGCCTGCAGTGAGCCATGATCGTACCACTGCACTCCAGCCTAGGCCACAGAGCGAGACCCTGTCTCAAAAGAATAAGTAAAGTAAGATTCCAACACGTTTGTAAAATATAAAACACTGAAATGCACTCAGACGTCGTAATCAATAGCAAATGACCTATAAATGTTTCTGTTTACTCTCAATTTCTGCATTTGTCCTATTGTGAGCTGATACCACACTCTCAATAGCCAAAGCACAATATGCAATATTAAAAGTTCAGAGGAAACTTCAGTGTCCTAATGAAGTCAGAATACCTTGGAATAAAGTTTTCATACAATCTACCTAGTTAAAAACAAAACAAAACCCAGTAGGCCCCAAGTGAGGTACTAAGTGAAGGAAAAAGAAACAATGGAATGAGGCAGGGCATGGCGGCCCACACCTGTAATCTCAGCACTTTGGGAGGCCGAGGTGGGAGGACTGCTAGAGCCTAGGAGTTTGACAGCATCCTGGACAGCATAATGAGGCTCTGTCTCTACGGAAAAAAAAAAAAGAAAGAAAAAAGAAAAAAAAATTAGCTGGGCAGGGTGGCATGTGCCTGTAGTCCCAGTTACTTAGGAAGTTGAGGTGGGAGGATTGCTTGAGCCCAGGAGTTTGAGGCTGCAGTGAGCCATGACAGTGCCACTGCACCTCAGCCTTTGTGACAGAGCGAGACTCTGTCTCTTAAAAAAAACAAAACATGCCATGATCTCAGCTCACTGCAACCTCCACCTCCCAGGTTCAAGCGAGTCTCCTGCCTCAGCCTCCTGAGTAGCTGGGATTACAGGCATGTGCCACCACACTCGGCTAATTTTTGTATTATTTTAGTAGAGGTGGGGTTTCACCATGATGGCCAGGCTGGTCTCGAACTCCTGACCTCAGGTGATCCGCCTGCCTTGGCCTTTCAAAGTGCTGGGATTACAGGTGTGAGCCACCGTGCTCAGCCTGAAATACATCGTCAAGAGATAAATAAGTACCCATTGTCAAGAGATAATTAAAAAAAAAAAAAAAAACAGACGTGGACCAAACGCTAAAGCTATCAGACAGAGACGTTAAAATAACTATGAGGCCAGGCACAGTGGCTCACGCCTGTGGCATGAACACTTTGGGAGGCTGAGGCAGGAGGATCACGTGAGTCCAGGAGACCTGGGCAACATGACAAACCCCGTGTCTACACAAAATACAAAAATTAGCTAGGCGTGGTAGCACATGCCTATAGTCCCAACTACTTGGGAGGCTGAGATGGGAGGATGGCTTGAACCCAGGAGGTGGGGGCAGCAGTGAGCCATGATCATGAAACCAAATGCCAGCCTGGGTGACACAGCGAGACCCTGTCGTAAACAAAAAATAGAAGTAAATAAATACAGCATGCTGATTATCTTCAGGATTTAAAGTAAATCGGCACTTAGAGCTTGCCCTGGCCAAACAAGAAAAGCCAAAATTAGGAATACTAAAGGACAATATGCTAAATCTAACTTAGAGTTTAAACCAAGAGCATTACATGAATAGAACATTTGGGATTTACCATGCTAAAAAACACACAAGGAAACAATACACGAATATGGACTTTGAGTGACAATGTTGTGATGCTGGTTTAGAAATGTAGCACTCTAGGGGGGAGGGATAGCATTAGGAGATATATCTAATGCTAAATGATGAGTTAATGGGTGCAGCACACCAACATGGCACATGTATACATATGTAACAAACCTGCACGTTGTGCACAGGTACCCTTAAAGTATAATAATAATAAAATTTAAAAAAGAAAAAAAGAAATATAGCACTCTAGGGCCGGGCATGGTGGCTCAAACCTGTAATTCCAGCACTTTGGGAGGCTGAGGCAGGCAGATCACCTGACATCAGGAGTTCGAGACCAGCCTGACCAACATGGTGAAACCTCGTCTCTACCAAAAATACAAAAAATTACCCAGGTGTCGTGGAGGACGCTTGTAATCCCAGCTTGGGAGGCTGAGGTAGGAGAATTGCTTGAACCCGGGAGGCGGAGGTTGCAGTGAGCTGAGATCTTGCTACTGCGCTCCAGCCTGGGCGACAGAGCAAGACTCTGTCATAAAAAAACAACAAATGTACCACTCTGGAAGGTGATTGAGGGGAGGCATTACTGTGGGAGAGATGTGTGACTGGGGAGGGGAAGTCTTCCTGGGGGACGGGAGCGTTACTGAGGAGTGAGTCCAGGGGGTTTGTTGGGAATACTCTGTACATTCCAGCAATTTGGCTGTGAACCTAAAACTGCCCTAAAAAAAAGTCTGTTTAAAAATTCGAACAATTAAGGCCAGTGTGGTGGTTCACACCTATAATCACAGCACTTTGGGAGGACAAGGCAGGTAGATTACCTGAGGTCAGGAGTTCGAGACCAGCCTGGCCAACATGGCGAAACCCCTCTCTACTAAAAATACAAAAATTAGCCAGACATGGTGCTGGTGCACACCTGTAGTCCCAACTGCTCAGGAGACTGACGTGGGAG
This sequence comes from Hylobates moloch, assembly GCF_009828535.3. Classification (NCBI taxonomy): domain Eukaryota; kingdom Metazoa; phylum Chordata; class Mammalia; order Primates; family Hylobatidae; genus Hylobates; species Hylobates moloch. The sequence goes on along the minus strand of NW_026652292.1, from coordinate 51,146,608 downwards.
GATTGCTTGAACATGGGAGGCAGAGGTTGCAGTGAGATGCGATCTCACCACTGCACTCCAGCCTAGGAAACAGACTGAGACTGCCTCTCAAAAAAAAAAAAAAAAAAAAAAAGAACAATTTTAAAAAACTGTTTAAGAAAAACGTATAGAATAATTGAGATAGCAGCAGTGGATTATAGTATTAAACATTTGGCAGGGCGCGACGGCTCACACCTGTAATCTCAGCACTTTTGGGAGGCTATGGCAGGCAAATCACTTGAGATCAAGAGTTGGAGACTAGACCGGCCAACATGCCGAAACCCTATCTTTACCAAAAAATACGAAAATTAACTGGGTATGGTGGCTCATGCCTGTAGTCTCAGCTACTTGGAAGGCTGAGATGGGAGGATCGCTTGAACCCAGGAGGCAGAAGTTGCAGTGAGCCAAGATCGCGCCACTGCACTCTAGCCTGGGTGACAGAGTGAGACATTGTCTCAAAAAAAAAAAAAAAAAAGTCCGATAAAATATCAAGGAAATATGAGAACTGAACACAGCAAACAAAACTATACAACACTATTTCAAAAACATCTAAAGACAGTTTTATTTTATTACTACCTGGTTTTTACCCTTTCTTCAAAGCTTTATAGGTATATGCTTCAAGAAGAAAGACAGATTTTCTTACTTTTTTTTTTTTTTTGGAGACAGGGTCTCACTCTGTCACTCAGGCTGGAGTGCTGCAGCACAATCATGGTTCATTGTACACTTGACCTCCTTGGCTTAAACGATCCTCCTGCCTCAGCCTCCCAAGTAGCCAGGACTATAGGCGCCTGCACCACATCCAGCTAATTTTTGTATTTTTTGCAGAGATGAGGTTTTGCCATGTTGCCTGGGCTAGTCTCAAGCTCCTGGGCTCAAGTGATCTGCCTGCCTCAGCCTCCCAAAGTGCTGGGATTACAGGTGTGAGCCACCTCACCCGGCCAAAAGACATTTTCTAAATAACTTCTGCTAGAAACAAAGTATTCTCTTTATCTACACTGACTCAATCTTCATGAATCTTAGGAAAAAATTTTTATTCAATGATTTTCTTTTCACACACAAGGAATTCACCTCCACTTATTCTATAGTGGTTACATGAACGATATTCAATAAGCATCTGAAGTTATAGGATAATTATACATGGCCACCGAACTTAACCCAATTTTCAAGTATTAAACTTAACAAAATAAAATAATGGCATCAATTTACTATTAAGGTTTACTTAGGGCCAGCGTGGGGGCTCATACCACTGCACTCCAGCCTGCGGGACAACGTGAGACTCCCTCGCAAGAAAAAAAGAAAAAAGAAAAAGCACACACTAAGTGATTTTTTAAAAGAAGTGAGGAGCACCTCTGCCCGGCCGCCCCGTCCGGGAAGAAGTGAGGAGCGCCTCTGCCCGGCCACCCCGTCTGGGAAGTGAGGAGCCCCTCTGCCCGACCGCCCCGTCTGGGAAGAAGTGAGGAGCGCCTCTGCCCGGCCGCCCCGTCTGGGAAGTGAGGAGCCCCTCTGCCCGACCGCCCCGTCTGGGAAGAAGTGAGGAGCGCCTCTGCCCGGCCGCCCCGTCTGGGAAGTGAGGAGCCCCTCTGCCCGACCGCCCCGTCTGGGAAGAAGTGAGGAGCGCCTCTGCCCGGCCGCCCCGTCTGGGAAGTGAGGAGCCCCTCTGCCCGACCGCCCCGTCTGGGAAGAAGTGAGGAGC
>NW_026652292.1:51111242-51140014 GCF_009828535.3 Hylobates moloch | reverse complement strand
GGATTGAGCTATTATCACTGATCCATATAAAGTCCCTCTCTCATTTATTTTAATTCCCACCCCCCATTTCTATTCCCCAACTTCCCATGTGCAACCTTCCTAATATGTTTGATATGCATCTTTTTGTTTGTATGTATTTTTAGAAAATGTTTGTTTTGTGTGCAAAAAAAAAAATTAATAAAAAAATAAAAAATAATAATAAAATAAAATTCGTATTATAATTAAGTAATCTAAGTACATAAAATGTTGCTAGCCACTCTTTACATTTTACTCATCCACGGCTTTCACACTTACTGTCAGATGACTATAATCTCAGCAACTAACAAATTTACTCAGACAGCATCAATTAGAAACGGATTCCTGGGCCGGGCACAGTGACCTGTAATCCCAGTACTTTGGGAGGCCGAAGAGGGCGGACGACGAGATCAGGAGATCGAGACCATCCTGGCTAACACGGTGAAACCCCGTCTCTACTAAACATACAAAAAAATCAGCCGGGCGTGGTGGTGGGCGCCTGTAGTCCCAGCTACTCGGGAGGCTGAGGCAGGAGAATGGCATGAACCCGGCTAGGCAGAGCTTGCAGTGAGCCGAGACTGCACCACTGCACTCCAGCCTGGGCAACAGAGTGAGACTCCGTCTCTAAAAAAAAATAAAAAAAGAAATGGATTCCTGTTCAAACAAAGATGCTATGTGATCTGGACATGAGGCTAAAAAAAGACTCCACAGGCCAGGCGTGGTGTGGCTCACGCCTGTAATCCCAGCATACTGGGAGGCCGAAGCAGGCGGATCTCCTGAGGTCAGGAGTCCGAGGCCAGCCTGGCCAACATGGTGAAACTCCGCCTCTACTAAAAATACAAAAATTTGGCTGGGTGTGGTGGCTCACGCCTGTAAGCCCAACACTTTGGGAGGGCAAGGCAGGCAGATCATAAAGTCAGGAGTTCAAGACCAGCCTGGCCAACACAGTGAAACCCCGTCTCTACTAAAATTACAAAAATTAGCCAGGCATGCTGGTGTGCGCCTGAAGTACCAGCTACTCAGGAGGCTGAGCCAGGAGAATTGCTTGAAATCAGAAGGTGGAGGTTGCAGTGAGCTGAGATCTCGCCACTGCACACCAGCCTGGGCCCAAGAGCGAAACTGCGTCTCAAAAAAAAAAAAAAAAAAAAAGTACGGGTAGGGAATTACCTAAGCCTTACAGCCTTACCTAACCTTAACTTGCCTCAGCACTAGCAAAATAGTAGTACTCATTTCTTGTCTTTTTCTTTTCTTTTTTCTTTGAGACAGAGTCTCACTCTGTCACCCAGGCTGGAGTGCAGTGGCACAATCTCTGCTCACTGCAACCTCTGTCTTGTGAGTTCAAACTATTCTTGTGCCTCCTGAGTAGTTGGGATTACAGGCGCACGTCACCATCCCCAACTAATTTTTGTATTTTTGGTAGAGACAGGGTTTCACCATGTTGGCCAGGCTGGTCTCAAGCTCCTGGCCTCAAGTGATCCACCTGCCTTGGCCTCCTAAAGTGCTGGTATTATAGGCATGAGCCACTGCGCCCTGCTGTACTTATTTATTTTCCTTAAACACACCAAACATACTTCTACCAAACATACTTATTTTCCTTAAACACACCAAACATACTTCTGCCTTTCTGCCATTCATCTGCTTGGAATATTTTACCATTCATTTGCCTACCCAAGTCTGAGACTTCAAATCCCAGCCCAATTGTCACCTTCTCTATGAATTTCTTGACAATCAAAATTCTTAGTGATCTTTTCATTTTATCTAAAGAAACAAATGCAATCCAACCACATAATTGGCACTTACATTGTAAATTACAATCATCTCAAAATATGATAATCTCATATGGAAATCCATTCTACTGTTATTCCCAGTATCACTTTCCCTTACTCAACTAAATACTGTTATTTAAGGGCTGGCTTTACCAACACAAATCACAATGCCCCTACCTTAGTAGGAAGTGTTAAATGTTTATCTCTTTATTTTTTTATTTTATACCCTAGTTGCAAGCTAAAAATGTTTAAACTTTTTGTTGTTGTTGGAGACAAGTATCTCACTGTCGTCTAGGCTGGAGCACAGTGGCACGATCATGACCACTGCAGCCTCTACCTCCCCAGGCTCAGGTGATCCTCCCAACTTGGCCTCCTGAGTAGCTGGGACTACAGGTGCACACCACCACACCCAGCTAATTTTTTGTATTTTTAGTACCATGTTGCCAAAGCTGGTAGCAAACTCCCAAGCTCAAGTGATCCGTCTGCCTTGGTCTCTCAAAGTGCTGGGATCACAGGTATGATCACACCCAGCCAGGCATTAATTTTGTAACAGAAAAACAACACATAAGGCCAGGCATGGTGGTTCACACCTGTAATCCCAGCACTTTGAGAGGTTGAGGTAGGTGGATCTCCTCAGGGCAGGAGTTCGAGACTAGCCTGGCCAACATGGTGAAACCCCGTCTATAGTGAAAATACAAAAATTAGGCCAGGCGTGGTGGTTCACGCCTGTAAACCCAGCACTTTGGGAGGGCAAGGCAAGCAGATCATGAGGTCAGGAGTTCAAGACCAGCCTGGCCAACATGGTGAAACCCCGCCATCTCTACTAAAAATACAAAAATTAGCTGGGCATGGTGGTGCGTACCAGTAGTCCCACCTACTTGGGAGGCTGAGGCAGGAGAATCGCTTGAACCTGGGAGGTGGAGGTTGCAGTGAGCTGAGATCGCGCCACCGCACTCCAGCCTGGGCAACAGAGTGAGACTTCGTCTCAAAAAAACAAACAAGAAAACCACAAAAAGTAGCTGGGCGTGGTGGCACGCACCTGTAATCCCAGGTACTTGGGAGGCTAAGACAAGAGAATTGCTTGAACCCAGGAGGCGAAGGTTGCAGTGAGCCGAAATTGTACCACTGCACTCCAGCCTGGGTGACAGGGTGAGACTCTGTCTCAAAAAAAACAAAACAAAAACAACAAAAACAAAAAAACACATATATTATGGAAGTTATCAACTTTTAAAATATCACATAATACACAAAAACAATGATCCGTGTAAAAGTTCCAAAGGCTGAGGGATTCTGGGTCTAGGCACAATTGTAACTGTGTAGAAGCAAGCTAGTTAGGAAGCTATGAATTAATGTCAAAGACCGAATGCCAACAGCAAGGGAAAGAAATTCAGAAAATTTCTTCATTATGCTTATGTTCAACTTTCTATTGCAACAGTTATCTTGAACATTTTTTATTTTTTTAAGAGACATGGTCTTGCTCTGTCACACAGGCTAGAGTGCAATGGTGCAATCCTAGCTCACTGCTCAGGTGATACTCCCACCTCAGCCTCCCAAGTAGCTGGGACTACAGGCATCTGCCACCACACAAAGCGAATTTTTTTTTTTTTTTAAATGGAGTCTCACTCTGTCGCCCAGGCTGGAGTGCAGTGGCGTGATCTCGGCTCACTGCAACCTACACCTCCCGGGTTCACGCTATTCTCCTGCCTCAGCCTTCTGAGTACCTGGGACTACAGGCACACGCCACCACGCCCAGCTTATTTTTGTATTTTTAGTAGAGACAGGGTTTCACCATCATGGCCAGGATGGTCTTGAGCTCTTGACCTTGTGATCCACCTGCCTCAGCCTCCCAAAGTGCTGGCAGTACAGGCGTGAGCCACCACACCTGGTCTAATTTTTTATTTTTTGTAGAGGTGGGGGTCTCGCTGGCCTTGAACTCCTGGCCTCAAGCAATCCTCCCACCTCGCTCTCCCAAAGTGCTGTGATTACAGGCATGAGCCACGACACCTAGCTGGAACTTTCTTGATCTGTTGTCTTCAGCAAATAAAAACTATCACGATTTCATATACTGTAACAAACTATAGAATTGATCCCTGAAAAGTATAATCTTGGATTTCATATATTGTAAAAACTCCACTCACTCCATTAATTTTATCTTTCTGCACCAGGGAATTCAAGAAATCTTTTCTTTCCTTTTATTTTTATTTATTTATTTTTTTTGAGATGGAGTCTTGCTGTGTCACCCAGGCTGAAGTGTAGTGGCGCCATCTCGGCTCACTCAGCCTCCCCAGTAGCTGGGAGGCGCCCGCCACCATGCCCGCTAATTTTTTTTGTATTTTTGGTAGAGACGGGGTTTCGCCATGTTGGCCAGGCTGGTCTCGAACACCTGACCTCTGGTGGTCAGCCCACCTTGGCCTCCCAAGATGCTGAGATTACAGGTATAAGCCACTGTGCCTGGCCATCTTTCCTTTTTAATAGAGTCCGGGTCTCACTATTCTGCCCAAGCTGGTCTGGAACTACAGAGCTCAAGTGATCCTCTTGCCTTGGCCTTCCAAAGTGCTGGAATAACAGGCATGTGGCACCACACCCAGCCATGTGGAAATATTTTAATGTGCCAATAACCTCAGCCAAATTGTTTAACAATTAACTGTGAAAATAAAAGCCAACAGAAATAAAATTCATTAATGTCCTTAAACCTGTTCTCTTACTGTGAGCATTATATAGATTTCTGACACAAGATATATAAATCATGGTATTGGCCTTCATACATGTCAATGTTACTTACTTCATATACGGTTTTTAATAAGCCTTAACCTAATTTCTATTTAATTCAAGATCTTCAATTAAGACCTAAGTGAGGCTTGAAGCTTTAAACATTATTTCTGTTTTTCAAATTCTATCCCCATCCCTTCCTACCCTCATTTCTCCAAACTAAAAAGATCACTCAATTCTTTCTGAGTTTTTTTTTTTTTTTTGAGACAGAGTCTTGCTCTGTTGCCCAGGCTGGAGTGCAGTGGCGCAGTCTCGGCTCACTGCAAGCTCCACCTCCCGGGTTCACAGCATTCTCCTGCCTCAGCCTGCCCAGCAGCTGGGACTACAGGCACACGCCGCCACGCTTGGCTAATTTTTGCATTTTTAGTAGAGACGGGGTTTCACTGTGTTAGCCAGGATAGTCTTGATTTCCTGACCTTGTGATCTGCCCACCTCGGCTTCCCAAAGTGCTGGGATTACAGGCGTTAAGCCACTGTGCCCGGCCTCTTTCTGAGTTTTTAAGGAAATCTAGAGTTCTTACTCCACTGAACCTCAACATGACACTTATGTTTAATTGTTCTCACACAGAACTACTCTTGTTGCCAGGAAGCAATAAGTTGGCTTCATTGGAAAACATTAATTAGCTTATTTGACTGCAAATTAAAAGTAGGCAGGTTGGGCGCAATGGATCATGCCTGTAAACCTAGCACTTTGGGAGGCCGAGGTGAGCGGATCACAAGGTCAGGAGGTTGAGACCATCCTGGCCAACATGGTGAAACCCTGTCTCTACTAAAAATACAAAAATTAGCCAGGTGTGGTGATGCGAGCCTGTAATCCCATCTACTTGGGAGGCGTTTAAGTAAAGCCACTGTGGATCATCTAGACCAATCTAGTCATTAGTTGAATACCAATGAGTGAGCCCAGTAGCCATGTGTAGCAGACGCAAGCCAAACCCTGCCTGAATTCCTGATCCACAAAACTGTGAGATAATAAGAAAAGTTGCTCACAATAGCTAAAAAGTGTAAACAATTCAAGTGTTCACTGACAGAGAAACAAAATGTGGTATATACATACGATGGAATATTATTCAGCTTTAAAAGGGAAGGAAGTAATAACATGCTATAATAGGGATGAACCTTAAAGGTATATGCTAAGTGAAATAAGCCAATCACAAAACGACAAATACTGTATGATTTCAGTTACTTGAGAGTAAGGTAATCGCTTCTGGGCCTTTTGGCTAAGATCAAGTGGAGAGTAAGTCAAAGTCATCTAGATAAAAAGCAGAGTGGTTGTTGCCAGGAGCTGGGGAAGGGAAAAATGAGGAGTTAGAGTTTAATGGGTAGAGTTCCAGTTGGGGAAGATGAAAAATTCTGGAGATGAATGGTGGTGATGGTTTCACAACAATGTGAACGTACCTAATGCCAAAGAACTGTACACTTAAAAATGATTAAAGTGATAAATTTTATGTTACGTATATTTTACCACAATGAAAATTTTAAAATATCTTCTAAAAAGTTTGTTACACAGCAACAGATAACCAGAACAGTTCTACACAAATAGAAGTCTGAAATAAGAACTATACTGCACTAAGCCTCCCTTCACAAATGTACATTGGCTATTATTTTAGGACGTGATTTTAAGAAATCTTGCCTCCCCATTTAATTTTTAATGTTCTGAGCAGAATCTCCTGCAATACAAATATTAAAACATATGAACAGAATTTAGAGTTAAAATTATATACTTAATTACATGCAAAATTATCACACTGTGTGGCAATGAGGGATAAATAAAAATCATTCATGGAAGTTAAAAATAATTACAACCAAACCAGTATTTCTGGGGTCCTCCTGGAGGAAAGCAAAGGGAAAGAATTATGGCTTTCCTGCCCTTAATCTATTCATCACCTCTAATAAGGTTTGTGAGGAAAGGGGATGCCCTACATTAAAATCAATTCCACCATATCCTGATTCCTACTAAACCATCAAATAGGCCAGATGAGAATGGTTGATACAGGAAGAAAGATTAGAGAAAATATAAGGAAAACACACCTGGTGGGAAAAAATGGGGACACTTTCACAAAACCCTATTTAATTTTTTGAATTCTTAACATCAAGATAGTAGGTATTGGCTGGGCGCGGTGGCTCACGCCTGTAATCCCAGCACTTTGGGAGGCCGAGACGGGCGGATCACGAGGTCAGGTGATCGAGACCATGGTGAAACGCCGTCTCTACTAAAAATACAAATAATTAGCCGGGTGCCGTGGCGGGCACCTGTAGTCCCAGCTACTCCAGAGGCTGAGGCAGGAGAATGGCGTGAACCTGGGAGGCGGAGCTTGCAGTGAGCCAAGATCGCGCCACTGCACTCCAGCCTGGGTGACAGAGGGAGACTCCGTCTCAAAAAAAAAAAAAAAAAAAAAAAGATAGTAGGTATTTTTATTTCTGTGACAAAATAATATAGCAGACCAGGGTAGCTGTATTAATGTCTGGAGCACTGCTCTCTGAGATCAGATAGTTAAGAGAGGAATATAAGAAACAAATTTCAGGCCGGGCACGGTGGCTCATGCCGGTAATCTCAGTGCTTTGGGAGGCCAAGATGGATGGATCACTTGAGGTCAGGAGTTCGAGACCAGCCTGGCCAACATGGTGAAACCCCGTCTCTACTAAAAATACAAAAAATTACTCCCAGTTACTCCCAGTTACTCGGGAGGCTGAGGCAGGAGAATTACTTGAACCTGGGAGGTGGAGGTTGCAGTGAGCTGAGATTGCGCCACTGCACTCCAGCCTGGGAAACAAGAGTGAAATTCCGTTTCAAAAAATAAAGAAAAAAAAAATTTCAGGCTGGGTGCGGTGGCTCACGCCTATAATCCCAGCGCTTTGGGAGGCCGAGGCGGGTGGATCACTTGAGGTCAGGAGCTCGAGACCAGCCTGGCCAACATGATGAAACTCCGTCTCTACCAAAATATAAAAAATTAGCTGAGTGTGGTGGCATGCACCTGTAATCCCAGCTACTCAGGAGGCTGAAGCAGGAGAATTGCTTGAACCCGGGAGGCAGAGGTTGCAGTGAGCCGAGATCTTGCCACTGTACTCTAGCCTGGGCGACAGAGCGAGATTCCATCTCAAAAAAAAAAAAAAGAAAAAGGAAAAAGAAACAAATTTCGCTCTATCCATCCCTCCATTTAAAAATCAAGAAATGCCTGGTGCGGTGGCTTATGCCTGTAATCCCAACACTTTGGGAAACCGAGGCGGGCGGATCATGAGGTCAGGGGTTCGAGACCAGCCTGACCAACATGGCGAAACCCCGTCTCTACTAAAAATACACATTAGCCAAGCCTGGTGGTGCAGGTCTGTGACCCCAGCTACTCAGGAGGGTGAGGCAGGCGAACTGCTTGAACTCAGGAGGCGGAGGTTGCAGTGAGCCAAGATCGCGCCATTGCACTCCAGCCTGGGCCACAGAGCAAGACTCCTTCTCAAAAAAATAAATTAATAAAATAAAAATAAAAAGACCAGGCACAGTGGCTCTCTCCTGTAATCCCAGAACTGTGGGAGGCCGAGGCGGGCAGATCATGAGGTCAGCAGTTTGAGACCAGCCTGGCCAACATGGTGAAACCCCATCTCTACTAAAAATACAAAAACTAGCTGGGTGTGGTGGCAGGAGCCTATAGTCCCAGCTACTCAGGAGGCTGAGCTGAGATCGCGCCACTGCACTCCAGCCTGGCAACAGACCGAGAGACTCCATCTTAAAAACAAACAAACAAAAAAAACCACCAATAATTATCAAGGCCCTCTTACTTCCAAAGTAGCAAGCAAGAAAGAAACAAAGTATGTGTGTAGCAAATAGCTCCGTAGTAATCCACGATACAGGATATACTACATAACTAACTGAATTCCATTAAGCCCTTTATGGAATTTGCACAGCTATTTATAAGTGTATTTTATTTTTTAAATTTTTATAGTAAACGAGGTTTTGCCATATTGCCCAAGCTGGTCTCAAACTCCTGAGCTCAAGTGATCTGCCCATTTCAGCCTCCCAAAGTGCTGGAAATACAGGCATAAGCCAGGACACCAGACCTATAAGTGTATTTTAAATGTCACTTATCAGATGTGAACCCTGCATTAGTTTCAGAACCCACAACTATATGGGAGGATGGCTATTTGTGATACTTTTTTTTTTTTTTTTTTTTGAGACAGAGCTTCGCTCTTGTTGCCCAGGCTGGAGTGCAATGGTGCTTAGATTACTTAATTATAGGCCGGGCGAGGTGGCTCACGCTTGTAATCCCAGCACTTTGGGAGGCCGAGGCGGGCGAATCACGAGGTTAGGAGATCGAGACCACGGTGAAACCCCGTCTCTACTAAAAATACAAAAAATTAGCCGGGCGTGGTGGTGGGCACCTGTAGTCCCAGCTACTCGGAGAGGCTGAGGCAGAAGAATGGCGTGAACCCGGGAGGCGGAGCTTACAGTGAGCCGAGATTGCGCCACTGCACTCCAGCCTGGGCGACAGAGCAAGACTCCGTCTCAAAAAAAAAAAAAAAAAAAGATTACTTAATTATAATATGATTTTTTTTTTTTTTTTGAGATGGAGTTTCACTCTTGTTGCCCAGGCTGGAGTGCAATGGCACCATGTCGGCTCACCGCAACCTCCACCTCCTGGGTTCAAGCGATTCTCCTGCCTCAGCCTCCTGAGTAGCTGAGATTACAGGCATGCACCACCACACCCAGCTAATTTTATATTTTTAGTAGAGATGGGGTTTCTCCATGTTGGTCAGGCTGGTCTCGAACTCCCGACCTGAGGTGATTCACCCACCTCAGCCTCCCAAAGTGCTGGGATTACAGGCATGAGCCACTGTGCCCGGCCTATAATATGAATTTTTTAAAAATTCACTTGCTCAGTGTATGCTTTTTCTTTTTTTTTCTTGTGACAGAGTCTCACCCTGTCCCCTAGGCTGGTGCAGTGGCGCGATCTTGGCTCACTGCAACCTCCGCCTCCCAGGTTCAAGCGATTCTACTGCCTCAGCCTCCTGAGTAGCTGGGATTACAGGCATGTGCCACCACACCCAGCTAATTTTGTATTTTTAGTAGAGACGGGGTTTCTCCATGTTGGTCAGGCTGGTCTTGAACTCCTAACCTCAGGTGATCCGCCCACCTCGGCATCCCAAAGTGCTGGGATTACAGGCGTAAGCCACTGTGCCAGCTATTTGTGATTTTTAATGTAACAATGATACTAAACTATTGGCTGTCCTTCCACATAGCTAACTTTAGTATGGTTTTAAAATTTGTCAATTAATATATAATTGTAACATATTATCTAAGTGGCAGAAGTTAATGACACTTTTCGGCTTTAGGTGACTAGGGTTGTTCACAACCTCTCAAATGGTCAGTTTCTTCACCTGAAAAATTAGAACAGAAATACATAACCTCTAAACTACCTGTTGACTCCAAAATTCTAAGTACTGTGTACCTATGTTACCATCTCTAAGACACAAACTCCTTAGTTTGAAAAGTCCTAGCCAGGCGGAGTGGCTCATGCCCTAATCCCAGCACTTTGGGAGGTCGAGACAGGCGGATCACCAGAGGTCACGAGTTCGAGACCAGCCTGACCAACATGGTAAAACCCTGTGTCTACTAAAAATACAAAGTTAGCTGGGCGTAGTGGTGGACACCTATAATCCCAGCTACTCAAGAGGCTGAGGCAGGATAATCACTTGAACCCAGGAAGCAGAGGTTGCAGTGAGCCGAGATCACGCCATTGCACTCCAGCCTGGGCAACAGGAGCAAAACTCGGTCTCAAAAAAAAGGAAAGTCCTTAGTTGCAATTTGAAATTTTTTCAAATTATCCTTCACTTTCAAAAATAAAAATATTTCTCTAATTCAATATTAATACAAAACATTCATTCACTTAACAAATATTTGTTCAGCACCCAATTATGTGCCAGGCATTAAGCCTGGCACTGGGAGGAATCAAAAACAGACACGGTATCTGTATTAATAAGGTTTACAGAGAAGCTAGAGAGACAAACCAAATAAATGTATGGATAAATGTAATATGAAGGAACTGAAGAGTATGTAACGTAGAATTTTTTTTTTTTTTTTTGAGATGGAGTCTCACCCTGTCGCCCAGGCTGGAATGCAGTGGTGTGATCTCGGGTCCGAGAAAAGAGGTTTCACTATGTTGGTCAGGCTGGTCTCGAACTCTTGACCTCGTGATCCGCCCGCCTCGGCCTCCTAAAGTGCTGAGATTACAGGCGTGAGCCACCGCACCCAGCCAGTAATGTAGAATCTTAAAGGCTTCCCTTAAGAAGTAACAAATGGAGATCAAGACCAGGTGAAACCCCGTCTCTACTAAAAATACAAAAAATTAGCCGGGCGTGGTGGCGGGCGCCTGTAGTCCCAGCCACTCGGAGAGGCTGAGGCAGGAGAATGGCGTGAACCCGGGAGGCAGAGCTTGCAGTGAGCTGAGATTGCGCCACTGCACTCCAGCCTGGGCGACAGAGCGAGACTCCGTCTCAAAAAAAAAAAAAAAAAAAAGAAGTAACAAATGAGTGACAAATGAACATATGGGCTATTTAATGTGAGGAACCTGTCTAGACAGAAATAAACATGGCACGTTCAGGGAACCAACCAAAGACCAGTGTGGCCTGACGTAACAAAAATAGGTAAAATAATGCCCTGGAAACAGGAATGAAAAGCTCTAGTATACGAAAGCATATCTTAGCTCTTTCAAAGACATACTCTAAGAATTATTGTCGGCCAGGTGCAGTGGCTCATGCCTGTAATCCCAGCACTTTGGGAAGCCGAGGCAGGCGGATCACAAGGTCAGGAGATCGAGACCGTCCTGGCTAACATGGTGAAACACCGTCTCCACTAAAAAATACAAATAATTAGCCGGGCGTGGTGGCGGGTGCCTGTAGTCCCAGCTACTTGGGAGGCTGAGGTAGGAGAATGGCGTGAACTCGGGAGGTGGAGCTTGCAGTGAGCCGAGATCGTGCCACTGCACTCCAGCCTGGGCGACAGAGCGAGACTCCGCCTCAAAAAAAAAAAAAAAAGAATTATTGTCAACGAAGCTTCAAAGCTTCACAATAGTTTCTCTCAAATGCTTAAAAAAAAAGCTGTCCTTTTTCTCCCTACAAAAGACCAAACTAACTCTCATTCGCTTCACATTTCACTGTAATGTCTTCAACTACATGATAAAAATCACACCTTTTTAGTTCTACTTAGTTTAGATTCCTTAGAAGAAAGCAACTATATAACAACCAAAGTAAATATGGCATTATTGCCCCATCTCTGCCACTAAACTGCCCTGTGACTGATTTTGGTAAAGGTTACTTGGATATTTTGGCCTAACTTTCATTATCTGTGAAGTAAGAGGTTGTTCCAGAATTTCCTTTAAGATCCTTCTAATTCTAAAATTATGGTTCCACTATAAAACTGCTTGTTCCTTTTTTTTGTTTTTTTTTTTTTGAGACAGGGTCTCACTCGGTCACCCAGGCTGGAGTGCAGTGGTAGGATCACGGTTCACTGCAGCCCTGACCTTCCTGGGCTCCAGTGATCCTCCCACCTCACCCTCCTGAGTAGCTATGACCATATTTGCATTTTTTGTAGAGACAGGTTTTTGTCATGTTGCCCAGGCCTATCTCAAATTCCTGGGCTCAAACGTTCCTCCCGCCTTGACCTCCTAAAGTGCTGGGATGACAGGCATGAGCCACCACACCCAGCCTTGTTCCATTCTTAAAAACTGATGAGCTGGGCGCCGTGGCTCACGCCTGTCATCCCAGCACTTCGGGAGGCCGAGGCGGGCGGATCACAAGGTCAGGCGATCGAGACCATCCTGGCTAACATGGTGAAACCCCGTCTCTACTAAAAACACAAAAAACTAGCTGGGAGTGGTGGCAGGCGCCTGTAGTCTCAGCTACTCGGGAGGCTGAGGCAGGAGAATGGCGTGAACCCAGGAGGCGGAGCTTGCAGTGAGCCAAGATGACGCCACTGCACTCCAACCCGGGTGACAGTGCGAGACTCTGTCTCAAAAAAAAAAAAAAAAAAAAAAAAAAAAAAAAAAAAAAAAAAAAAAAGAAAACTGATGAGAACAAGACCAAACACCGCTGGTCCTTTGACCGAGATTGTACTTGCCTTTAAGATGTTTTTTTGTTTGTTTGTTTTTCTGTTTTTGAGACAGAGTCTCGCTCTGTCGCCCAGGCTGGAGTGCAGTGGCACAATCTTGGCTTACTGCAAGCTCCACCTCCTGAGTTCATGCAATTCTGCCTCAGCCTGCCAAGCAGCTGGGACTACAGGCTCCGCCACCACACCTAGATAATTTTTTTGTATTTTTAGTAGAGATGGGGTTTCAGCTGTGTTAGCCAGGATGGTCTTGATCTGCTGACCTTGTGATCCGCCTGCCTCGGCCTCCCAAAGTGTTGAGATTACAGGCGTGAGCCACCGCACTGGGCCTGCCTTTAAGGTCTTTTTTAATGAGACAGAGTCTCACTCCGCTCTGTCACCCAGGCTATAGTGCAGTGGCATGATAATGGCTCTCTGCAACCTCTGCCTCCTGGGTTTAAGTGATTCTCATGCCTCAGCCACAGGAGTAGCTGAGATTACAGAGGTGTGCCACCACACCTGGATAATTTTTGTATTTTTAGTAGAGATGGGGTTTCACCATGTTGGCCAGGCTGGTCTCGAACTCCTGAGCTCAAGCGATCCACCTGCCTTGGCCTCCCAAATGGCTAGGATTACAAGCATGAGCCCCTGCGTCCAGGCTTAAGCTCTCTTTGTATTTGTATAGCATTTCAACACTGTTGCTATGTTACAATAATAATAAACTCCTGAATTTATAAAATTACCAATAACTAAGGTTCTAATAAAAAAACAAAATTTCAAAAATACTTAAGTATTGTTAAAAATCTACATTTCCAATGAGACATAATACTTTAAAGAAGGATCCCTAGTAAGTACAAAGTCAAAATAGGAAGGCAGAAGAAATACAAAATCAAAAGAATTTTTCAGAAAAACAAAATTTTGGCAGTAGGACATTGAAGTTGGTTGATATGAACGTCGATTTTAACTTCCAAAAGAACTCATAACAAATGGATAATCTAACTCGATGCTCATTCTCCACTGGATTGTATGTCCATTTATAGTTAACAGTACTTCTGATAATCTATTTTCAAACAGAAAATGTATGTAAGTAGTCATAACTTCCCCACCACACCTTAAAAACATAATATTGAGACAGGGTCAGCTGGGTGCAGTGGCTCACACCTGTAACCCCAGCACTTTCGGAGGCCGAGGTGGGCGGATCACGAGGTCAAGAGTTTGAGCCCAGCCTGACCAACATAGTGAAACCCAGTCTCTACTAAAAATACAAAAATCAGCTGGGCATAGTGACGCACGCCTGTAATCCCAGCTACTTGGGAGGCTGGGGCAGGAGAATCGCTTGAACCCAGGATGTGGAGTTTGCAGTGAGCCAAGATCGCACCACTGCATTCCAGCCTGGGCGACAGGGCAAGACTCCGTCTCAAAATAATAAATAAATAAATAAATAAATAAAAATAAAATTGAGACAGGGTCTATGTTGCCCAGGTCTGAACCTCCTGGGCTCAAATGATCCTCTTGCATCGGCCCTCAAAGTGCTGGGATTACAGGCATGAGCCCCTGCACCCAACCACAACTTTTTTTTTTTTTTTTCACTGTTTAAGGAACTTTTTATTAAAGAAAGAATTTTATAATCCAAATTATGTTTCCTTGCTCAGTTATCAATTCTGTTACTTAAAACAGAACTGATATTTTGAGCTATTCCACAGTAAAGAATTACAAAATTAAACAAAGGAATGCTTTAAATTTTTGTACTTTGCTGAAAATTATTTTTCCCAGGATCTATAAAACATTAATTTGTTTTTATATTTTATTATTTTTTGGTGGGTTTTTTGTTGTTGTTTGTTTTTAAATCAATAAGTAATCTAGGACTAATATTATGTTTGCTAGATCTGGCATTTGCTTGGTACATAATGTTCAAAGTTTCCTTTCCTTTTTAAATTTATTTTATATTTTGCAACTTTTATTCAATATGTAAGTTTTTCGGTGTTTAGATATTTTTCTTTGGTGAAACACAAGTTTCTTTTCGTGGTCCCTGATCAATTTTATACAGTAGGAACACCAATGGCACTGTTAACTGCTTTCTGGGTAGCCTCTTTAGCTTGGTGGGCTTGTAATATAGCTAGCTTCATCAACCTTAGAACGGAGTGACTCTGGACACCCGAGCTTATGAACATTTGCTTTTGCTCTTGAGGGGCAGATGCCAACATGGAAGCAGTCAAAGGTTCCTGACCTTGTACATGAACAGCAGGCTGTTGCATTGTAACTTGTGGCTGTGCATTAAGATGTTGCTGAGGATTGAGAACTCCCGCAGCATATTTATACTGTGGAACAGCGTAGACAGCTGGAGTAGCTGCAGCAGATACCAGGGTGTTAATATTTACGTGAAAAATCTTGATGATAGTATTGATGATGATGAACGTCTCCAGAAAGAGTTTTCTCCATCTGGTACAATCACTAGTGCAAAGGCTATGATGGAGAGTGGTCGCAGCAAAGGGTTTGGTTTTGTATGTTTCTCCTTCCCGGAAGAAGCCACTAAAGAAGTTACAGAAATGAACGGTAGAACTGTGGCCACAAAACCATTGTATGTAGCTTTAGCTCAGCGCAAAGAAGAGTGCCAGGCTCACTTCACTAACCAGCATATGCAGAGAACGGCAAGTGTACGAGCTGTGCCCAACCATGATCAACCCCTACCAGCCAGCACCTCCTTCAGGTTACTGCATGGCAGCTATTCCACAGACTCAGAACCGTGCTGCAAGGCCGGGCGCGGTGGCTCACACCTGTAATCCCAGCACTTTGGGAGGCCAAGAGGAGCAGATCACGAGGTCAGGAGATCGAGACCATCCTGGCTAACACGGTGAAACCCTGTCTCTACTAAAAAAATACCAAAAATTAGCCGGGCGTGATGGCGGGCACCTGTGGTCCCAGCTACTCGGGAGGCTGAGGCAGGAGAATGGCGTGAACCCGGTAGGCGAAGCTTGCAGTGAGCCGAGATCGCACCACTGCACTCCAGCCTAGGCGACAGAGCGAGACTGTCTCAAAAAAAAAAAAAAAAAAAAAAAGCAAAAAACTAAAAAGAACCGTGCTGCATACTCTCCTTCTAGCCAAACTGCTCTACTGAGACCAAGTCCTCGCTGGACTGCTCAGGGTGCCAGACCTCATCCATTCCAATATGCCTGGTGCTATCCGCCCAGCTGCCCTAGACCACCACTTAGTACTATGAGACCAGCTTCTTCACAGGTTCCACGAGTCGTGTCAACAGAGCGTGTTGCTAACACATCAACTTTCCATTTTTTAACCAAATTACCCAACATTAGAATTCAAGGTTTCAATATTCTTAATTTGAAAACTTAGTAAATATTAAAGATCCATAAATTGTTTAACAGTTTTATATTTCATAATTCTCACTCTCAAAACAGTATAACTGGCCGGGCGTGGTGGCTCACGCTTGTAATCCCAGCACTTTGGGAGGCTGAGGTGGGCGGATCACGAGGTCAGGAGATCGAGACCACGGTGAAACCCCGTCTCTACTAAAAATATAAAAAATTAGCCGGGCGTGGTGGCGGGCGCCTGTAGTCCCAGCTACTCGGAGGCTGAGGCAGGAGAATGGCGTGAACCCGGGCGGAGCTGCGGTGAGCCGAGAGCTGCACCACTGCACTCCAGCCTGGGCGATAGAGTGAGACTCCGTCTCAAAAAAAAAAAAAAAAAAAAAGTATAACTTTTAGAAGCATCAATCAAGCACCTCAATTCATGTATAATCTTTTTTTTTTTTTTTTTTTTTTTGAGACAGAGTCTTTCTCTGTCCCCCAGGCTGGAGTGCAGTGGCGCGATCTCGGCTCACCGCAACCTCCACCTCCTGGGTTCACGCCATTCTCCTGCCTCAGCCTCCTGAGTAGCTGGGAATACAGGCGCCCGCCAACACGCCCGGCTAATTTTTTGTTTTTAGTAGAGACGGGGTTTCACCGTGTTAGCCAGGATGGTCTCGATCTCCTGACCTCGTGATCCGCCCGCCTCAGCCTCCCAAAGTGCTGGGATTACAGGCTTGAGCCACCGCGCCCGGCTTCATGTATAATCTTTAGTATCAAGATTTGCTTTATGTTTTTTATTTTACTTTTTTGAGATGGAGTTTCACTCTTGTTGCCCAGGCTGGAGTGCAATGACAGGATCTCTGCTCACCGAAACTTCCACCTCCCAGGTTCAAGCGATTCTCCTGCCGTAGCCTCCCAGTAGCTAGGATTACAGGTATGCGCCACCATGCCCGGCTAATTTTGTATTTTTAGTAGAACTCCAGACCTCAGGTGATTTGCCTGCCTCGGCCTCCCAAAGTGCTGGGATTACAGGCTTGAGCCACCCACCGCACTGGGCCCAAGATTTGTTTTAATGAAAAGGGCTGGGAGCAGTGGCTCACACCTGTGATCCCAGCATATTGGGAGGCCAATGCAGGCGGATCATTCGAAGTCAGGAGTTCGAGACCAAAGTGACCAACATAGTGAAATCCCATCTCTACTAAAAATACAAAAATTAGCTGGGCATGGTAGCAGGCACCTGTAATCTCAGCTACCAGAGAGGCTGAGGCAGAATTGCTTGAACCCGGGAGGTGGAGGTTGCAGTGAGCCAAGATTGCGCCACTGCACTCCAGCCTGGGCGACGAAGCAAGACTCCGTCTCAAAAAAAAAAAAAAAAAAAATTAGCCGGGTGTGGTGGCGCACGCTGGTAGTCCCAGCTACTTGGGAGGCTGAGGCAGAATAGCTTGAACCTGGGAAGTGGAGGTTGCAATGAGCTGAGATCCCGCCGCCGCTGCGCACAGATTTGTTTTAATGAAAGGAACTGTTGTCTTATTCCTTCCAAAAAGGCAACAAATTGCAGAACCAAATTAAGAGTCTGAAAACTAAACCACAGGAATATTTTAAATACTGTACTCATTAAAATGCAACATTAGGTACATTTACTGAGCTCCAAGAGCAAGAGGCCAAGCTCATTCCCCAAAATACATTTCGCCAAGTCGCCCAAGGTGGAAACATTGTCAACAATGTTGCTTCCCTCACCTCCCACCACTTCTGATTGATTCTAACTCTGAAAAGTTGTTAAATCATTTCCTAGTCACTATTACCAATGCCACAGCCCTACCTGAAGATTTCAACGTCTTTCACCTAGACTACTGTTTACAGTTTCCTAGCCAGACTCTCTGCCTCTGCTCTTCCCCTACTCCAATCTAGCACCAATTGTGACAACCAAAATGTCTCCAGCATTGCCAAACATCTCCTGGAGGTCAAAGTTGCCCTGACTCAGAACCACTGCTTCAAGCTGTTCCTACAAGAAGAATATCACTTATTTGTTAAGATTCTGGCCACAATGTATGTCAGTGGAACAGAAACCAAAAAAACTAACCAACATGAGGTTGAAATTTAAAATCTTAACCTTAGGACTGCCATGCTTAAACGACATTAGCTGACACCTCATAACAAGAGCCATAATACTCTTAAACTCCTTTGAACGTATAGACTTAAATCATCTTACTTTAAGCCTGAATTATGAAAAGTCTGTACCTTCTGTCAAAGTTTAACCACAATATATACATATTTAAGGTTCTGGATATAGAAAATTATGCAAATTTTTAAAAAGGACTTTGCGCTTTAATCAATCTCCTTCAGAAGCTGAAAATAGGAAACTTCTTAGGCAAATTACTGCCTACACCTAAGTTTGCAAGCCACTCTGAACAGTACTCTCATTAAATACCTCCAGAAAAAAACTCTAAAAACACACAAATTCTTATGCTTGAAAACCAGTAAGTTTTTGAAAAATCACACTCCTTTTAAATATCCCACAATGGTTATGTCCCTACAAAACTCACTCAAAGATGTTATCTGAGATACAACAGTACCTTTCAGAGGGGGTAAGAGATCTAAAAACCTTGGAACTCTAAAGGCCAGACTGAGCAGGGTAGCAGTATCACAGGAGAAAGCGCCTCCTACCAAAGACATCAAAATCCATCCAAACGCTTACCTTCAGGCGTTTGATCATCTCGTCCGTGGTGATCTTGTCGGTGATCTCTTTCACCCCCGGAGGGTAAGCGATCTTCCCGTCGGCACTCACGACGCCACAGAGGGCAGTGGCAGGCTTGGGCTGCGCGGTGAAGTCCATCCTGGGGGACAACTTTTGGTTCACAGTCCTCTACCGGCCTCTATCGGTCAGAAAACCAAAGTTCAGCAGGAAAGGGGCGACTTTGTAACCTCTTTTTTCGTTTCAAATCTCTCTAATCTGGAAAAGGCCCTTTCTCCCCAGAGGCCGGGGACCCGGCAGCGGCCTCGCCACCCGCTCTTTCCCAGGGCTCGAACCCCGCCGGCCCTGCCAGCCCCGGCCCCGCCAGCCCCAGGCTCACAGGGCTCCTCGGCACCAGCCGCCGCGGCCGCGGGAGGCGCCTAACAGCGCCAGGAGTTTCCCATTCCGCCTTTCACAATGAAATCCACCCCCGAGCACCAAGGTCCGAAGTTTGGCGGCCTTGGGAGGCCGGCAAGGACCCCAAGATCCCGGCTCGGCGGTGGGGAAGCACCCGCTCCCGCCTGGCCAGTCCCCTCCGGGAAACCAGACCCGAGGCCTATAGGGCTCGGCTTAGGCCGCAAAACTAGGGACCCAGCAGACCCACGCGCAGCGGCGGCTCCCGGGAACAAAACGCCCTTGCCCAGCCAAGCCTCGGACCGGGGTAGTCCCCGCCGCGCTGCCGCCCCTCCCCTGTTCCGCTCCCTCACCCCCGCGGGAGGGGAAAACAAGCCGCCCTCCACCCTCAGCCCCACGCCAGGAAGCGGCTGACGCGGCTCCGCACTTCACATTTTGTTCCTTCAACTTCGGCTGAGGGACCCCAGCTGCTTCTCTGGCCCCCGGCCGCTTGGCGCCTCCGGCACCGCCGAGGCCTTCCCGGCACCCTCGGGCGGCCCCACCGGGCCTCGGACCCGCGGCCCCCCCCCTCCAGTCTCCCCTTCCGTCCCCTCCCTCCAGCAGCCTAGGGCGGGAGCCGAGCCGCCGCCGCCTTTACCTCCTCCTCATGCGGGCGGAAGATGCATCGAGCGCCCGGGCCTCTGTCAGGTGGTTGCGCCGCCGCCCCTAGTCGGGCTGCACACAAAGCGGCTCCGCGGGTCCCGCCGCCGCCGCCGCCCGCCCGGGAGCGGCGCTGGGGCTGGCGGTGCCGAGGAGGAGCAGCCGCCGCGGGGGGAGACGCGGGGCGAGTGAGCGCTGGGCGGGGAGACAGTGCCGCTCTCCGTCTGGCCGAGGAAGAGCAGCCTCCAAGGCTCCTCCGGGAGTGTGTGCGCTTGTGTCCGTCCGGGACCCCCGTGGCCCGCACGCACGCACCTCGCGCCGGCCCGGACCGCCGACTCGGACCCGGACGCCCCTCGTAGAGGCGCGCGCCCGGCCGTCCGTGCCCCGGGAGCCGGCGCCTCGCGCACGCACTGGCCGGTCACGCGAGCGGCGCGAGAGCACGCGAGACCAGCGCGCGCTCCTCGCTCCCTCCCCTTCCTCCGCCGGCCGTGCATCCGCCTCTCTCGGGCCCGAGGCGGCCGCGCGCAGGGCGGACAGCGCCGCCACCCGGTTGGCGCCAATACCTGCCGCGCGGGGCGCCTCCGGGAGGACCCGACCGGAGAGGGCGAGAGGAGGAGGAGGAGCCCGGGTGGCGGGAAGCGAGCCCAGGTTCCCGCGGCCCTGCGAGGGCACGCAGGGCAAACAGCGCTTTATCTTTCGCTGCGGCGATGAGCTGGTGACTTTTGGGGGTCATCTTGAGGGACATAGACGAAACTGGTTGGGAGGTAGTTCATTGCTCGGTGAAAATGAACTGATTTCCTCCTCAGGGAGAGATCTGCAAAGTCAAGGAAAGTTGTGCGTCGGGGCACAGCGTGAGCGGCTCACTCTCGGGTCTTCTGACAGCCACCCGAGTTGCCCACCCTCCTCAGATTTCTGAAGTTAATATTCTGAAAGCTGCAAAACATGAAAATAGCACTGGGTCGAGTCGTACTCCAGGTATGATCTTTGGGCCACCAGGCCTCACAATCACTTTGGGTACTGGCTGAAAACGTAGGTTTCCAACTCCAAAGATAAAACAAATAAAAGTATATGTTTTTTAACATAAAACATAAAAATATACATAAACATAAAAATATAACATATAAAATAAAACATCTAAAAAATATTAAAAATATACATAAACATAAAACATAAAAATCTCTGAGAGTGGAACCCAGAAATAAGCATTTATTAATTAGGTGGGTGATTCTTGTCAATAAGAAATAACTCATTTTTTTTAAATGTTTTAAACCTACCAAGCATTAACGTTTTCTGTCATCCAAAGGAAAACAACTATCAGGTAAAAACTGTACACGCAGCAGTGTTTGAGCAATTTAATGTATGTAATTGAAACAAATGAATGCAAGAACATACACTTACCTATTTAAAAAAAAATTCAAGAGAATACACAAAATTTCCGAAGAGAACGTTGAAAAGAGGATACAATAATATGAAATCGCATTCAGCTCTTGAAACTGACCACTACCATAGTTTAAAATGATATTCGACTGTTTGTTCAAATTATTCTTGATGGATACCCATTGGTCTATTGTTTTCCCACATCCTTTAATGTCAACTTAAAAATAGTAAAGGTACTGCATTTCAGCTCACTGACTTGTTTTTGACCTATTACACAAGAGCAGTCATTGCGAATCTGACACTCCACAGTTGCTGATTTGCTAGAACTCTGCCCAAAAGTCAATGCTTTGTTCTTGCGCATTTACAGTACCAGGCAGAATCCATTTAAAATTGTCCTCATCCAAACTATTAAGTGGACCAAAAGCTGCTCTCTTTTTAGGCTCTCCCTGTCACTTTTGTTATTTCTTTTTTTCTTTTGAGACGGAATCTTGCTCTGTCACACAGGCTGGAGTGCAGTGGTGCGATCTCGGCTCACTGCAGGCTCTGCCTCCCAGGTCCACGCCATTCTCCTGCCTCAGCCTCCCGAGTAGCTGTGACTACAGGCGCCCGCCACCACACCCAGCTAATTTTTTTTTTTGTATTTTTAGTAGAGACGGGGTTTCACCAGTTAGCCAGGATGGTCTCAATCTCCTGACCTCGTGATCCGCCCGCCTCGGCCTCCCAGAGTGCTGGGATTACAGGCATGAGCCACCACGCCCGGCCAACTTTTGATATTTCTTTGTGTGTTACATTCAATTAAACAACAATGATTTTATCTTTCATTCTCCTCAGTGGCTTGCCCATTATTAAATGGAGTTTTGTATATGTACATATATTTTATTTTATTTATTTTTTATATTATTTTATTATTTATTGAGATGAAGTCTCACTTTGTCGCCCATGCTGCAGTGCAGTGGCACGATCTCGGCTCACTACAGCATCTGCCTCCCAGGTTCAAGCGACTCTTGTGCCTCAGGCCCCCAAGTAGCTGGGACTGTGGGTGTGCGCCACCATACCAGGCTAATTTTTTTTTGAGACAGAGTCTCCCTCTGTTGCCCAGGCTGGAGTGTGCTGGTGTGATCCTGGCTCACTACAACCTCTGCCTTCTGGATTCAAGGAATTCTCCTGACTCACCCTCCCAAGTAGCTGGGATTACAGGCGCCCGCCACTATGCCCAGCTAATTTTCGTATCTTTAGTAGAGACAGGGTTTCACCATGTTGGTCAGGCTGGTCTCAAACTCCTGACCTCAGGTAATCTGCCTGCCTCAGCCTCCCAAAGTGCTGGGATTACAGGCTTGAGCCACCGCGCCTGGCCTTACTGGTTGATTTCTTTTTTTTTTTTTTTTTAACATGGAGTCTCACTCTATCACCAGGCTTAAGTGCAGTGGCGCGATCTCGGTTCACTTCACCTATGCCTCCCAGGTTCAAGTGATTTGTCTCCCTCAGTCTCCCAAGTAGCTAGGACTACAGGCGCGCACGACCATGCCCAGCTTATTTTTATATTTTCAGTAGAGATGGGGTTTCACCATATTGGTCAGGCTGATCTCGAATTCCTGACCTCGTGATCTGCCCGCCTCGGCCTCCCAAAGTTCTGGGATTACAGGTGTGAGCCTCTGCGCCCGGCCTATTTTATTTTTTTTAGACGAAGTCTTGCTCTGTTGCCCAGGCTGGAGTGCAGTGGTACAATCTGGGTGCACTGCAACCTACGCATCCTGGGTTCAAGCAGATCTCCTGCGTCAGCCTCCCAAGATCTGGGACTACAGGCATGCGCCATCACACCTGGCTAATTTTTGTATTTTTAGTAGAGACGGGGTTTTACCATGTTGGCCAGACTGGTCTTGAACTCTTGACCTTAGGTGTTCCACCCACCTTGGGCCCCAAAGTGCTGGAATTACAGGCATGAGCCACTGCACCCAATCTCCACCAAGCTTTTCTTCCCCCCTCAGTGCCCAAAACAATGCCTTATATTGTAGGCCTCTTTAAATAATTGTTTCACAAATGAAGGCCTGCCCTCCTGGTGGACCTTAATTTGTTTGGGGAGAAATAGACCAAAATAACAATAATACATGTATATGAAAATAAAGTAGGGAAGAGCTGGGCTCGGTGGCTCGAACCTGTAATCCCAGCACTTTGGGAGGGGGAGGCAGGCAGACTATTTGAGGTCACGAGTTTCAGACCAGCCTGGCCAACATGGTGAAACCCCATCTCTATTAAAAACACAAAAAATTAGACTCAGTGGCTCAGGCACTGTGGCTCAGGACTATAATCCCAGCACTTTGGGAAGCCGAGGCAGGTGGATCACCTGAGGTCAGGAGTTCCAGACCAGCCTGACCAACATGGTGAAACCCTGTCTCCACTAAAAATACAAAAATTAGCCAGGCGCCCTGGCACATGTCTGTAATCCCAGCTACTAGGGAGGCTGAGGCAGGAGAATCGTTTGAACCAGGGAGATGGAGGTTGCAGCAAGCTGAGAAAGCACCACTGCACTCCAGCCTGGGCAACAGAGTGAGACTCCCCGGAGTGAGAGAGAGTACAGATCACATACAGCCTTTTAGACCTCTGGTAGGACTGTGGCTATCCTCTGATTGAGGTGGGGAACTAATGGACTGTTTTAAGCAAAGAGGTGATATGGTGTATGTCCTGAGTTAGGCAACGTTGGTCAAACCACTTAATTCTTCTGTGCGTCATTTTCTTCATCTGTAAAGTAAGAATAATAATAGTATCTTCCGGCCGGGCACGGTGGCTCACGCTTGTAATCCCAGCACTTTGGGAGGCCGAGGTGGGCAGATCACGAGGTCAGGAGATCGAGACCACAGCGAAACTCCGTCTCTACTAAAAATACAAAACATTAGCCAGGCGTGGTGGCGGGCGCCTGTAGTCCCAGCTACTCGGAGAGGCTGAGGCGGGAGAATGGTGTGAACCTTGGAGGCGGAGCTTGCAGTGAGCCAAGATTGCGCCACTGCACTCCAGCCTGGGCGACAGAGCGAGACTCCGTCTCAAAAAAAAAATAAAATAAAATAAAATAGTATCTTCCTCAGATGATCATTATGAGGAATAATAAGTTAATTTTTTTTTTCTGTTGCCCAGGCTGGAGTGCAGTGTTGCAATCTCGGCTCACTGCAACCTCTGCCTCCCAGGTTCAAGTTATTCTCTTGCCTCAGCTTCCCTAGTAGCTGTGATTACAGGCATGCGCCACCACGCCCAACTATTTTTTGTATTTTTAGTGGAGATGGGATTTCACCATGTTGGCCAGGCTGCTCTTGAACTCCCGACCTCAGGTGATCCGCCTGCCTTGGCCTCCCAAAGTGCTAAGATTACAGGTGTGAGCCACTGCGCCTGGCCATAAGTTAATATTTGTAAAATGCCTAGAATAGTAACTCGCATATACTAAGCTCTACATAATTTTTTTTTCATAAAATAAAAAAAATCATTCTAGCTGCTGGGTTGAAAATAGCAGTAGATATGCAAATATGGAAGAAGGGTAGCCAGGTATAAGAGAACTATAAAAATTCCAAGGAGAAATGGTAACAAGAACCATTTCTTAGAATAATAGCTAATAGAGGTAATGGCAGTAGAGGTGGTGAAAAGGGGCAGAAGAAAAAAAGAAGAGACAAGAAATCAGGGATGACAGCAGGCGCCATGTCCAGCCACGAAGGTGGCAGGAAGAAGCCCCTGAAACAGCCCAAGAAGCAGGCCAAGGAGATGGATGAGGAAGAGAAGGCTTTCAAGCAGAAACAAAAAGAGGAGCAAAAGAAACTCAAAAGCGAAGGCCATGGGGAAAGTGCCCCTGGCCACAGGTGGAATTAAGAAATCTGGCAAAAAGTAAGCTGTTCCTTGTGCCTGAGGAGATGATGACCCTTTATTTCATCCGTATTTAAACATCTGTATTCCCTGCCATAACATCTTTTACCACCAATAGCCGGAATTAAGTGTTGTTTTGGAGCTGCTATACATTTAAGAATTAACCTTTGTTAAAAAAAAAAAAAAAAGAAGAAGAAGAAAAAGAAATGAGGGATGACTCTTAAAATTTTGGGGCCTGAGTAACTAGAACCACTATCAAGATAATGAGGACTGTGCTTGGGTAAGATCAGATTTAGAAGCCGGGCGCGGTGGCTCAAGCCTGTAATCCCAGCACTTTGGGAGGCTGAGGCGGGCGGATCACGAGGTCAGGAGATCGAGACCATCCTGGCTAACACGGTGAAACCCCGTCTCTACTAAAAACACAAAAAATTAGCCGGGCATGTTGGCGGGCGCCTGTATTCCCAGCTACTCGGGAGGCTGAGGCAGGAGAATGGCATGAACCCAGGAGGTGGAGGTTGCGGTGAGCCGAGATCGCGCCACTGCACTCCAGCCTAGGGGACAGAGCAAGACTCCGTCTCAAAAAAAAAAAAAAAATCAGATTTAGGGCCTAAAAGATATCCATGCTATCGTAAAACTTAATTAAATAGTCACTGAGCTCCTATACTGGGTAAGGCATTGAACTAGGCACTGAGAGAATATGTTAAAAACAAAATCTGGCCAGGCATGCTGGCTCACGCCTGTAATCCCAGTACTTTGGGAGCCCGAGAACGGATCACAAGGTCAGGAGTTCAAGACCAGCCTGCCCGACATGGTGAAATCCCATCTCTACTAAAAATGCAAAAAATTAGCTGGTCATGGTGGCAGGCGCCTGTGATCCCAGCTACGTGGGAGGCTGATGCAGGAGAATTTCTTGAACCCAGGAGGCAGAGGTTGCAGTAAGCCGAGATCACACCACTACACTCCAGCCTGGGGGACAGAGTGAGACTCTGTCTCAAAAAAAAAAAAAAACCATGACAAAGCTCCTATGCTTTAGAGGATCACAGTCTATTGGAGGAACCAGAGACATACCAAAATAGCAATTTGAGAGAAGGCTGCAATATGTTTTTGTGTTTTTGGTTTTGTTTTTGATTTTGTTTTCTGTTTGAGAGGGAGTCTCACTCTGTTGCCCAGGCTGGAGTACAGTGGTGCGATCTTGGCTTACTGCAACCTCCAACTTGCAGGTTCAAGCCATTCTCCTGCCTCAGCCTCCTGAGTAGCTGGGATCACAGGCATGTGCCACCACAATCAGCTGATTTTTGTATTTTTAATAGGGACGACAAGGTTTCATTATTTTGGCCAGGCTGGTCTCAAACTCCCGACCTCAAGTGATCTGCCTGCCTCGACCTCCCAAAGTGCTAGGATTACAGGCATAAGCCACCGCGCCTGACCACTGTAATATGTTTTATATTGGAGATGTGAACCACATTGTCTGGGAGCCTGGAAAAGGGATGCTAGGGAGCTTCACAAAGGAGACATTTGAGGCTAGGCCTTGAAGAATGAGTTGTGGTGAATAGTTTTTGTGGAGAGGATAATAGCTAATAAACGTAACCACAGGGGAACAAAAAAAAAACGGCCAGGCACGGTGGCTCACGCCTGTAATCCCAGCACTTTAGGAAGCGGAGGCAGGCAGATCACTAGGTCAGGAGTTCGAGACTATCCTGGCCAACATGGTGAAACCCCATCTCTACTAAAAATACAAAAATTAGCTGGGCCTGGTGGCGTGTGCCTGTAGTCCTAGCTACTCAGGAGGCTGAGGCAGGAGAATTGCTTGAACCTGAGAGGCGGAGATTGCAGTGGGCTGAGATTGCGCCACTACACTCCAGCTTGGTGACAGAGTGAGACTCTGTCTCAAAAACAACCAAACAAACAAAAACAACCAAACAAACAAAAACAAAAAAACACACAAGGCTTAGAAGTGATTTAATCCGGCTGGGCGCGGTGGCTCATGCTTGTAATCCCAGCACTTTGGGAGGCCAAGGCAGGCGGATCACGAGGTCAGGAGATCGAGACCACGGTGAAACCCCGTCTCTACTAAAAATAAAAAAAAATTAGCTGGGCCTGGTGGCGGGCGCCTGTAGTCCCAGCTACTCGAAGAGGCTGAGGCAGGATAATGGCGTGAACCCGGGAGGTGGAGCTTGCAGTGAGCCGAGATTGTGCCACTGCACTCCAGCCTGGGTGACTGGAGGGGCCAGGGCGGGAGGATGCCTTGAGCCCAGGAGTTCAAGATCAGCCTGGCTAACATGACAAAACCCTGTCTCTACCAAAAAAAATACAAAAATTAGCCTGGTATAGTGGTGCACATCCATAGTCCCAGCTACTTGGGAGGGTGAGGTGGGAGGATCACTTAAGCCTGGGAGGCGCAGGTTGTAGTAAGCCAAGATCACGCCACTGTACTCCCAACTCCAGCCTGGACCATAGAGCAAGACATGGTCTCAATTAAAAAAAAAAAAAAAAGTTTTATGTGGTTAATAATTGCACAGGCCAGGCGCGGTGGCTCACGCTTGTAATCCCAGCACTTTGGGAGGCCGAGGCGGGTGGATCACGAGGTCAGGAAATCGAGACCACAGTGAAACCCCGTCTCTACTAAAAATACAAAAAATTAGCCGGGCGTAGTGGCGGGCGCCTGTAGTCCCAGCTACTCGGAGAGGCTGAGGCAGGAGAATGGCGTGAACCCGGGAGGCGGAGCTTGCAGTGAGCCGAGATTGCGCCACTGCACTCCAGCCTGGGCGACAGAGCGAGACTCCGTCTCAAAAAAAAAAGAAAAAAAAAAAATTGCACAAAGGGGTGGCTTTGTGAGTCTTTATTGTACCCCCCACATAATTTCAATCAGTGTCCCCCTCACACACACATTCAATTATATAATCTATGTACAAAATTGCATCCAATGCAATTTGAGGACAAACCCCTAACTCCCAATTTCACTACAACTCCTTCTATATACAAATTCTAGAGCTCCTGACCAACATGGCAAAATCTCATCTCTACTAAAATATGTGTATATATATATATATATATATATATATATGCAAAAATTAGCCTGGTGGGGTGGCGCACACCTGTAATCCCAGCTACTCAGGAGGCTGAGGCAGAAGACTCACCTGAACCCAGGAGGCGGAGGTTGCAGTGAGCCAAGATCATTCCGTTGCATTCCAGCCTGGGCAACAGAGAAAGACTACGTCAAAAAACAAAAACAAAAACAAAAAAAAATTAGCAGCCCGACATGGTGGCTCATGCCTATAATCCCAGCACTTTGGGAGGCCAAGGCGGGCAGATCACCTGAGATTGGGAGTTCAAGACCAGCCTGACCAACCTGGAGAAACCCCGTCTTTACTGAAAATATGAAATTAGCCAGACATGGTGATGCATGCTTGTAATCCCAGCTACTTGGGAGGCTAAGGCAGGAGAATTGCTTGAACCCAGGGGGTGGAGGTTGCAGTGAGCCAAGATCATGCCATTGCACTCCAGCCTGGGCAACAAGGACAAAACTCCATCCCCCCCAAAAAAAATTAGCCTGGCATGGTGTTGGGCCCCTGTAGTCCCTGCTACTTGGGAGGCTGAAGCAGAAGAATTGCTTAAGTCCAGGAGGTAGATGTTGTACTGAGCCAAGGTTGCATCACTGCACTCAAGCCTGGGTGACAGAGCAAGACTCTGTTTCAAAAAAATACAATAGGCTGGGCACGATGGCTCACACCTGTAATCCCAGCACTTTGGGAGGCCAAGGCAGGCAGATCACCTAAGGTCAGAAGTTCAAGAACAGACTGGCCAACATGGTGAAACCCTGTCTCTACTAAAAATACAAAATTAGCCCGGTGTGGTGGCATGACTGTAATCCCAGCTACTAGGGAGGCTGAGGCAGGAGAATCGCTTGAACCC
>NW_026652292.1:51110716-51111142 GCF_009828535.3 Hylobates moloch | reverse complement strand
AATGGTTCACACCTGTAATCCCAGCACTTTGGGAGGCCAAGGCGGGAGGATCACGTGAGCTCATCAGTTCAAAACCAGCCTGGCCAACATGGTGAAACCCTGTCTGTACAAAATACAAAAATTAGCTGGGCGTGGTGATAGGCGCCTGTAATCCCAGCTACGGAGAGGCTGAGGCAGGAGAATTGCTGGCACCAGGGAGGCTGAGGTTGCAATGAGTCGAGATCACACCACTGCACTCCACCCTGAGTGACAGAGCAAGATTCTGTCACAAAATAAAATAAAATCCCTCCCTAGTTTGATTTGTTTTGTTTTGTTTTGTTTTTGTTTTTTGAGATGGAGTCTCGCTCAGTTGCCCAGGCTGGAGTGCAGTGGCGTGGTATCAACTCACTGCAACCTCCACCTCCCAGGTTCAAGCGATTCTCCTGC
>NW_026652292.1:51082571-51110657 GCF_009828535.3 Hylobates moloch | reverse complement strand
AAGCGATTCTCCTGCCTCAGCCTCCCAAGTAGCTGGGATTACAGGCGCCCACCACCACGCCCAGCTAATTTTTGTATTTTTGGTAGAGTCAGGGTTTCACCGTGTTGGCCAAGATGGTTTAGATCTCCTGACCTCATGACCTGCCCCCCTTGGCCTTCCAAAGTGCTGGGATTACAGGTGTGTGCCACTGAGCCAGGCCTTGTTTTTTTGTTTTTTGTTTTTGTGTTTGTTTTTTTTGTTTTTGAGATGGAGTCTTGCTCTGTCACCCAGGCTGGAGTGCAGTAGTGCAGTGGTGCGATCTCGGCTCACTATAAGCTCATAAGCTCCGTCTCCCAGGTTCATGCCCTTCTCCTGCCTCAGACTCCCGAGTAGCTGGGACTACAGGTGCCCGCCGCCACGCCCGGCTAATTTTTTGTATTTTTAGTAGAGACGGGGTTTCACCATGTCAGCCAGTGTGGTCTCGATTTCCTGACCTCGTGATCTGCCCACCTCGGCCTCCCAAAGTGCTGAGTGCTAGGATTACAGGAGTGAGCCACTGCACCCGGCAGGCCTTGTATTTTTTTAAATAAAGTTCCCGATGTAATGCTGAGGGGCACCTCCAGTTGAGGGTGAGTCCCAGAATGGCACCAATTTGGAGCGGGATTTAGAAAGAGTCATCTCAAAGGCCTAGAAAACTACTCATGTTATCCTATGTGCTCCCTAAACATATAGTGAAGATGGAGTTGGCATTTTTTTTTTTTTTGAGACTGAGTCTTGCTCTGTTGCCGAGGCTGGAGTGCAGTGGTGTGACCTCAGCTCACTGCAACCTCCACCTCCCAGGTTCAAGCAATTCTCCTGCCTCAGCCTCCCGAGTAGCTGGTATCACAGGCACCCGCTACCACGCCTGGTTAATTTTTTTTTTTTTTTGTATTTTTAGTAGAGATGGGGTTTCGCCATGTTGGCCAAGTTGGTCTCGAACTTCTGACCTCAAGTGATCTGCCCGCCTTGGCCTCCCAAAGTGCTGAGTGCTGGGATTACAGGAGTGAGCCACTGCACCCAGCAGGAAATTTTTTTTTTTTTTTAATAGAGATGGAGTCTCACTATATTGCCCATGCTGATCTCAAACTCCCAGACTCAAGGGATCTTCCAGCCTTGTGTTCCCAAAGTGCTCTCATTACAGGCATGAGCCGCCATGCCTGGCCTCAGAGCACCACTTTAAAGACCATGTGCTGGGTCAGGGGAGGTGGCTCATGCCTGTAATCCCAGCACTTTGGGAGGCCAAGGAAGGCAGGTCACGAGGTCAGGAGATCAAGACCATCCTGGCTAACACAGTGAAACCCTGTCTCTACTAAAAATACAAGAATGGATGAACCAGAGGGTTCAGTGAGCCGGTTTTGCATGACCCAGCCACCTGGGGACAGACGAGACCTGTCTCAAAAAAAAATTAGCTGGGCATGGTGGTGCATGCCTGTGGTCCCAGCTACTGGGGAGGCTGAGGCAGCAGCATCATCTGAGCCTGGGAGGTGGAGGCTGTAGTGACCCCTAACTGCACCACTGCACTCCAGTCTGGGCAACAGAGTGAGACTCTGTCTCAAAAAAAATAAATAGGCCAGGTGCAGTGGCTCACACCTGTAATTCCAGCACTTTGGGAGGCCGAGGCAGGCAGATCACCTGAGGTTGGGCGTTCGAGACCCAACCTGGCCAACATGGTGAAACCCCGTCTCTACTAAAAATACAAAAAATTAGCCAGGTGTGGTGGCACATGCCTGTAATCACAGCTACTAGGGAAGCTGAGGCAGGAGAATCACTTGAATCCGGGAGGCGAAGGTTGCGGTGAGCCGAGATCATGCCATTGCACTCCAGCCTGGGCAACAAGAGCAAAACTGTCTCAAAATAAATAAATAAATAAATAAATAATCTTATGAGATAGTTACTTTTATCTCTACATCTTAGGAGAAGAAACGAAAAGACAGAAATGCTAAGCAGCTAGCAAGCTATAGAACCAGGGTTTGCTGGCTTTAAAATTCAGGCTCTTTCTAACTCACTATGATGTGACTTTAATCAGACAAAAAATATAATCCTTTTCGAAATTTATACATGAGGTTGGACGCGGTGGCTCACGCCTGTAATCCCACCACTTTGGGAGGCCGAGGCGAGTGGATCACCTGAGGTCAGGAGTTTGAGACAAGCCTGGCCAACATGGCAAAACCCTGTCTCTACTAAAAATATGAAAAATTGCCAGGCGTGGTGGCTCATGCCTGTAATCCCAGCACTTTGGGAGGCTGAGGCGGGTGGATCACGAGGTCAGGAGATTGAGACCATCCTGGCTAACATGGTGAAACCCCATCTCTACTAAAAATACAAAAAATTAGCCAGGCATGGTGGTGGGCGCCTGTAGTCCCAGCTACTCAGGAGGCTGAGGCAGGAGAATGGCGTGAACCCGGGAGGCGGAGCTTGCAGTGACCTGAGATCGCGCCACTGCACTCCAGCCTGGGCGACAGAGCGAGACTCTGTCTCAAAAAGAAAAAAAAGAAAAAAGAAAAATTAGCCATGCGTGGTGGTAGATGTCTGTAATCCCAGCTACTCGGGAGCTTGAGGCAGGAGAATCACTTGAACCCGGGAGGCAGAGGTTGCAGCGAGCCGAGATTGCACCACTACACTCCAGCCTGGGCAACAAGAGTGAAACTACGTCTCAAAAAATAAATAAAATAAAATAAATATTACTCTGGTAAAAGCGTAAAAGAATTTGGGCCAGACATAGTGACTCATACCTGTAATTCCAGCACTTTGGGATGCCGAGGTGGGTGGACCACTTGAGGTCAGGAGTTCAAGACCAGCCTGGCCAACTTGGTGAAATCCTCTCTCTACAAATAATACAAAAAATTAGCCAGGAGTGGTGGCATGCACCTGTAATCCCAGTTACTTGGGAGGCTGATACAGGAGAATAGCTTGAATTTAGGAGGCAGAGGTTGCAGTGAGCCAAGATATTACACCACTGCACTCCAGCCAGGGAGGGAATTTGGAGGCCGAGGTGGTGGATCACCTGAGGTAGATTTGAGACCAGCCTGGACACAGGTGAAACCCCATCTTTTGGTCAAGCCTGTCCGAGGCGGGCGGATCACGAGGTCAGGGGATCGAGACCATCCTGGCTAACACGGTGAAACCCCGTCTCTACTAAAAATACAAAAAATTAGCCGGGCGTGTTGGCGGGAGCCTGTAGTCCCAGCTACTCAGGAGGCTGAGGCAGGAGAATGGCGTGAACCCGGGAGGCAGAGCTTGCAGTGAGCCGAGATTGCGCCACTGCACTCCAGCCTGGGGGACAGAGCAAGACTCCGTCTCAAAAAAAAAAAAAAAAAAAAGAAACCCCATCTCTACTAAAAAATACAAAAATTAGCCAGGCGTGGTGGAAGGCACCTTAATCCCAGCTACTTGGGAGGCAGAGGCAGGAGAATCATTTGATCCCAGGAGGCAGAGGTTGCAGTGAGCCGAGATCAAGCCATTGCACTCAAACCTGGGGAACAAGAGTGAGACTTCTCTCAAAAAAGAAAAAAAGAAAGAGTAAGGGTGTGGCAGTGGCAAGCAGGTAAGCAGAGTGTTATGAATCATGGGTGAAGGCAAGACACGAATAAGAAGACTACTGTCTCCTTATTCTATAGTGATCAGAATAAATGTTAGGACCTGAGCCAGGAGGGTGGCAGAAGGATGAAAAATAGAACACAAATTGAGGGGCGGGGGAAGGAGACAGAACAATCAGGATTGAGTGACTTAAATCCTGGCCCTTGAGGCATGCCATGGAGAGGCTGGCTTGCTCCATGCTCTGTGTGTGTAACAAGTGCTGGAAGTCAGGGGCTTTGGTGATTTAGGCCAACTACAGAGAGAAGCAAAGGCAACTTACCATTTTATTGCTGATCTTCATACTTACAAGATCATACAGGAAATGCACAGGGAGCTTGGAGGGAACAGCTGTTGAGATTGCAGGAGTGGTGTGGGGAACAGGCCTACACAAATAGTACACTGAGCCCCCACTGTCTTTCTGGCTACCCATGGTGGTGCTGAGAAAGTAACTATGGCACTGGTAGCAGACTCTCAACATCAAAGGGAGCCATTTGAGCTTCAGCCCCTAAGTTTCCTTGGGAAACTCTGTAGTCAGGGTCCCTCTGTGGCTGACACAGCAATCAGTAAAATGCAACTGGAGGCCGCGCATGGTGGCTCATGCCTGTAATCCCAGCACTTTGGGAGGCCAAGGCGGGCAGATTGCTTGAGCCCAAGAGTTCAAGATCAGTCTAGGCAACATAGCAAAACCCCATATCTACAAACAAAGCAAATAGAATGAGCCCGCTGGTTATTTGAAGGCAATTGTTCTCAGGCCAGAGTAAACCACTGGAGTTACTGGATTTATCTTGCATATAGAAACTCTTGGGAGAAAATAAACCATCCATTAACTACAAAATGGAGGTTCCAGCTATTTCATTTAAATCAGGGATCCCCAACAGGTACCAGTTCTGTCCTCGGCCTGTTAGGAACTGGGCTGCACAGCAGGAGGTGAGTGGAGGGTGAGCCAGCAAAGTTTCACCTATATATACAGCCGTTCCCCATCGCTTGCATTAATGCCTGAGCTCACCCCCTGTCAGATCAGTGGCAGCATTAGATTCTCATAAAAGTGTGAACCCTATTGTGAGGGATCAAGGTCATGTGCTCCGTATGAGAATCTAATGCCTGATGATCTGTCACTGTCTCCCATCACCCCCAGATGGGACTGTCTAGTTGCAGAAAAACAAGCTCATGTCTCCCACTGATTCTACATTATGGTGAATTGTATAAATATTTCATTATATATTACAATGTAATAATAATATAAAGTACACAATAAATGTAATGTGCTTGAATCATCCCAAAACTGCGCCCCCCAACCCACCACATGTCTGTGGAAAAATTGCCTTTTGTGTTTTTTTTTGTTTTTTTTTGTTTTGTTTTTTTGAGATGGAGTCTTGCTCTGTCACCCAGGCTGGAGTGCAGTGGCACAATCTCGGCTCACTGCAAGCTCCGCCTCCCGGGTTCACGCCATTCTCCTGCCTCAGCCTCTCTGAGTAGCTGGGACTACAGGCGCCCGCCACCACGCCTGGCTAATTTTTTTGTATTTTTAGTAGAGACGGTGTTTCACTGTGGTCTCGATCTCCTGACCTCATGATCCGCCCGCCTCGGCCTCCCAAAGTGCTGGGATTACAAGCGTGAGCCACCACACCCGGCAAAAAATTGTCTTTTGTGAAACCAGTCCCTGGTGCCAAAAAGGTTGGGGACCAATGATTTAAATACCTTAAAAGATGGCCAGGCGCAGTGGCTCATGCCTGTAGTCCCAGCACTTTGGGAGGCTGAGGGGGGTGGATCACCTGAGGTCAGGAGTTCAAAACCAGCCCGGCCAACATGGTGAAACCCCGTCTCTACTAAAAATACAAAAAGAAAATTAGCCAGGCATCGTGGCAGTTGCCTGTAGTCCCAGCTACTCAGGAGACTGAGGAAGGAGAATTGCTTGAACCCCAGAGGTGGAGGTTTCAGTGAGCAGAGATTGAGCCACTGCACTCCAGCCTGGGTAACAAGGCAAGACTTTGTCTCAAAAAAAACAAAAGAAGAAATTACTTAGGCAAATAGTAAGGGTACGGAAGTCCTGGATGAGGTTTTCCTTTATTTATTTTTTTTTTTTGAGATGGAGGCTCCCTCTATTGACCAGGCTGGAGTAAGGTGGTGCAGTCTCGGCTCACTGCAACCTCTGCCTCCCAGGTTCAAGCTATTCTTCTGCCTCAGCTTCCCAAGTAGCTGGGATTACAGGCATGCACCACCACGCTCAGCTAATTTTTGTATTTTTAGTAGAGATGGGGGTTTCACTATTGTTGGCCAGGATGGTCTTGAACTCCTGACCTTAAGTGATCTGCCCGCCTCAGCCTCCCAAAGTGCTGGGATCACAGGAGTGAGCCACCGGCCCCAGCCAAAGTTTTCCTTTTAATGAAAAGCAGCCCCCAAGACCAGCCTGGCCAACTGGTGAAACTCAGTCTCTACTAAAAATACAAAAATTAGCCCAGCATGGTGGTGAGCCCTTGTAATCCCAGCTACTCAAGAAGCTGTGGCAGGAGAATTGCTTGAACCTGGGAGGCAGAAGTTGCAGTGAGCCGAGATTGCACCATTGCACTCCAGCCTGGGTAACAAAAGCAAAACTCCATCAAGGAAGGAAGGAAGGAAGGGAGG
Organism: Hylobates moloch; assembly: GCF_009828535.3. Taxonomy (NCBI): domain Eukaryota; kingdom Metazoa; phylum Chordata; class Mammalia; order Primates; family Hylobatidae; genus Hylobates; species Hylobates moloch. The sequence goes on along the minus strand of NW_026652292.1, from coordinate 51,104,441 downwards.
AAGGAAGGGAGGGGGGGAGGGAGGGAAGAAAAGCAGCCCCAAATCATTTAACTTTCTAACAAAGAGCAGTCTATGAAATAGAGCTGCAGACATAGATGCCAGCAGTTGTGCTAGTCATGTTCAAAATGGCGGTTCCATTTTCCCTTCTCTGCCAGCCCTGTACAGTAAGGAGCAGACAAGATGGCTCCAGCCAAGGGGAAAGTTCCTTTGCATAATAAGATTAGGGTGGGGACGCCAGCCCTCCCTGAGAGCTATGTAGACATCATACCTGATGGAACCAATCTGTGAGTCCTATGTAATCAGACACTGCCAAAAAATCTCAATGTTTTCAGAAAGTTCACGAATTTGTGTTGGGTTGCATTCAAAGCCATCTGGGGCTGCAGGTTGAACAAGCTTGCCCCAGTTAGTGAGTGACATATAAAGTTGAGGGAATGATGGCAGGAAAAAATTAAAAAGCTTAAGAGGGGCCATCAATTGAGGTCTTATAGGCCATGTAAAAATATATCATTATTCACTGTCATCCATTGACTCTAGAATATTGAGACATTATTTCTTTGAATATTCCATTTCATGTTATTCTCTGCTGCTAAACCACTATTGGAAATATCTTAGCACCAGGCATTGTGGCTCTCGCCTGTAATCCCGGCAATTTGAAAGACAGAGGTGGACAGATCACTTAGGCCCAATAGTTTGAGACCAACCTGGGCAACGTGGCAAAACTCCATCTCTACTAACAATCTGTAACACTTACTTTCTTGTTGACTCAGCTCTGCATTTAAAAGAATGTTAAGGCCAGGCATGGTGGCTCAGGCCTGTAATTCCAGCACTTTGGGAGGCCGAGGTGGGTAGATCACTTGAGGCCAGGAGTTTGAGACTAGCCTGGACAACATGGCAAAATCCCATCTCTACTAAAAATACAAAAATTAGCTAGTCGTGGTGGCACACGCCTATAATCCCAGCTACTAGGCAGGCTAAGAAAGGAGAATTGCTTGAACCCAGGAGGCTGAGATTGCAGTGAGCCAAGATCATGGCCATTGCACTCCAGCCTGAGTGACAGAGGGAGACCCTGTCTCAAAAAAAAAAAAAAAGAGAAGAAGAAATATAGCAAAACAAAAAGAAATTAGCATACAAAAGGCCTTAGGAGTCCTCCCTTCAAAGAAAATTCCTGCAAGATATGTTTCTTTGCAAAGGAAAAAAAAAGTTTTCAGCCTGGGCAACATGGAGAGTTCCTGTTTCCACAAAAACAATGTAAAAATTAGCTGGATGTGGCCAGGTGCGGTGGCTCAGGTCTGTAATCTCAGCACTTTGGGAGACCGAGGTGTGTGGATCACCTGAGGTCAGGAGTTCTAGACTAGCTTGCCCAACATGGCAAAACCCAGTCTCTATTAAAAATACAAAAATTAGCCGGGTGTGGTGGTGGGTTCCTGTAATCCCAGCTACGAGGGAGGCTGAGGCAGGAGAATCATTTGAACCCGGGAGGTGGAGGTTGCAGTGAGCTGAGATCATGCCACTGCACTCTAGCCTGGGCAACAAGAGTGAAACTCTGTCTCAAAAAAAAAAAGAAGAAAAATGGGCTGGGTGGATCATGAGGTCAAGAGATCGAAACTATCCTGGCCAACATGGTGAAACCCCATCTCTACTAAAAATACAAAAATTAGCTGGGCGTGGTGGTGCATGCCTGTTCCCAGCTACTCTGGAGGCTGAGGCAGCAGAATCGATTGAACCTGGGAGGCGGAGGTTGCACTCCAGCCTGCTGACGGTGTGAGACTTGGTCTCAAAAAAAAAAAAAAAATTAGCTGGACGTGGTGGTGTGCACCTGTGGTCCCAGCTACTTGGGAGGCTGAGGTGTGAGAATCGCTTGGGTCTGGGAGGTGGTGGCTGTAGTGAGCTGTGATCACGCCACTGCACTCTAGCCTAGGCAATGGAACAAGACCTTGTCTAAAAAAAAAAAGTTTAAAAATACTGTCTTTGTTTATATATAGAGAGAAATATGAAAAATTCACTGAAGGCTGATATTCTTAATACTATCATATTTGTACAGTGTTGTGATTCAATTTAAAGTGACTACAATTGTGATCACCAGAAAGCATTCCATGCATATCGGAGTAGCACTTGACCTTACACAGCCGACTCACCATTACTACTTGTTGCAAAGCAGGGACATATCTAGCTTCTGCTGAACATGCAGCTATACTAAAAGTGCCATGGGCTTGCACAGTAAGGCTAGAGTTACAGATCTTTGCTTGAGGTCAGTCCTGTGGGGGAAGTAGGAAAGAGGAAGTAGGATTAAGACCATTTGGCAGCAGATAAAGAATCTTTTCTGTAGTTAGGAATTCTTTATTAAACTTGAGGGTATAGACAAGATCGATTCCCCACCTCCAAGCATCAGCAAGGACCCTTTGGTATCTGGACACCTTCCATCTCAAAGTATGATTCATATATCAAATTTTGGTGATATGGACTCAGGCCAGGGTGATGCTATGGCCATGTTGAATTACTTGACCCAGCTCTTTTTACCTGCAGTTGCTAGAACCCAAGTGCTTTCATGAGGTCAATGAAAGGATCAGATAAGTATTAAACTATTCCTAGCTCTTTTATTAAAACTACTGTATAACAAAGAGTATATTCTTGCTTTTACTCTGCAGTGAGGTGGGGAAAACAGTGGACTAAAAATCTCACATCTCTTATACAAGAATGTTCATTGCAGCTCTATTCACAATGGCCAAAATCTGGAAATAACCCAAATGTCCATCAACCTGTGAATTGATAAATAGATCATGGTATATCCTTACAATAAAATAATGTTCAGGAACAAATACCTAAAAATACAACAGCATGATGAAATCTGAAAACATTATGCTAAGTTTTTGTTTTTTTGTTTTTTTTTTTTGAGACAGACTCTTGCCCTGTCACCTAGGCTGGAGTGCAATGGTGTGATCTCAGCTCACTGAAACCTCCATCTCCCAGGTTCAAGTAATTCTCCTGTCTCAGCCTCCCACCACACCCAGCTAATTTTTTTGTAATTTTTAGTAGAGATGGGATTTCACCATGTTGGCCAGGCTGGTCTCAAACTCCTGACCTCAAGTGATCCCCGTAAGTCGGCCTCCCAAAATGCTAGGATTACAGGCCTAAGCCACTGCGCCCGGCCCACATTATTCTAAGTTTTAAAAGCCTTACACAAAAGCATGTATGTTGTATACTCTTTAAATTTCACTTATCCAGTCGGCTCTCCTTATCCATAGGTTCCTCATTCACGGATTCAACGAACCACAAATACAAAATATTCAGGCCAGGCAAGGTGGCTATGCCTGTAATCCCAGAACTTTGGGAGGCCTAGGCGGGCAGATCACCTGAGGTCAGGAGTTTCAGACCAGCCTGACCAATGTGGAGAAACCCTGTCTGTATTAAAAATACAAAATTAGCCAGGCGTGGTGGCGCATGCTTGTAATCCCGGCTACTTGGGAGGCTGAGGCAGGAGAATCGCTTGGACCCAGGAGGTGGAGGTTGCAGTGAGCTGAGATCGTGCCACAGCACTCTAGCCTGGGCAACAAGAGCGAGACTCCATCTCAAAAAAAAAAAAAAAATTCAGGAAATAAAAACAAAGCAGTTGGGCATGGTGGCTCAGGCCTGTAACCCCAGCATTTTGGGAGGCTGAAGCATGTGGATTGCTTGACCCCAGGAGTTTTGAGACCAGCCTGAGCAACATGGTGAAAACCCATCGCTACAAAAAATACAAAAAGTAGCCAGTCTGGCTGGGCGCGGTGGCTCACGCCTGTAATCCCAGCACTTTGGGAGGCTGAGGCGGGCGGATCACAAGGTCAGGAGATCGAGACCATCCTGGCTAACACGGTGAAACCCCGTCTCTACTAAAAATACAAAAAATTAGCCGGGCCGGGCGAGGTGGCAGGCGCCTGTAGTCCCAGCTACGCGGGAGGCTGAGGGCAGGAAATGATGTCGTGAACCCCGGGGCGGGAGCCTGCAGTGGCAGGCAGAGATCCCGCGCCACTGCACTCCAGCCTGGGTGAAAGAGAGCGAGACTCCGTCTCAAAAAAAAAAAAAAAAAAAAAAAAAAGTAGCCAGTCGTGGTGGCCTGAGCCTGTGGTCCCAGCTACTGGGGAGGCTGAGGTGGTAAGATCACTGGAGCCTGGGAAGTTGAGGCTGCACAGAGCCGTGATCACACCACTGCACTCCAGCCTGGGTGACAAGAGCAAGACCTTTTCTCAAAAAATTAAAGTTAAAGTTTAAATGTAGGCCGGGCGCGGTGGCTCACGCCTGTAATCCCAGCACTTTGGGAGGCCGAGGCGGGCGGATCACGAGGTCAGGAGATCGAGACCATCACTAGCTCATACGGTGAAACCCCGTCTCTACTAAAAATACAAAAAATTAGCCGGGCGAGGTGGCCGAGGCGCCCATAGTCCCAGCTATGCTCGGGGATCTTGAGGCAGGAGAATGGCGGAACCCCGAGCGGCGGAGGCTCTGCAGTGAGAGCTGAGATCGCGCCACTGCCTCCAGCCTGCGTGAAAGAAGCGAGACTCCGTCTCAAAAAAAAAAAAAAAAAAAAGGCTGGGCGCGGTGGCTCACGACTTGGAATCCCAGCACTTTGGGAGCCGGGCCGGGCGGATCACGAGAGTCAGGAGAGATCGAGACCCACGGTGGAAACCCCATCTCTACTAAAAATACAAAAAAATTAGCCGGGCATGGTGGCGGGCGCCTGTAGTCCCAGCTACTCGGAGAGGCTGAGGCAGGAAAATGGCGTGCAGACCCGGGAGGCGGAGCTTGCAGTGAGCCGAGGTTGCGCCACTGCACCTCCAGCCTGAGGCAACAGAGCGAGACTCCGTCTCAAAAAAAAAAAAAAAAAAAAAGTTTAAATGTAAATGTAAAGGCCGGGCACAGTGGCTGACGCCTGTAATCCCAGCACTTTGGGAGCCTAGGCGGGTGGATCACGAGGTCAGGAGATCGAAACCATCCTGGCTAACATGGGTGAAACCCCATCTCTACTATACAAAAACAGCTGGCCGGCGGCGGAGCGCGCCTGTAGTCCCAGCTACTGCGAGGCTGAGGCAGGAGAATGGGGTGAACCTGGGAGGCCCAGAGCTTACAGTGACCTGAGATCACGCCACTGCACACTCCAGCCTGGGCGACAGAGAGACTCTATCTCCAAAATAAATAAACTAAATAAGTGTACATTTAAATTTTTAAAAAATATTTGTAATCTGTGGCCGGGTGCAGTGGCTCACGCCTGTAATCCCAGCACTTTGGGAGGCCGAGGGGCGGATCACGGGGGGTCAGGAGATCGAGACCATCCTGGCTAACACAGTGAAACCCCATCTCTACTAAAAACACAAAAAATTAGCCGGGCATGGTGGCGCACGCCTGTAGTACCAGCTACTCGGAAAGCTGAGGCAGGAGAATTGCTTGAACCCCGGGAGGTGGAGGTGTGAAGTGAGCTGATATCCCAGTGCCACTGCACTCCAACCAGGGGACAGAGAAGCGAGACTCCGTCTCAAAAAAAAAAAAAAAAAAGTTTAATCTTCATTTATTTATTTAGAGAGAGTCTCCTTCTGTCGCCCAGTCTCCCTCTGACAGCCTGCTGGAGTGCAGTGGTGCTATCTTGGCTCAACACAACCTCTGCCTCTGGGATTCAAGAGATTCTGGTGCCTCAGTCTCCTGAGTAGCTGGGACTACAGGCGTGCACCACCACATCGGCTAATTTTTGTATTGTTAGTTGAGACAGGGTTTTGCCATGTTGCCCAAGCTGGTGTCCAACTCGTGACCTCAAGTGATCTACCTGCCTCGAACTCCCAAAGTGCTGGGATGACAGGCGTGAGCCACCGTGCCTGGCCTAAATGCTGTATTTAAAGGAAAATTAAAAAAAAAAATACAGCTCAATAGCAAGGCAAAAAAAAGATTGTTTAGAAAAACAATTTTAAAAAATACAAATAAAACTCAATGCAGTATAGCAACTATTTAAATAGTACTTGCGTTGCATTTGTTATTATAAGTAACCTCAATTTGATTTAAAGTATATGAGAGGGGCCAGGCCTGGTGGCTCATTCCTGTAATCCCAGCTCTTTGGGAGGCCAAAGCGGGTGGATCACTTGAGGTCAGGAGTTAGAGACCAGCCTGGCTAAGATAGCAAAACACCACCTCTACTAAATACAAAAATTAGCCGGGTGTAGTGGCGGGTGCCTGTAATCCCAGTTACTCAGGAGGCTGAGACAAGAGAATTCCTTGAACTCAGGAGGTAGAGGTTGCAGTGAGTCGATTTTGCACCACTGGGGGACCAAGTGAGACTCCGTCTCAAAAAAAAAAAAAAAAAACAGGCCGGGCGCGGTGGCTCAAGCTTGTAATCCCGGCACTTTGGGAGGCCGAGGTGGGCGAATCACGAGGTCAGGAGATCGAGACCACGGTGAAACCCCGTCTCTACTAAAAATACAAAAAATTAGCCGGGCGCGGTGGCGGGCGCCTGTAGTCCCAGCTACTCGGAGAGGCTGAGGCAGGAGAATGGCGTGAACCCGGGAGGCAGAGCTTGCAGTGAGCCGAGATTGCGCCACTGCACTCCAGCCTGGGCGACAGAGCAAGACTCCGTCTCAAAAAAAAAAAAAAAAAAAAAAAAAAAAACAGAAAAACATATATGGGAGGAGGTACATCTAGTATATGCAAATATGCAAATACTAGGCCTCTTATATAAGGAACTAGAACATTCAAGGATATTTCATGTCCATGCAGCTCTGGGAACCAATCCCCAGCAGATACTGAAGGATGACAGTATGAAGTTTCAGAACAGGCAAAATTAATTTGTTGGACTCATTCACCACTTTCCCATTGCTTATGGCACACTAGTGTCAACTTGAAATAATCAAAAGGATAAGAATCCACCTTAAAGACTTTATTCAAGCAAAAAATTGGAAATAGCCATTTGGGAGACAAAGGCTACAGGAAAATGGGGTCAGTGTTCCAAAGTTAAAAGTTAAGTTTCTTCTATTTTTGTTTATTTTTAATTTTAATTTTATTTATTTATTTTTTTGAGACAACATCTCGCCCTGTTCCTGAGGCTGGAGTGCAATGGTGCAATCTCTGCTCACTGCAACTGCCGTCTCCCGGGTTCAAGCGATTTTCGTGCCCCAGCCTCAGCTGGGATTACAGGCACGCTCCACCACACCCGGCTAAGACAGGGTTTCACCATGTTGGCCAGGCTGGTCTCGAACTCCTGACTTCAGATGATCCACCCCCCTCAGCCTCCCAAAGTGCTGGGATTACAGGCATGAGCCACTGCGCATGGCCTTATTTTATTTTTTGAGACAGTCTTGCTCTGTCGCCCAAGCTGGAGCGCAGTGGCGCGATTTCGGCTCACCAAAACCTCCACTCCTGGGTTCAAGGGATTCTCCTGCCTCAGCCTCCCAAGTAGCTGGGATTACAGGCACTTGCCGCCATGCCCCTGTATTTTTTGTATTTTTAGTAGAGACGGGTTTTCCCATGTTGGCCAGGTTGGTCTCAAACTCCTGATCTCATGTGATCCTCCTGCCTCAGTCTCCCAAAGTGCTGGGATTACAGGCATGAGCCACCGCGCCTGGCCAATTTTTAATTTTTTTTAAGAGATGAGATCTTACTATATTGCCCAGGCTGGTGTCAAACTCCCAGGCACACAAGATCCTCCTGCCTTGGCCTCCCAAAGTGCTGAGATTACAAGCGTGAGCCACTGCATCCTGCCCTTAAATTCCTTCTTACAAAGACAGAAGAAAACAAGTTTAGTAGGATTATAACATTTTCTATACTAGCCTGGTTTATGAATTACAACAATTTAATTAGTTATAATTTACTTTTTTTTCCATATGGCTTGTTTTCTTTTTTCTTGCTTTTCTTTTTTTTTTTGAGACGGAGTCTCGCTTCGTCGCCCAGGCGGCTGAAGTACAGTGGCGCGATCTCGACTCACTGCAAGCTCCGCCTCCCAGGTTCACGCCATTCTCCTGCCTCAGCCTCCGGAGTAGCTAGGACTACAGGCGCCCGCCACCGTGCCCGGCTAATTTTTTGTATTTTTAGTAGAAACGGGGTTTCACGATGTTAGCCAAGATGGTCTCGATCTCCTGACCTCGTGATCCGCCCGCCTCGGCCTCCCAAAGTGCTGGGATTACAGGCGTGAGCCACCGCGCCCGGTCGCTTTTCTTTTTTTTTTTCTTTAGACAAAGTCTCACTCTGTTGCCCAGGCTGGAATGCAGTGGTGCAAACTTGGCTCACGCCAACCTCTGTTTCCCAGGTTCAAGCAATTCTCCTGCCTTAACCTCCCAAGTAGCTGGGACCACAGGTGCCTGCCACCACGCCCAGCAAATTTTTGTATTTTCAGTAGAAACGGAGTTTCACCATATTGGCCAGGCTGGTCTGGAACTCTTGGCCTCAAGTGATCCGCCCCCCTTGGCCTCCCAAAGTGTTGGGATTACAGGCATGAGCCACCACTCCCAGCCTGTTTTCTTTTCTTTGTGCTAGTTTTCATTACCTTTCCAATTTAAAAGAATGTACTTAACATTCCATCTTAAGAAGATGTGATAGCCATGAAGTCTTTGTGTGAGAAAAGTAAGAGGGAAGTTAATCTATAATGAAGATTAACTGTGAAGAGGGAAGAGGTCTGCCCTGGCCCTTTTAGTCCTTTGCAGTATTTTAAAAACAATGTAGATAAGGAATAAGAATAATCTATAATCAGAGAAACAAAGTTTCTAGTTGCCTAGGTAACAGCTGCCTGTCACATGATTCAGGCCTTATAATCTCACTCCTTTAAGGCTCAAAATAATTTACAGTTCCAACATGCTAGATTTTAAATTTATTTTCACATTAGCTACGCTAGCATTATAAGGCCTGAATCTTTTGAAACGAAACAGAGTCTTGTTCTGTCGCCCAGGCTGGAGTGCAGTGGCGCGATCTCCACTCACTGCAAGCTCTGCCTCCTGGGTTCACGCCATTCTCCTGGCTCAGCCTCCTGAGTAGCTGGGACTACAGGTGCCCGCCACCACGCCCGGCTAATTTTTTTTTTTTTTTTTGTATTTTTTGTAGAGACGGGGTTTCACCGTGTTAGCCAGGATGGTCTCGATCTCCTGACCTCGTGATCCACCTGCCTCGGCCTCACCAAAATGCTGGGATTACAGGCGTGAGCCACTGTGCCTAGCCTTTTTTTTTTTTTCTTTTAATTCTTTGAAGTTAACAAGTACTTTCCTACCTCAGAGCCTTTTGTTCTGCTATTCCCCCAAAATAGGTTATTCTTTCTTCCCCTTTTAATCTGGATTACTACCCCAATTTAGACATCCTGTTTTTCAAGGAATCTTTCTGGTTAGCTCTCTTGTACTTATTTTTTGTCATAATTAATACTAATTATAAATAAGTAATCATTGGTAAGTTTACTTGTTAGGGGCCTATTCCACCTTAGACTGTGAATTCCTTGATGTGCAGGACCATTTACGTCTATTTAGTATTCTACTCCCAACCTCTATCAGCATTTTTAAAAACACAGTGGGTGGCCGGGCACAGTGGCTCACGCCTGTACTCCCACCACTTTGGGAGGCCAAGGCAGGTGGATCACCTAATGTCAGGAGTTCGAGACCAGCCTGGCCAAGACTGTGAAACCCCATTTCTACTAAAAATACAAAATTTAGCCAGGCGTGGTGGTGGGGGCCTGTAATCCCAGCTACTCAAGAGGCTGAGGCAGGAGAATTGCTTGAACCCAGAAAGTGGAGGTTGCAGTGAGCCAAGATCATGCCACTGCACTCTAACCTGGGTGACAGAGCAAGACTCCATCTCAAAAAAAAAAAAAAACTAGCCGGGCGTGGTGGCGGGCACCTGTAATCCCAGCTACATGGCAGGCTGAGGCAGGAGAATCTCTTGAGCCTGAGAGGCAGAGGTTGCAATGAGCTGAGACATTGCCGTGGCACTCCAGCCTGGACAACAGAACAAGACTCCATATCAAAAAAAAAAAAAAAAAAAAAGAAGAAAAGAAAAATAAATAAAAAGAAAATATAGTGGCCAGCTAATAAATATTTATGGATTAAGCCAACAGTCAAATGAATGAATCCATGTTTCCATCTTCTCATTTTCCAAAAATTTGGTGATCTTTGGTCATCTTTTCATAGGGCAACAATTTTATAATATTATTTTCCATATAGAGAATGAAAAGATAGTCTCAATTAGCCAGGTGTAGTGGCACACAGCTGTAGTCCCAGCTTCGCGGGAGGCTGAGGCAGGGGAATCCCTTGAACCCAGGAGGCAGAGGTTGCAGTGAGTTCACTGCACTCTAGCCTGGGCGACAGAAGGAGACTCTGTGTCCAAAAAAAAACAGGAAAGAAAGAAAGAAAAAGAAGTACATTGCTATGGTCCAGAAACGGGGGACAACTCAAAGGGCTGGGAGGGGGCGCTTACAGGCTATAGGTGAATTTGAACATTTTCTGGTTAACAATTGGTTGAATTTGACTAAAGACCTGGGATTGATAGAAAGGGAATGTTCAGGGTAAGATAAAGATTGTGGAGACCAAAGTTCTTTGGAAGTCTTATAGTGACTGCCCTTAGAGACAATAGATGACAAATGTTTTCTATTCAGATCTTAGTTAATCTCTTTAACATTGGGAGAGTCTGGAGGAAAAAGATATAGCTATGTTAATAGAGATCCTTTACAGATGCAAACTTCCCCCACAAAGAACAGCTTTGCAGGGCCATTTTAAAATACGCCAAAGAAACCTGTTTTGGGGTAAAATACTTTGATTCTGGCCAGGCGCAGTGGCTCACGTCTGTAATCCCAGCACTTTGGGAGGCCGAGGCAGGCGGATCATGAGATCAACAGATCAAGACCATCCTGGGCAACATGGTGAAACCCCGTCTCTACTAAAAATACAAAAGTTAGGCGGGCCTGGTGCGGTGGCTCACGCCTGTAATCCCAGCACTTTGGGAGGCCGAGGTGGGTGGATCACGAGGTCAGGAGATTGAGACCAGCCTGGCCAACACGGTGAAAACCCATCTTTACTAAAAATACAGAAATTCGCTGGGCCTGGTGGTGCGTTGCTGTAATCCCAGCTACTTGGGAGGCTGGGGCAGGAGAATCTCTTGAACCAGGGAGTCGGAGGTTGCAGTGAGCTGAGATGGCGCCACTGTACTACAGCCTGGCAACAGAGAGAGACACTGTCTTAAAGAAAAAACAAAATACAAAAGTTAGCCTGGCGTGGTGGCAGGCACCTGTAATCCCAGCTACTCAGGAGGCTGAGGCAGGAGAATTGCTTGAACCCGGGAGGCAGAAAGGTTGCAGTGAGCCAGGATTGCACCACTGCACTCCAGCCTGGGCGACAAAGGGAAACTCCATCTCAAAAAATAATAATAATAAATAAAAATAATTTGATTCCTTATCTGGTAATTCTATGCCAGAGTCAGGTTGGAAAGTAAGTCAAGATATATAGGGTTAAATAAAACCTATCTGGCTGGGTGGGGTGGCTCACTCCTATAATCCCAGTACCTTGGGACCTCAAGTGATCTGCATGCCTCAGCCTCCCAAAGTGCTGGAATTACGGACTTGAGCCACCATGCCCAGCCCTACTGGTTGATTTTTTTTTTTTTTTTTTTGGTGAACCTCCATCTCTAAGTTCAAGGGATCTGCCCCACTCCCCTGGGAACTATAGGCACCACCATCCTTGTTAGTTTTGTTCTTGCTTTGTTTTTGTCACCCAGGCTGGAGTGCAGTGGCGCTATCTCGGCTCACTGCAAGCTCCGCCTCCTGGGTTCACGCCATTCTCCTGCCTCAGCCTCTCCGAGTAGCTGGGACTATAGGCGCCCACCACCACGCCCGGCTAATTTTTTGTATTTTTAGTAGAGACAGGGTTTCACCGTGGTCTCGATCTCCTGACCTCGTGATCTGCCCGCCTCGGCCTCCCAAAGTGCTGGGATTACAAGCGTGAGCCACCGCGCCCGGCCAATTTTTGTTTTTTTGTTTTTTTGTTTGTTTGTTTGTTTTTAATTTTTCTATTTTTAGAAGAGATGGGGTTTCACCATGTTGACCAGGCTGATCCTGAACTTGTGACCTCAAGTGATATGCCCTCCTCTGCCTCCTAAAGTGCTGGAATTACAGGCCTGAGCCACTGCGCCCGGCCTTACTGGTTGATTTCTTTTCTTTTTTTTTTTTTTGACATGGAGTCTCACTCTATCACCAGGCTTGAGTGCAGTGGTGTGATCTCTGTTCACTGCACCTCTGCCTCCCAGGTTCAAGCGATTCTTCTGCCTCAGCCTCCCAAGTAGCTGGGATTACAGGCACGTGCCACCACACCCAGATAATTTTTGTATTTTTACTAGAGACGGGGTTTCACCTTATTAGCCAGGATGGTCTCGATCTCCTAACCTTGTGATCCACCTGCCTCGGCCTCCCAAAGTGCTGGGATTACAGGCGTGAGCCACCACGTCCGGCGGTAGATGTATTCTGTTGAAGCTTTATTCTTGGGCAAGATGATGACTTCACATACGCTAACTATGCCAAAGAATGAATGGGTGTGGCCGGGCGTGGTGGCTCACGCCTGTAATCCCAGCACTTTGGGAGGCTGAGGCGGGTGGATCATGAGGTCAGGAGATCGAGACCATCCTGGCCAACATGGCGAAACCCCGTCTCTACTAAAAATACAAAAAGTTAGCCGGGCATGGTAGTGGGCACCTGTAATCCCAGCTACTTGGGAGGCTGAGGCAGGAGAATTGCTTGAACCCAGGAGGCAGAGGTTGCAGTGAGCTGAGATCAGGTCATTGGACTCCAGCCTGGGCGACAGAGCAAGACTGTCACACACACAAAAAAAATTGTTTTCTTCATGTAAAATCTCTTTTATCTGAGCTAATTTGCAGTGAGCCAAGATCGTGCCACTGCATTCCAGCCTGGGTGACAGAGTGAGACTCCTTCTCAAAAAAAAAAAAGAAGGCCGAGCGCGGTGGTTGACACCTGTAATCTCAACACTTTGGGAGGCCAAGGCTGGTGGATCACAAAGTCAGGAGTTCAAGACCAGCCTGGCCAACATGGTAAAACCCCGTCTCTACTAAAGATATAAAAAATTTGCCAGGCGTGGCTGGACACGGTGGCTCACGCCTATAATCCTAGCACTTTAGGAGGTGGGCAGATCACCTGACTTCAGGAGTTTGAGACCAGCCTGGCCAACATGGAGAAACACTGCCTCTACTTAAAATACAAAAATTAGCCTGGTGTGGTGGTACGCACTTGTAATCCCAGCTACTTGGAAGGCTGAGGCAGGAGAATCGCTTGAACCTGGGAGGCGGAGGTTGCAGTGAGCCTAGATCATACCATTGCACTCCAGCCTGGGGGACAAGAGCAAGAGTTCATCTTTTTTTTTTTTTTTGGGAACGGGGTCTGTCTTTGTCCCCCAGACTGGAGTGCAGTGGCGCAATCTCGGCTCACCGCAACCTCCACCTCCTGGGTTCACGCCATTCTCCTGCCTCAGCCTCCCGAGTAGCTGGGAATACAGGCGCCCGCCAACACGCCCGGCATGATTATCTTCTCTAATACATTTGATAAATGAGTCTATTCTGCCCATAACTGCAGTAAACAAGTACATGTCATAAGTTTACTTTCTTGTTTTATTTTTATTTTTTTGAGACAGGGTCTTACTCTGTCACCCAGGCTGGAGTTCAGTGGCATAATCACAGCTCACTGAAGACTTGATCACCTGGGCTCAAGTTATCCTCCCACCTCAGCCTCTTGAGTAGCTGGGAATACAGGTACTGCCATGATGCCTGGCTAATTTTTTTTTTTTTCAGACCGAGTCTTGCTCTGTTGCCCGGGCTAGAGTGCAATGGCACATCTCAGCTTGCTGCAGCCTCCACCTCCCGGGTTCAAGCAATTCTCTTGCCTCAGCCTCCCAAGTAGCTGGGATTATAGATGCCTGCCACCACATCAGGCTAATTTTTGTATTTTTAGTAGAGATGGGGTTTCGTCATGTTGGCCAGGCTGGTCTCGAACTCCTGACCTCAGGTGATCTTCCTGCTGCGGCCTCCCAAAGTGCTGGGATTACAGGCGTGAGCCACCATCCCCGGCTCTAATTATTTATTTATTTATTTATTTATTTATTTTTGAGAAGGAGTCTCACCCTGTTGCTCAGGCTGGAGTGCAGTATGCGATCTTGGCTCACTGCAACCTCTGCCTCCCGGGTTTAAGCGATTCTCTTGCTTCAGGCTGCGGAGTAGCTGGGATTACAGGTGCATGCTACCACACCCAGCTAATTTTTTTTTGTTTTAAGACGAAATCTCAGGCCGGGCTGAGATTTGGGAGGCTGAGGCAGGTGGATCACAAGGTCAGGAGATCAAGACCATCCTGACTAACACAGTGAAACCCCGTCTCTACTAAAAAATAAGAAAAATTAGCTGGGCGTGGTGGCAGGTGCCTGTAGTCCCAGCTACTCAGGAGGCTGAGATGGGAGACTGGCATGAACCCAGGAGGCGGAGCTTGCAGTGAGCCAAGATTGCGCCACTGTACTCCAGCCAGGGCAACAGAGCGAGACTCTGTCTCAAAAAAACAACAGCAACAACAAAAAATTAGCCGGGCATGGTGGTGGGTACCTGTAATCCCAGCTACTTGGGAGGCTGAAGCAGGAGAATTGCTTGAACCCAGGAGGCAGAGGTTGCAGTGAGCTGAGATCAGGCCATTGGACTCCAGCCTGGGCGACAGAGCAAGACTCTGTCACAAAAAGAAAAAAATTGTTTTCTTCATGTAAAATCTCTTTTATCTGAGCTAATTTGAGTACATTTCTGATGTTAACCACCAAATATGACCTAATTTAGAATGAACAATTGATTGGACTTTATGAAATCTTAACCAAGATTCATGAACCCATCTTTACTGGGTTGAATAGTGCCCCACCACACACACACACACACACGCACACACACACACAAAATTCATGTCCACCTGGAACCTCCTAATATGATCTTATTTGGAAGTAGCATCTTTGCAGACGTAATTATTTAAAACAAACTCGTACTATATTAGGGTAGGTCCTAAATCCACTGACCAGCAGCGTCTTAATAAGAAGATATGAAAGGCCAGGCGCGGTGGCTCACGCTTGTAATCCCAGCACTTTGGGAGGCCGAGGCGGGCGGATCACGAGGTCAGGAGATCGAGACCACGGTGAAACCCTGTCTCTATTAAAAATACAAAAAATTAGCCGGGCGTGGTGGCGGGCGCCTGTAGTCCCAGCTACTCGGAGAGGCTGAGGCAGGAGAATGGCATGAACCTGGGAGGCGGAGCTTGCAGTGAGCCGAGATTGCGCCACTGCACTCCAGCCTGGGCGACAGAGCGAGACTCCGTCTCAAAAAAAAAAAAAAAAAAAGAAGATATGAAGACACACAGGGATGAAGTCCCATGTGGGGATGGAGGCGATGATTGGAGTGATGACTGCAAGCCAAGGAATTACAAGGATCACCAGCAAGCACCAGAAGCAGAGAAAGAGACAGGGATTCTTCCCTCGAGCCTTCAAAGCGAACATAGCCCTGTTCACACCTAGACTTTGGACTTCTAGCCTCTGAAACTGTGAAAGTGTAAGTTTCTGTTGTTTTAAGCCACCATGTTTCTGGTGCAACAACAGTCCTGTGAAACAAATACGCCAGCCATATGCAAAAATTGTCTTGGCTGGGTGCGGTGGCTCATGCCTGTAATCCCAGTACTTTGGGAGGCCAAGGTGGGTGGATCATGAGGTGAGGAGTTTGAGACCAGTCTGGCCAACATGGTGAAACACTGTCTCTATTGAAAATACAAAAATTATACAGGTGTGGTAGCAGGTGCCTGTAATCCCAGCTACTGGGGAGGCTGAAGCGGGAGAATCACTCGAACCCAGGAGGCAGAGGTTGCAGTGACCTAAGATCACACCATTGCACTCCAGCCTGGGTGACAGAACGAGACTCTGTCTCAAAACAAAAACAAAACAAAACAAAAAAAAGAAAAAGAAGGAAAAAAACTGTCTTAAAGGGAATAGTTAGTAGCCATAAGAAAGCAAAAACATTTATCCTCTGTGAGACAAATGTCATCACTCTCATGTTGACCTAAACGTTTGCTTTTGAAGGAGAACTGTGAAACATCTATACAGGTGTAAACAACAGCTTACCTGATTTCTACATTTTTTTCAATTGTGTTAACTTTGTGAGCATAAGTCAATATCTTTATTTACTCTTTTTTAAATTTCGGGTGGCCGCACACGGTGGCTCACACCTGTAATCCCAGCACTTTGGGAGGCCTAGGTGGGTGGATCACGAGGTCAGGAGATCAAGACCACCCTGGCTAACACGGTGAAACCCCATACCTACTAAAAATACAAAAAGTTAGCTGGGCGTGGCGGTGGGCGCCTGTAGTCGCAGCTACTTGGGAGGCTGAGGCAGGAGAATGGCGTGAACCTGGGAGGCGGAGCTTGCAGTGAGCCGAGATCACACCACTGCACTCCAGCCTGGGCGACAGAGCAAGACTCTGTTTCAAAAAAAATAATAATAATAATAAATTTCAGATTCGGGGGTACATGTACACATTTGTTATAAGAGTATATTGTGTGGCCGGGCATGGTGGCTCATGCCTGTAATCCCAGCACTTTGGGAGGCCGAGGCAGGCGGATCACGAGGTCAGGAGTTCGAGACCAGCCTGACCAACATGGTGAAACCCCATCTCTACTAGAAATACAAAAATTAGCTGGGCGTGGTGGTATGCGCCTGTAATCTCAGCTACTTGGGAGGCTGAGATGGGAGCTTGCTTGAACCCAGAGGGCAGAGGTTGGGGTGAGCTAAGATTGCGTCACTGCACTCCAGCCTGGGGACAGGCGAGACTCCGTCTCAAAAAAAAAAAAAGAAGTATATAATGAATAACCGAGGTTGTGCAAAATTGAAACGACATAAATCAAGGAAGTTACTTTGTTTTGTTTTATTTTGTTATTTTGAAATGGTGTTTCACTGTCACCCAGGTTGGAGTGCAGTGGCATTATCTCGGCTCACTGCAGCTTGGACTTCCAGGATCCCACGTCAGCCTTTGGAGTAGTAGCTGGGACTACAGGCACTCACTAGGATACCTGGCTTATTTTTGTGTTTTTGTAGAGACAGGGTCTCACTAGGTAGCCCAGGCTGGTCTCAAACTCCTGAGCTCAGGTGATCCACTTGCCTTGGCCTCCCAGAGTGCTGGGATTACAGACGTGAACCACTGCTCTCTCCCCACCTATTTTTCTTTTTTTGAGGAAGAGTCTCACTCTGCCCAGGCTGGAGTGCAGTGGCGCAATCACAGTTCACTGCAGCCTTGATCTCCTTCCTGAGCTCCAGCAATCCTCCTGTCTCAGCTTCCCAAAGTGCTGACATTACAGGTGTGAGCCACCGAGCCCAGCCAAGAGAAACACTTTCTATTATTTATAACCAATCAAATGTCATTATAGTCCAGGCACAGTGGCTCATGCCTGTATTCTCAGCTACTTGAGAGGCTGAGGCAGAAGAATTGCTTGAACCCGGGAGGCAGAGGTTGCAGTGAGCCAACATCATGCCACTGCACTCCAGCCTGGGGGACAGAGTGAGACTGTCTCAAAAAAAAAAAAAAAAAAAGTCGTTATATAATGCCCAGCAGATTGTTAAGTACTTGAACTTCAAATTTCTAGTTTAACTGGAAATGTAACCAAATTAGAACTGGTAGCCAACACTATTTGACTTGTCTGAGAGATGTGCCAAGGATTTGCACAACTTTTGCCTTATAAAGTTTTCCAAGTAATTATAGAAACTGCACGGTTCTTGGAATGTGGGCTACCTAGATAAATACTGTTTTGGCAAAACTCTACAGGGTTCAGTTATGCAGAGACTTGTCTAGAGACTAGAGAAAATTAAGCAGAGTCTGCAGGAAATTTAAGGACTAATTTCACCTTCTAATCATAACTGAGATATATCATAATTTTCAGGATACAGGAAGTTTCTTGTTAATTGAATTATTTGATAAATTGAATCTTAACCAGAAAACTCCTTTTCTTTCCACTCTTTTGGAAATATTTCTAGAATACATCAGTTCTTTTTTCAGTCCTTAGAAAGCACAGCATAGGCTGGGCAGAGTGGCTCACACCCATAATCTCAATGAGATAAAGTACTAAAAGTGCTTAGCACAGTGCCTGGGTATAATACGTGCTTAATAACTGTTGTCTACTATTTTCTTTTTCTTTTTTTTTTTTTTCAAGACAGAGTCTCACACTGTTGCCTGGGCTGGAGAGTAACGGCATGATCTTGGCTCACTGCAACCTCCACCTCCGGGGTTCAAGTGATTCTCCTGCCTCAGCCTCCCGTGTAGCTGGGATTATAGCTAATTTTTTGTATTTTTAGTAGAGACGGGGTTTTACTATGTTGGCCAGGCTGGTCTCGAACTCCTGACCTCGTTATCTGCCCGCCTTGGCCTGCCAAAGTGCTGGGATTATAGGCGTGAGCCACGTGCGCAGCCTACTATTGTTAATATTGTTCATATTATTGCCATTATTGCTGTTAGTTCTCTTTTGTTTCTAGGAGCAAAGGAAATGAACTTAAGCTAGCTTAAGCAAGGAAAAAAATGTATATATATATATAAAATCATCATCATATGTATGATAATGATAACAGGGGTGCTTCATGGAACCCAAGTAAAATTACAGCTAGACTTCAAGAAAGGAGTCAGGTAAGAACTGAAAGATGGTATCAGCAATACATTCTACTCCTAATTTCCCTCTCATCATCTTCTTCATTTTTTTTTCTGAGACAGAGTTTCGCTCTTGTTGCCCAGGCTGGAGTGCAATGGCGTGATCTCCACTCACTGCAATCTCTGCCTCCTGCGTTCAAGTGATTCTCCTGCCTCAGGCTCTCAAGTAGCTGGGATTATAGGCATGCGCCACCATGCCAGGCTAATTTTTGTATTTTTACTAGAGGTGGGGTTTTACCGTGCTAGTCAGGCTGGTCTCAAACTGCTGAACACAGGTGACCCACCCGCCTTGGCCTTCCAAAATGTTGGGAGTACAGGTGTGAGCCACTGCGCCCGGCCCTTCATACTTTGCTCTTTAAAAAGAGCTCCTGGCCAGGCGCGGTGGCTCACGCTTGTAATCCCAGCACTTTGGGAGGCCGAGGCAGGCGGATCACGAGGTCAGGAGATCGAGACCACAGTGAAACCCGTCTCTACAAATACAAAAGCTTAGCCGGGCGCGGGGCGGGCGCTAGTAGTCCCAGCTACTGAGGAGGCCGAGGCAGGCGAATGGCGTGAACCCGGGAGGTGAGCTTGCAGTGAGCCGAGATTGCGCCACTGCACTCCAGCCTGGGCGACAGAGCAAGACTCCGTCTCAAAAAAAAAAAAAAAAAAAAAAAGGAGCTCCTTCTTTGCTTTTCAGTCCACATGACATGCAGTAGAGAATCATCTCTCATCTTTTGTTTGTTTGTTTTGAGACGGAGTCTCTCACTGTCATCTGGGCTGGAGTGCAATGGTACGATCTTGGCTAACTGCAACCTCTGCCTCCCAGATTCAAGCAATTCTCCTGCCTCAGGCTCCCGAGTAGCTGGGATTACAGGCACCAGCCACCAAGCCCCTGCTAATTTTTTGTATTTTTAGTAGTGATGGAGTTTCACTATGTTGGCCAGGCTGGTCTCGAATTCCTGACCTCGTAATCCGCCTGCCTCGGCCTCCCAAAGTGCTGGGATTACAGGCGTGAGCCACCATGCCCAGGCTTGTTTGTATTTTTAGTAGAGACAGTGTTTCGCCATGTTGGCCAGGCCAACTCCTGGACTCAATTGATCTCCCTGCCTCTGCCTCCCAAAATGCTGGGATTACAGGTGTGAGCCTCCACACCTAGCCACCTCTCATCTTCTGAGTTTACACATCCTACATCTTAGATTAGCTCAGACCAAACTAGAATCTCTTAGTCCAAATACGAAATGCCAAGGACAACAAATGGAATTCTTTTTTCTTTTTCCCATAGAACTTACCGTTTAGAATACAAAATAATTTACTTATTTATTTTTTGATTATTTATGGTTTGCCTCTCCAGATGCGTATGCCTTGTTTAATCAACTGGGGCCAAGTGTGCAGGGTCAGGTCTAAAACATGAAGTGAACCACCATTAATGAATTGGGAAACCAGTAGCAATCTTCAGAGAAAGGAAGAATCATGTACCAGATATATCCTCCAAAAGATCTCCACCAAAGTTTTATTTCTGTTAAAGTTAGCACCAACTTGGTGTTCTTTATATTACACACACCCAACATTCACAATGTACCCACCAATCTGTTAAAAATAAAATCTCTCTCAGCATCGTATTTAATTATTTAAATGAAATTTTCAGAGTTTGACTTTTTAAATTCTTTTTTTTTTTTTTTTTGAGATGGAGTTTCACTCTTGTTGCCCAAGCCGGATTGCAATGGCATGATCTCAGCTCACTGCAACCTCCACCTCCTGGGTTCAAGTGATTCTCCTGCCTCATCCTCCTGAGTAGCTGGGATTACACGTGCAAACCACCAAGCCTGGCTATTTTGTATTTTTAGTAGAGACGGGGTTTCACCATGTTGGCCAGGCTGGTCTCGAACTCCTGACCTCAAGAAATCCACCCACCTTGGCCTCCCAAAGTGCTGGGATTACAGGCGTGAGCCACCGATCCTGGCCCACTATTCACATTTTAACAAATAATCCTTAACATATATTTATAGATTCAAAATTAATAATACAGCTGGGTGTGGTGGTTCAGACCTCTAATCTCAGCACTCTGGGAGGACAAGGCAGGCGAATCACTTGAGGTCAGGAGTTGGAGACCAGCCTGGCCAACATAGTGAAACCCTGTCTCTGCTAAAAATAGAAAAATTGGCTGGGTGTGGTGGTGCATGCCTGTAATTCCAGCTACTTGGGAGGCTGAGGCACCAGAATTGCTTGAACCAGGGAGGCAGAGGTTGCAGTGAGCCCAGATTGCACCACTGCACTCCGGCCTGAGTGACACAGCAAGACTCCATCTCAAAAAACAACAACAACAAAAAAAAAAAAAAAAAAGAAGAAGAAGAAGAAAGAAAACTACTACTCATAAGAAACTCCATGGCTGGACCATGATCTGCATCCCTGAGTCTGTCACAGTTGGTGTCGCAAGACAGACATTTATTCCTCCTCGTGTGCCATTCCCTTTCTGGGGTATTTAGCACATGCCATGGGGAACAGAAGGGATATTTGGCAATGTGACTAAACGCGAGGAGAGAGACAGACAGAGACTCTTTTCGAATATTAACAGAGAAGGGCAGTCTTTTCAATGTGAACAGTCTGATGGTATATACACTATGGATAGGATTGATACACTCCTGATCTCATCTAAAGTGGAGCAGAGCTGAATGGCTGAAGCCTGTGCCACATGTAGAGAAGAGATAGGATCCTAGGGAAACGGTGCAAGTCTCTGCCATGGAGAGAGGAGAAAGAAAGAGAAGATCCCAAAGGGAGAGTGTATATTTGTGGGCAAAAAGAGGCGTGGCCATGTAGGGCAGCTCAGTGGACCTAAATGAAGGTGTCCTAAATGGACCACTGCCCATTAAGGATAAATGGGAAAGCTGATATGAAAATAGAGGAACTCTTTCCAAACTCTTACTTCCTTGGTACTTGGAGTTGGGAGCTCTGACACTAACTTGAAGCAAGGGACTATTATGTACATTCTGTAAGAATGAAGCTCTGTGAGGGCAAGGATCTTTATTTTGTTCACTGATATATCCTAAGTGCCTGGCACCTATAGGTACTCAATAAATATTTGTTCAATTAAATAAATTCTAGATTGTGTACATATGCTTGACTGGCTAACAGAGGGATTGTTTTATATTGGATTGTACCACCTCTGCATTTCCTATTCAGAGCATAATTCTGATGTTTCTTTTTTTTTTTTTTTTTTT
>NW_026652292.1:51076665-51082471 GCF_009828535.3 Hylobates moloch | reverse complement strand
CCGAGTAGCTGGGACTACAGGCGCCCGCCACCACGCCCGGCTAATTTTTTGTATTTTTAGTAGAGACGGGGTTTCACCGTGGTCTCGATCTCCTGACCTCGTGATCCGCCCGCCTCGGCCTCCCAAAGTGCTGGGATTACAAGCGTGAGCCATCGCGCCCGGCCTGGTTTTTTTTTTTTTTTTTTTTTTTGTTTTTTTTTTTTTTGAGACAGGGTCTCACTCTGTGTCACCCAGGGTATAGTGCAGTGGTGTGATCTTGGCTCACTGCAGCCTCTGCCTCCAGGGTTCCAGTAAGTCTTGTGCTTCAGCCTCCCGAGTAGCTAGGACTACAGGCACTCGCCACCACATCCAGCTAATTTTGTTTTGTTTTGTTTTGTTTTGTATTTTTTGGTAGGGACAGTGTTTCACTGTGTTGGCTGGCTGTGTTTGGGGTTTTTTTGAGACAGGGTCTTGCTCTATCACCTAGGCAGGGGTGCAGTAGTGCAGTCATGGTTCACTGCAGCCTCAACCTCCTGGTCTCAAGCAATCCTCTCTCCTCAGCTTCCCGAGTAGCTAGGACTACAAGGGCATGCCACCACACCTGGCTAATTTTTAAAACTTTTTTTGTACAGGCCGGGTGCAATGGTTCATGCCTATAATCCCAGCACTTTGGGAGGCCAAGGTGGCGGATCACTTGAGGTCAGGAGTTCGAAACCAGCCTGGCCAACATGGTGAAACCCCGTCTCTACAAAAATATCAAAAAAAAAAAGAAAAAAAAAAAAAAAAAAAGACCGGGTGCAGTGTGGCTCATACCTGTAATCCTGACCCTTTGGGAGGCCAATGTGGGTGGATCACCTGAGGTCAAGAGTTCGAGACCATCCTGGCCAACATGGAGAAACCCCATCTCTACTAAAAATACAAAAATTAGCCAGGGATGGTGGTGTGTGCCTGTAGTCCAGCATACTTGGGAGGCTAAGGCAGGAGAATCACTTGAACCCGGCAGGTGGAGGCTGCAGTGAGCCGAGATTGTACCACTGCACTCCACTCTAGCCTGGGTGACAGCAAGACTCTGTCTCAAAAAAGAAAAAAGAAAAAAATGTATAATCTGCCATTGGGTGGAGAATTCTGAATGTCAGGTCACTTTAGTTGATAGTGATGTTGCCCAGGTCATCTATGGCCTTACTAATTTTCGGCCTGCTTCCTCTATCAATTACTCACAGGAATATTGACATCCTCAAATATAAATTGCAGATTTATGTATTTTCTTTTCAGGTATATTATTCTTTCTTTTTTTTTGGGTGGAGTTTTGCTCTTGTTGCCCAGGCTAGAGTGCAATGCTGTGCTCTCGGCTCACGGCAACCTCCGTCTCCCAGGTTCAAGCAATTCTCCTGTCAGTCTCCCAAGTAGCTGGGATTACAGGCATGTGCCACCACGCCCGGCTAATTTTGTATTTTTTAGTAGAGACAGGGTTTCTCCATGTTAGTCAGGCTGGTCTTGAACTCCTGACCTCAGGTGATCCGCCCAGCTTGGCCTCCCAAAGTGCTAGGATGACAGGCATGAGCCACCACGCCTGGTCCAGATATATTATTCTTGCCTCAGTTGTTTGAGATGCATATACATTTAGGATTGTTCTGTCTTCTTAGAGAATTGACCTCTTTTTTTTTTTGTGAGACAGTGTCTTTTCACTCTGTCATCCAGGCAGGAGTGCAATGAGGCGATCTCAACTCACTACAGCTATAGCCTCGGCCTCCCAGGCTCAGGTGACCCTCCCACCTCAGCCTCCCAAGTAGCTGGGACTACAGGCGCACGCCACCAAGCCTGGCTAATTTTTTTTTTTTTTTTTTAAATGAAGTCTCGCTTGGTCACCCAGGCTGGAGTGCAGTGGCACAATCTTGGCTCACTGCAACCTCCGCCTCCGGGATTCAAGCAATTCTTCTGCCTCAGGCTCCCAGGTAGCTGGGATTACAGGCACATGCCACCACAACCAGCTAATTTTTTGTATTTTTTAATAGAGATGGGGTTTCACCATGTTGGCCAGGCTTGCCTCGAACTCCTGACCTCAGGTCATCCACCTGCCTCGGCCTCTCAGTGCTGGGATTACAGGCGTGAGCCACCGCACCTGGCCTCAAGCCCGGCTAATTTTTGTAGAGGTGAGGTTTGGCCATGTTGCCTAGCATGGTCTGGAACTCCTGGGCTCAAGTGATCCACCTGCCTTCGCCAGACCTCTGTCATTTCTTTCTTTCTTTCTTTCTTTCTTTCTTTCTTTCTTTCTTTCTTTCTTTCTTTCTTTCTTTCTTTTCTTTTCTTTTCTTTCTTTCTTTTTTTTAGACAGAGTCTCCCTCTGTCACCCAGGCTGGAGTGCAGTGGTGCAATCTCGGCTCATGCAACCTCTGCCTCTGCGGTTCAAGTGATTCTCCTACCTCAGCCTCCCGAGTAGCCAGGACTACAGGCGCATACCACCATGGCAGGCTAATTTTTGGATTTTTGGTAGACACAGGGTTTCACTATGTTGGCCAGGCTGGTCTCGAACTCCTGACCTCAGGCAATCTGCCTGCCTAGGCCTTCCAAAGTGCTGGGATTACAGGTGTGGGCCACCGCACCAAGCCATGAGTCTTGCTTCTTAATTCAGTCTGACAATCTCTCTTTTAGCTGATGTGTTTAGACCATTTCCATGCTTTTTTTAGTAGCTTTTTTTTTTTTTTTTGGAGACAGAGTCTCACCCTCTCACCCAGGCTGGAGTGCAGTGGTATGATCTCGGCTCACTGCAAATTCCACCTCCCGGGTCCAAGTGATTCTCCTGCCTCAGCCTCCCTAGTAGCTGGGATTATAGGCATGTGCCAACATGGCTGGCTAATTTTTTTGCAATTTTAGTAGACACAGCATTTCACCATATTGGCCATACTGGTCTTGAACTCCTGACCTCAGGTGATCCACCCGTCTGCCTCCCAAAGTGCTGGGATTACAGGCATGCATTACTGCACCCAGTTCCTAGTCCCTAGTCGCTATTTTTATTATTATTATTATTATTTTTTGAGACGGAGTCTCACTTTTGTTGCCCAGGCTAGAGTGCAATGGCACGATCTCGGCTCACTCAACCTCCACCTCCCAGGTTCAAGCAATTCTTCTGCCTCAGCTTTCCGAGTAGGTGGGATTACAGGCGTGTGCCACCACGCCCAGCTAATTTCTGTATTTTTAGTGGAGATGTGGTTTTACCATGCTGGCCAAGCTGATCTCAAACTCCCGACCTCAGGTGATCTGTCCGCCTCGGCCTCCCAAAGTGCTGGGATACAGGTGTGAGCCACTGCATCCAGTCCCTATTAGCTATTTTGGATCGCATGATGCCCCACATTAATGATGATGAGACGGATACGGTCCTTGTTTTTTTTTTTTTTTTTTTTTTTTTTTTTTTTTTTTTTTTTGAGACGGAGTCTCGCTCTGTCACCCAGGCTGGAGTGCGGTGGCTCAATCTCGGCTCACTGCAAGCTCCGCCTCCCAGGTTCACGCCATTCTCCTGCCTCAGCCTCTCCGAGTAGCTGGGACTACAGGCGCCCGCCACCACGCCCGGCTAATTTTTTGTATTTTTAGTAGAGACGGGGTTTCACCGTGGTCTCGATCTCCTGACCTCGTGATCCGCCCGCCTCGGCCTCCCAAAGTGCTGGGATTACAAGCGTGAGCCACCGCGCCCGGCCAGATACGGTCCTTGTTATTCATCTCCTTTATGCAGCTTAGATTTCACAGGCCATTACTGTAATAAGTTTCTTTTCCCTTGCTTCCTACTGACCTTGCAAAATCTCAGTTCTCTGCCCAGTCAACTCCTATGCCTAAGTAGCAGAATTGTATGTCTCCGTGTTCACTCTCTGAGGTAACTATTTCACAACTTCTCACATTTTGAATCCCCAACAACTTACTTGAATCCCTTACAGCTCATAAACCAATTTCTTACATTGCTAGTAAATTGAAGCAAAGAGTGATGCATCTCATCATCAAATGTATCCTATCTGCACCAGTGGTCATATACTCTGTCTTCACTCGCTCTCTTTTTTTTTTTTTTTCCTGAGACGGAGTCTCACTCTGTTGCCCAGGCCAGAGTGCAGTGGTGCCATCTCAGCTCACTGCAACCTCCGCCTCCCGAGTTCAAGCAATTCTCCTGCCTCAGCCTCCTGAGTAGCTAGGATTATGAGCGTGCACCACCATGCCTGGCTAACTTTTTTGTATTTTTAGTAGAGACGGGGGTTTCACCATGTTGGCCAGACTGGTCTTGAACTCCTGACCTCGTGATCTGCCCACCTCAGCCTCCCAAAGTGCTGGGATTACAAGCGTGAGCCACCACGTCCAGCTTGTCTTCACTCTCGTCTCTTCAAGGACTTCACTCCTATAATTAATCCTTCTTTTTCTCCAGTATTGTTCATCTCTCTCTTTTTGCTTTAGCGTACAAACATGCTATAATATCTCCACTTTAAAGAGAGAAAAGAAATTTTTGTACACTCCATGCCATATCCGGTCTAGAATTTAATCTAACGCTGTCTTCCTCCAGAACCCATGCTTTTAACCACTGTGGTGGGACACTTCAAACTTATGTCTTTTTTATTGTTGTTGTTGTCGTTGTGTTTTGTTTGTTTGTTTGTTTGTTTGTTTTTTGAGACGGAGTCTCGCTCTGTCACCCAGGCTGGAGTGCAGTGGCGCGATCTCGGCTCACTGCAAGCTCCACCTCCCGGGTTCAGGCCATTCTCCTGCCTCAGCCTCCCTAGTAGCTGGGACTACAGGCGACTGCCACCACGCCTGGCTAATTTTTTGTATTTTTAGTAGAGACGGAGTTTCACTGTGTTAGCCAGGATGGTCTTGATCTCCTGACCTCATGATCTGCCCGCCTCGGCCTCCCACAGTGCTGGGATTACAGGTGTGAGCCACCACGCCTGGCAAACTTATGTCTTAGAAACAAATTCCTGGCTCGGTGCAGTGGCTCATGCCTGTAATCCTAGCACTTTGGGAGGCTGAGGCAGGTGGATCGCTTGAGCCCAAGAGTTTGAGACCAGCCTGGGCAACATGGCAAAACCCTGTCTCTACAAAAAATACAAAAATTAGCCGGGAGTGGTGGCGGGCACCTGTAGTCCCAGCTACTCAAGAGGCTGAGGTGGGGGGGTCACCTGAGCCTCGGTGGTTGAGGCTGTGGTGAGCCATGATTGTGCCACTGTACTCCAGCCTGAGTGACAGAGTGAGACCCTGTCTCAAAAAAAAACACAGGCGGAGGTGGGTGGATCACCTGAGGTCAGGAGTTTGAGACCAGACTGGCCAACATGGTGAAACCCGTCTCTACTAAAAAACAAAAAATTAGCTGGGCATGATGGCGGATGCCTGCAATCCCAGCTATTCAGGAGCCTGAGGCAGGAGAATCATTTGAACCCGGGAGGTGGAGGTCGCAGTGAGCCGAGATCATGCCACTGCACTCCAGCCTGGGCGACAGAGCCAGACTCCATCTCCAAAAAAAGGAAAGAAAAAAACAAAACCTGGCCGGGCGTGGTGGCTTACGCCTGTAATCCCACCACTTTGGGAAGCTGAGGCGGGCAGATCACCTGAAGTCGGGAGTTCAAGACCAGCCTGACCAACATGGAGAAACCCCCGTCTCTACTAAAAATACAAAATTAGCTGGGGTGGTGGCGCATGCCTGTAATCCCAGCTACTCTGGAGGCTGAGGCAGGATAATCTCTTGAACCTGGGAGGCAGAGGTTGTGGTGAGCCGAGATCACGCCATTGCACTCCAGGCAGGGCAATAAGAGCAAAACTCCATCTCATCTGAAAAAAAAAAAAAAAAAAAAAAGGAAAGACAAAA
>NW_026652292.1:50835840-51076565 GCF_009828535.3 Hylobates moloch | reverse complement strand
CCCTCAACTGGAGGTGCCCCTCAGCATTACATCGGGAACTTTATTTAAAAAAATACAAGGCCTGCCGGGTGCAGTGGCTCACTCCTGTAATCCTAGCACTCAGCACTTTGGGAGGCCGAGGTGGGCAGATCACGAGGTCAGGAAATCGAGACCACACTGGCTGACATGGTGAAACCCCGTCTCTACTAAAAATACAAAAAATTAGCCGGGCGTGGCGGCGGGCACCTGTAGTCCCAGCTACTCGGGAGTCTGAGGCAGGAGAAGGGCATGAACCTGGGAGACGGAGCTTATAGTGAGCCGAGATCGCACCACTGCACTACTGCACTCCAGCCTGGGTGACAGAGCAAGACTCCATCTCAAAAACAAAAAAAACAAACACAAAAACAAAAAACAAAAAAACAAGGCCTGGCTCAGTGGCACACACCTGTAATCCCAGCACTTTGGAAGGCCAAGGGGGGCAGGTCATGAGGTCAGGAGATCTAAACCATCTTGGCCAACACGGTGAAACCCTGACTCTACCAAAAATACAAAAATTAGCTGGGCGTGGTGGTGGGCGCCTGTAATCCCAGCTACTTGGGAGGCTGAGGCAGGAGAATCGCTTGAACCTGGGAGGTGGAGGTTGCAGTGAGTTGATACCACGCCACTGCACTCCAGCCTGGGCAACTGAGCGAGACTCCATCTCAAAAAACAAAAACAAAACAAAACAAATCAAACTAGGGAGGGATTTTATTTTATTTTGTGACAGAATCTTGCTCTGTCACTCAGGGTGGAGTGCAGTGGTGTGATCTCGACTCATTGCAACCTCAGCCTCCCTGGTGCCAGCAATTCTCCTGCCTCAGCCTCTCCGTAGCTGGGATTACAGGCGCCTATCACCACGCCCAGCTAATTTTTGTATTTTGTACAGACAGGGTTTCACCATGTTGGCCAGGCTGGTTTTGAACTGATGAGCTCACGTGATCCTCCCGCCTTGGCCTCCCAAAGTGCTGGGATTACAGGTGTGAACCATTGTGCCTGGCCTTATTTTATTTTACTTTATTTTTTTCTTTTTCAGTTTCTCTCTCTCTTTTTTTGTTTTTTTTTATTTTTTTAAATTAAAAAAAAATTTTTTTGAGATGGAGTTTCACTCTTGTTGCCCAGGCTGGAGTGCGATGGTGCTATCTTGGGTCACCACAACCTCCTCTTCCTGGGTTCAAGCGATTCTCCTGCCTCAGCCTCCCTAGTAGCTGGGATTACAGTCATGCCACCACACCGGGCTAATTTTGTATTTTTAGTAGAGACAGGGTTTCACCATGTTGGCCAGTCTGTTCTTGAACTTCTGACCTTAGGTGATCTGCCTGCCTTGGCCTCCCAAAGTGCTGGGATTACAGGTGTGAGCCATCGTGCCCAGCCTATTGTATTTTTTTGAGACAGAGTCTTGCTCTGTCACCCAGGCTTGAGTGCAGTGATGCAACCTTGGCTCAGTACAACATCTACCTCCTGGACTTAAGCAATTCTTCTGCTTCAGCCTCCCAAGTAGCAGGGACTACAGGGGCCCAACACCATGCCAGGCTAATTTTTTTTGGGGGGGATGGAGTTTTGTCCTTGTTGCCCAGGCTGGAGTGCAATGGCATGATCTTGGCTCACTGCAACCTCCACCCCCTGGGTTCAAGCAATTCTCCTGCCTTAGCCTCCCAAGTAGCTGGGATTACAAGCATGCATCACCATGTCTGGCTAATTTCATATTTTCAGTAAAGACGGGGTTTCTCCAGGTTGGTCAGGCTGGTCTTGAACTCCCAATCTCAGGTGATCTGCCCGCCTTGGCCTCCTAAAGTGCTGGGATTATAGGCATGAGCCACCATGTCGGGCTGCTAATTTTTTTTTGTTTTTGTTTTTGTTTTTTGACGTAGTCTTTCTCTGTTGCCCAGGCTGGAATGCAACGGAATGATCTTGGCTCACTGCAACCTCCGCCTCCTGGGTTCAGGTGAGTCTTCTGCCTCAGCCTCCTGAGTAGCTGGGATTACAGGCATGTGCCACCATGCCCCACTGTTTTTTGTTTTGTTTTTTTTTTTGAGACGGAGTTTTGCTCTTTCGCCCAGGCTGGAGTGCAGTGGTGTGATCTCGGCTCACTGCAACCTCCACCTTCTGGTTTCAAGAGATTCTCCTGCCTCAGCCTCCCGAGTAGCCGGGATTACAGGCGCCCACCACCATGTCCAGATAATTTTTTTGTATTTTTACTAGACACGGGGTTTCACCATGTTGGCCAGGATGGTCTTGAACTCCTGACCTCGTGATCTGCCCATCTCAGCCTCCCAAAGTGCTGAGATTACAGATGTGAGCCACCACGCCCAGCTGCGCCTCACTAATTTTTTTTTTTTTTGAGACGGAGTTTCGCTCTTGTTGCCCAGGCTGGAGCGCAATGGTGCAATCTTGGCTCACTGCAACCTCTGCTTCCCAGGTTCACGTGATTCTCCTGCCTCAGCCTCCTGAGTAGCTGGGATTACAGACATGCACCACCACACCTGGCTAATTTTGTACTTTTAGTAGAGATGGGGTTTCACCATGTTGGCCAGGATGGTCTCGAACTCTTGACCTCATGATCTGCCTGCCTCGGCCTCCCAAGGTGCTGGGATTACAGGTGTGAGCCACCATGCCCAACAATTTTTGTGTTTTTAGTAGAGGAGGGGTTTTGCCATGTTGGCCAGGCTGTCTGGAACTCCTGAACTCAAGTGATCCGCCTGCCTTGGTCTCTCACAGTGCTGGGATTACATGCGTGAGCCACTGTGCCCAGCCACCAGGCTAATTTTTTTTGTATTTTTAGTAGAGACAGGGTTTCACCATGTTGGGCAGGCTGGTCTTGAACTCCTGACCTCAATGATCCACCTACCTTGGCCTCCCAAACTGCTGGGATTACAGGCATGAGCCACTGTGCGCAGCCAGGATTTTATTACAAAGGAAGAAGAAATGAGATTAGTGAATCAAAACTATACATATTTTTATTATCTATTACTGTTTATTATACATAGTATTATATCATTGTATGTTTTTAATATTTATTGAATACCAGGAAAATATACAGTAAAAATGTTTTTCTTTAAAACAAATTAAAGTGGGCTGGGCATGGTGGCTCACGCCTAGAATCTTAGCACTTTTGGAGGCCCAGATAGGAGGATTGCTTGAGCCCAGGAGGTTGAGACTAGCCTGGGCAATGTAGTGAGACCCCATCTCTACATACAAAAACTAGCCAGGCATGATGGTGCCTGCCTGTAATCTCAGCTACTTGAGAGGTTGAGGTGGAAAGATTGCTTGAGCCCAGGAGGTTGAGGCTGTAGTGGACTGAGACCGTGCCACTGTACTCCAGCCTGGGCAACAGAAGGAAACACTATCTCAAAAAAAAAAAAAAGGAAAAAAGAAAAGGAAAAGTTAGCCAGGCATGGCGAGGCATGCCTTTAGTCCCAGCTGTTCGAGAGGCTGAGGTAAGAGGATAGTTCGCACCTCGGAGGTTGAGGTTGTAGTGACTCACTGTGCTCCAGCCTGGGCTACAGAGAAACACCCTGTCTCACAGACACACCGAAAGACCAAAAAACATTAATTATTTTTCCCCTAGTAAAGATCTTTCTTTCTTTTTTTTTTTTTTTTTGAGACGGAGTCTTGCTGTGTCCCCCAGGCTGGAGTGCAGTGGCGTGATCTCGGCTCACTGCCGGCTCCGCCTCCAGGGTTCATGCCATTCTCCTGCCTCAGCCTCCCGTGTAGCTGGGACTACAGGTGCCCGCCACCACGCCCGGCTAACTTTTTTGTACTTTTAGTAGAGACAGGGTTTCACTGTGTTAGCCAGGATGGTCTCGATCTCCTGACCTCGTGATCTGCCCGCCTTGGCCTCTCAAAGTGCTGGGATTACAGGTGTGCGCCATCACGCCCGGCCAAAGATCTTTCTTGTTACCTACCGTGAACATAACGAAGTAGATTTTTTAAAAGTACGAAGACTGTAGCAGAATGGCTATATTTAAGTCATGGCTCCATAGTTTACTTGCGGTTGTACAACTTTGGATAAGTCACTTACTTAACCTCTCTAGTTGGAATTTTGTTGTCCGTAATGTGAGGATGATAATAGTACCTACCTACCTCATAGGGTTGCTACGAAGATGAAATGAGCCAGGTGCGGTGGCTCAAGCCTGTAATCCCAACACTTTGGGAGTCTGAGGACAGCAGATCACTTGAGGTCAGGAGTTCAAAACTAGCCTTGCTAACATGGTGAAAACCCATCTCTACTAAAAATACAAAAATTAGCCAGGTGCAGTGGCTCACACCTGTAATCCCAGCACTTTGGGAGGCTGAGGCAGGCGGATCACCTGAGGTCAGGAGTTTGAGACCAGCCTGGCCAACATGGTAAAACTCCATCTCTACGCCGGGTGCGGTGGCTCACGCCTGTAATCCCAGCACTTTGGGAGGCCGAGGCAGGTGGATCACGAGGTCAGGAGATTGAGACCATCCTGGCTAACACAGTGAAACCCCGTCTCTACTAAAAATGCAAAAATTAGCTGGGTGTAGTGGCGGGCACCTGTAGTCCCAGCTACTCAGGAGGCTGAGGCAGGAGAATGGCATGAACTCGGGACGCGGAGCTTGCAGTGAGCCAAGATTGTGCCACTGCACTCCAGCCTGGGCGACAGAGCGAGACTCCGTCTCAAAAAAACACTCCATCTCTACTAAAAATACAAAAATTAGCTGGCAAAGCCCAGCCCGTGGTTCCAAAGCCCAGCCTGTAATCCTAGCTTTTTGGGAGGCTGAGGCAGGAGAATCTCTTGAAGCCAGGAGGTGGAGGTTGCAGTGAGCCAACATTGTACCACTGCACTCCAGACTGGGTGACATGTCAAGTGAGACTCTGTCTCTAAAAAATAAAAAAAAAAACAATAACAATAAAAATACAAAAATCAGCTGGGAGTGGTGGTGCACGCCTGTAGCCCCAGGTATTCGGGAGCCTGAGACAGAAGAATCGCTCGAACTTGGGAGGCAGAAGTTGCAGTGAGCCGAGATCATGCCACTGCACTCCAGCCTGGGAGACAGAGCGAGATTCCCTCTCAAAAAAAAAAAGATGAAATGTATTTATACACCCATAAATACATACAGCAGTAAGTATTCAATAATATTCAATAAATACTATTATTGTGGTTGAAACTTTAGAAAATTCAAAAAATTAGAAAGAGCAAGAAAAGGTAATCAATAATCCATCTTCCAAAGGCAACCGATATTAAAATGTTGAAGTATTTACTTACAATAAAATTTCTATGGATATCTGTACCCAGTGGAAATACTTATGTATGTGATTTGTATGTTATTTTTTATTTTTATTTTTTAGACTAGGTCTTGCTCTGTCATGCAGGCTGGAGATTCATCCCCCTGCCTTAGTAGCTGGGACTACAGGTGTTCACCACCTCGCCTGGCTAATTTTTTGTAGAGAGGAGGTTTCACCATGTTGGCCAGGCTGATCTTGAATTCCTGAGCTCAGGTGATCCACCTGCCTTGGCCTCCCAAAGTGCTGGGATTATAGGAGTGAGCCACCGTGCCCAGCTGATTTGTACTCTTCTTTAGTCCAGAGCCTCTCTTCTCTTCCTCATTCTGCTTTGTGTCTCAGGAGGGACTCACGAGGACTCCATCAGTGGATTCTGTTGAGCTCTTCTATTTGGGTTTACCTAATGGGGACACTATGATAGGGTATTAATTTCCCTTCTCCTTTGAGGGAGTGGGGTAGGTTGGCTGTGCCCCTTTACTGAACGTCTCACCTCTTGTCAGAGGCTCTTTTCCATTTCAGCCTATGTTTGGTAACTGCTGTTGATAGACAGCTGCAACAAGTTCTGCAGTAATCTTTTTTTTTTCTTTTTTGAGATGGAGTCTCGCTCTGTCGCCCAGGCTGGGGTGCAGTGGCGCAATCTCAGCTCACCGCAAGCTCCGTCTCCTGGGTTAACGCCATTCTCCTGCCTCAGCCTCCCGAGTAGCTGGGACTACAGGCACCCACCACCATGCCTGGCTAATTTTTTTTGTATTTTTAGTAGAGACGGGGTTTCACCATGTTCGTCAGGATGGTCTCGATCTCCTGACCTCGTGATCCACCCGCTTCTGCCTCCCAAAGTGCTGGGATTACAGGCATGAGCCACCGCGCCCGGCCAAGTTCTGCAATAATCTTTGTTGGTTTCCCTAAACCTTTTGTAAATGATCCCTTTGCTAAATCTCCTCAAATTACCTGGTTTGAGTGTACCATGTCCTTTCTTCTAGGACTTTGATACATAGGAGAAGAACAAAGTTTTTTTTCAGGAAGATTAATTTTAGTAGCTGTATAATATTCTATAGTGCCAGTATACCAACAATAATAGCAATTACTTAATGTGCATGTTAGGTGCTTTATAGACATCATCTTCTTCAGTAATTAGCACCTCCAGAGATTCGTGTTTTACAGATGAGGAAAGTGACTTCAGGGAAGGCTGAAAACTTATTTGCCTGAGGTTACAGAGCTGACAAGCAGCAAGGTCAGTCTTCAGAATCTGTATTCTTCCCACTAAACCCAGTGGTTCCAAAGCCCAGCTAATCATGAAAGAGAAAAATCTGGCTGGCATGGTGGCTCACACCTGTAATCCCAACACTTTGGGAGGCTGAGGCAGGCAGATCTTTTGAGCTTTTGACCAGCCTGGCCAACCTGGCAAAACCACATCTCTACTACAAATACAAAACTTAGCCAGACGTGGTGGCGTGCACCTGTACTCTCAGCTACTTAGGAGGCTGAGACACAAGAATCACTTGAACCTGGGAGGCAGAGGTTGCAGTGAGCTGAGATCGTGCCACTGAACTCCAGCCTGGGTGAGGGAGTGAGACTCTGTCTCAAAAAAAAAAAAAGAGAGAGAGAGAGGGAGAGAAATCTATTTCTACTCCCAGAGATCTTAACTTAGTAGGTCAAGAGTAAGACCCATAAATCTCTATTTTTATAAAAGTTCCTCACGGAATTCTCATGATAAGCTGGATTTGGGAAAGAAAGAACAGTTTACCTCATCTTAATATACTGATGTTTCCTTTTTATTGGATATTTAGATCATCTGTACGTTTTGTCCTTATAAGACTGAAATAAAGATGGTTATATATAAAGCCTTGCCCATATTTAATACTATTCACATAATACAAGTCTCAAAAGAATGAATAGTGAATCAAAAATAGAAATATTTTTGTCTGGGCGTGGTGGCTCATGCCTGAGGATCACCTGAGGTCATGAGTTTGAGATCAGCCTGGCCAACATGGTGAAAGCCCGTCTCTACTAAAAAAAAATTTAGCCAGGTGTGGTGGCACACATCTGTAATCCCAGCTACTTGGGAGGCTGAGGCACAAGAATCACTTGAATCTGGGAGGCGGAGCTTGCAGCAAGCTGAGATTGTGCCATTGCACTCCAGCCTGGGCTACAGAGCAAGACTCCATCTTAATAAATAAGTAAATTAAAAAAAAATAAATAAACGGTCGTCGGCAAAGCCCGAGTCCTGTCCTCTCACTCCTCCCCAGACAGAATGAGCTTCACCATTCGTTCCACCTTCTCCACCAACTACTGGTCCCTGGGCTCTGTCCAGGTGCCCAGCTATGGTGCTCGGCCGGTCAGCAGCTCGGCCAGCATCTATGCAGGTGCCAGGGGCTCTGGTTCCTGGATCTCCGTGTCCCTTTCCACCAGCTTCCAGCTCGGCGTTGGGTTCCGGAGCCTGGCCATGGGGATGTCCGGGGGTCTGGCAGGAATGGGAGGCATCTAGAACTATAAGGAGGCCATGCAAAGCCTGAACAACAGCCTGGCCTCCTACCTGGACAGAGTGAGGAGCTTGGAGACCCAGAACTGGAAGCTGGAGAGCAAAATCCGGGAGCATCTGGAGAAGAAGGGACTCCAGGTCAGAGTCTGGAGCCATTAGTTCAAGACCATCGAGGACCTGAGGGCTCAGACCTTCGAAAATACTGTGGACAATGCCTCCATCTTTCTGTATATCAACAATGCCCGTCTTGCTGCTGATGACTTTGGAGTCAAGTATGAGACAGAGCTGGCCCTGTGCCAGTCTGTGAAGAGCTACATCATCCATGGGCTCCGCAAGGTCATTGATGACACCAATGTCACTTGGCTGCAGCTGGAGACAGAGATCGAGGCTCTCAAGGAGGAGCTGGTCTTCATGAAGAAGAACCACGAAGTGTAAGTAAAAGGCCTACAAGCTCAGATTGCCAGCTCTGGGTTGACCGTGGAGGTAGATGCCCCCAAATCTCAGGACCTTGCCAGGATCATAGCAGACACCCAGGCCCAATATGACGAGCTGGCTTGGAAGAACCAAGAGGACCTGGACAAGTACTGGTCTCAGCAGACTGAAGAGAGCACTACAGTGGTCACCATGCAGACCGCCAAGGTTGGAGCTGCTGAGATGCCGCTCACGGAGCTGAGACATACAGTCCAGTCCTTGGAGATCGACCTGGACTCCATGAGAAATCGGAAGGCCAGCTTGGAGAACAGCCTGAGGGAGGTGGAGGCCCGCTACACCTTGCAGATGGAGCAGCTCAACGGGATCCTGCTGCACCTGGAGTCAGAGCTGGCACAGACCCGGGCAGAGGGACAGTGCCAGGCCCAGGAGTGCGACACCCTGCTGAACATCAAGGTCAAGCTGGAGGCTGAGATCGCCACCTACCACCGCCTGCTGGAAGACGGCAAGGACTTCAATCTTGGTGATGCCCTGGAGAGCTCCATGCAAACCATCCAAGAGACCACCACCCGCAGGATAGCGGATGGCAAAGTGGTGTCTGAGACCAACGGTACCAAAGTTCTGAGACGTTAAGCCAGAAGAAGCGGGGTACCCTTTGGGGAGCAGGAGGCCAATAATAAGTTCAGAGATAAAATAAATAAATATTTTTAAGATTTTTGGTTTTTTTGAGATGGAATCTTGCTCTGTTGCCCAGGCCGGAGTGCAGTGGCACGATCTTGGCTCAGTGTAACCTCCACCTCCCAGGTTCAAGCAATTTTCCTGCCTCACATTCTGGAGCAGCTGGGACTACAGGCGCACTCCACCACGCCAGCAAATTTTTGTTTTTTTTTTTTTTTTGAGACGGAGTCTCACTCTGTCACCCAGGCTGGAGTGTAGTGGCGCGATCTCAGCTCACTGCAAACTCCGCCTCCCGGGTTCAGGCCATTCTCCTGCCTCAGCCTCCCGAGTAGCTGGGACTACAGGCGTCTGCAACCACGCCCGGCTAATTTTTTGTATTTTTACTAGAGACGGGGTTTCACCGTGTTAGCGAGGACGGTCTCGCTCTCCTGACCTCGTGATCCCCCCGCCTCGGCCTCCCAAAGTGCTGGGATTACAGGCGTGAGCCACTGCGCCCGGCCAAATTCTTGCATTTTTAATAGAGATGGGGGTTTCACCATATTGGCCAGCCTGGTCTCAAACTCACCACCTGGGCCTCCCAAAGTGTTGGGATTACAGGCATGAGCCACCGTGCCCAGCCGATTTTTGATATGTTTTATTCAAACATTCATTCATTTGGCTACTTAAATATTCATTTAAAAATTCTGCATGCTTTCTCTGCCTGGCCAACATGGCGAAACCCCATCTCTGCTAATAATACAAAAATTGCTAGGCACGGTGGCTCATGCCTACAATCCCAGCACTTTGGGAGGCTGAGGAGGGCAGATCACCTGAGGTCAAGAGTTTGAGATCAGCCTGGTCAATGTGGTGAAACCTTGTCTCTACTAAAAATACAAAAACTAGCTCGGCGTGGTGGTGGGCGCCTGTAGTCTCAGCTACTCAGGAGGCTGAGGCAGGAGAATCGCTTGAACTCGGGAGGCGGAAGTTGCAGTGAGCCGAGATTGTGCCACTGCACTCCAGCCTGGGAGACACAGCCAGACTCTGCGTCAAACAGAACAGAACAGAACAGAACAGACAGAACAGAACGAACAGAACAGAACAGAACAAACAGAACAGAACAGAACAGAACAGAACAGAACAGAACAGAACAGAAAACACAACAAAAATTAGCTGGGTGGGGTGGCACGTGCCTGTAATCCCAGCTACTTGGGAGGCTGAGGCATTAGAATCACTTGAACCTGGGAGTTAGAGGTTACAGTGAGCCAGGATTGCACCATTGCACTCCAGCCTGGGCAAGAAGAGTAAAACTCCATCTCAGAAAAAAAAAAAATATTCTGCATTCTTTCTCCAAATATTTATTAGACATTTATCATGTGCCAAGCACTACACCAGAGTTTTGAAATACAACAGTGAGGCCAGGTGCGGTGGTTCATGCCTGTAATCCCAGCACTTTGGGAGGCTGAGGCAGGAGGATCACCTGAGGTCAGGAGTTCAAGACCAGCCTGGCCAACATGGTGAAATCCCCATCTCTACTAAAAACAAAAAAATTAGCCAGTCGTGGTGGTACAGGCCTGTAATCCCAGCTACTTGGGAGCCTGAGGCAGGAGAATCGCTTGAACCTGGGAGGTGGAGGTTGCAGTGAGCCGGGATCGTGCCATTGCACTCCAGCCTGGGTGACAAGAGCGAAACTCCATCTCAAAAAAAAAAAAAATCTGTTTTCTTTCCACAAACATTTATTAGACATTTATCATGTGCCACGCACTGTGCCAGAGTTTTAAAATAGTGAGGCCGGGTGTGGTGGCTCATGCCTGGAATCCCAGCACTTTAGGAGGCCAAGGCAGGAGAATCACTTAAGCCCAGGAGTCTGAGACCAGCCTGGGCAAAGTGGTAAAACCCTGGCTCTACTAAAAATACAAAAATTAGCAGGTCATGGTGGCATGCACCTATGGTCCCAGCCACTTGGGAGGCTGAGGTGAGAGGATCTCTCTTTTTTTTTTTTTTTTGAGACGGAGTCTCGCTCTGTCACCCAGGCTGAAGTGCAGTGGCGCAATCTCGGTTCACTGC
The DNA here is from genome assembly GCF_009828535.3 of Hylobates moloch. Lineage (NCBI taxonomy): Eukaryota > Metazoa > Chordata > Mammalia > Primates > Hylobatidae > Hylobates > Hylobates moloch. The sequence continues at coordinate 51,065,673 of NW_026652292.1, read as the reverse complement.
AAGCTCCGCCTCCCGGGTTCACGCCATTCTCCTGCCTCAGCCTCTCCGAGTAGCTGGGACTACAGGCGCCCGCCACAACGCCCGGCTAATTTTTTGTATTTTTAGTAGAGACGGGGTTTCACGGTGGTCTCGATCTCCTGACCTCGTGATCCGCCCGCCTCGGCCTCCCAAAGTGCTGGGAGTGAGAGGCTCTCTTGAACCTGGGAGTGGGAGGTTACAGTGAGCTGAGATCATGCCACTGTACTCCAGCCTGGGTAACACAGTGAGACTCCGTCTCAAAATAATAATAATAATACTAATGTAAATAAAATATTTAATTTATAATTGTAATTGGTCTATGAAGGAAAAGTAAGGGGGAATATAACTTCTGATTTATATATGATTAGTGAAGGTAATATTAAGGAAATGACATTTACACTGAAGCTTGATGAATGGCTAGATGTTGGCTATGCAAAGAGGGAAGAGACAACATTCCAGGCAGAGGAAGTGGCATATATAAAGGCCCAAACATGATGTGAGGGAACTTGGCAAGTTATCTAAAATAGATTTACATTATAAGACATGTATGTTATATGGCCATGTATATACTGAGGTAAAACAAGAATGAATGTGGAGGAATTAATTAAGTTTATTATAGTGGTTTATGAAGAAGATGAAGTAGGAAGGAGATGACTGACAGCTTGAAGTAGAGAGGTGTCAGTAGAGATAATGAGAAGTGGATAGATTTATTTAGAAAGTAGGGCTGGGCACAGTGGCTCACACCTGTAATACCAGCACTTTAGGAGGCCAAAGCGAGTGGATCACTTAAGATCAGGAGTTTGAGACCAGCCTCGGCAACATGGTGAAACCCCGTCTCTACTAAAAATACAAAAATTAGCCGGCCGTGATGGCGCCTGCCTGTACCAGCTGCTGAGGTGGGAGGATCGCCTGAGCCCAAGAGGTGGAGGTTGCAGTGAGCCGAGATTGCAACACTGCACTCTAGCCTGGGCGACAGAGCGAGACTCCATCTCACACAAAGAAAAAAAAAAAAGAGGAAAAAATGGATCTAGGGCCAGGTGAGGTGGCTCATGCCTGTAATCTCGACATTTTGGGAGGCTGAAGTGGGAGGAATAGGTTGAGCTCGGAGTTCAAGCCAGCCTGGACAACATAGTGAGACCATGTCTCTACCAGAAAAAAAAAAAAAAAAAAAAAAATGCCGGGCTCGATGGCACATGCCGGTGGTCCCAACTACCGGGAGGCTGAGGTGGGAGGATCCCTTGAGCCCAGGACACTGCAGTGAGCAGTGTTTGTACCACTGCACTCCAGCCTAGGTGAGAGTGAGACCCTGTCTCAATAACAATAATAATAATAATAATAATAATAATGGGCCGGGTGCGGTGGCTCACGCCTGTAATCCCAGCACTTCGTGAGGCCGAGAAGGGTGTATCATCTGAGGTCAGGAGTTTGAGACCAGCCTGGCCAACATGGTGAAACCCCGTCTCTACTAAAAGTACAAAATTAGCCAGGTGTGGTGGTGCATGTCTGTAATCCCAGCTTCTCTGGAGGTTGAGGCAGGAGAATTGCTTGAACCTGGGAGGCAGTGGTTGCAGTGATTCGAGGTCGCGCCATTGCATTCCAGCCTGTGCAACAGAGCGAGACTCCATCTCAAAAAACAAAACTAAACATAAATGCACTGTAACTTTGTCATACAAGGGAATATGAAAAGTAGTCAAATGGACTAAAGTTACCTATACAAACATGGAAAAATGTAAAAATTACCTCAAAATGGATTATAGATTTAGATGTAAAATGTAAAACTATAAGCTTTTAGAAGAAAACATAGGAGAAAATCTTCAGGACCTATGCCTTGTTGAGGAATTCTTAGATGTGACACCAAAAGCACAATCCATAAAAAAACTGATAAATTGGACTTCATCAAAATTAAAAACTTTTGTTGTGATTTACCAATCACATATCTGATAAAGGACTCATATCTAGACTATATGAAGAATTTTCAACTCAACAGTAAAGAAACAAAAACAAAACCAATTAGAAAATGAGTAAAACCCAGCCGGCTCACACTGGTAATCCCAGCACTTTGGGAGGCCAAGGTAGGAGGATTCCTTGATCCCAGGAATTTGAGACCAGTCTAGGCAACATTAATGAGACCCTCACCTCTACAAAAAATTTAAAAAATTAGCCAGGCGTAGTGACACACAACTGTAGTCCCAGCTTGGAAGGTTGAGGTGGGAGGATCACTTTAGCCCAGGAGGTTGAGGCTGCAGTTAACTGTGATGGTGCCTCTGCACTCCAGCCTGGGTAACAGAGCAAGACTTTGTCTCAAAAAAATTAAAAAACTGATAGGTGGGAATTGAACAATGAGAACTCATGGACACAGGAAAGGGAACATCACACTCCAGGGACTGTTGTGGGGTGGGGGGAGGGGGGAGGGACAGCATTAGGAGATATACCTAATGCTAAATGACGAGTTAATGGGTGCAGCAAAACAACATGGCACATGGATACGTATGTAACAAACCTGCACGTTGTGCACATGTACCCTAAAACCTAAAGTATAATAATAAAAAAAATAAAAAAAATTAAAAAAAAATTAAAAAACTGGCCAGACACAGTGACTCATACCTGTAATCCCTGCATTTTGGGAGGCCAAGTTGGGCAGATCACTGGAGGTCAGGAGTTTGAGACCAGTCTGTCCAACATGGTGAAAGCCTGTCTCTGCTAAAAATACAAAAATTAGCCAGGCATGGTGGTGCTTGCCTGTAATCCCAGCTACTTGGGAGGCTGAGGCAGGAGAATTGCTTGAACCTGAGAGATGGAGGTTACAGTGAGTTGAGATCGTGCCACTGCACTCTAACCTGGGTGACAGAGTGAGACTTCGTTTCAAAAAAAAAAAAAGAAAAAAGGAAAGAAGAAAGGAGGACTCCAGGAGAGAATGAAAGTTGTATTATGGTTGTGGGAAACTAAATCTACATGCCCTGTAGCAATATCAATCATGTAAATCCAGAAACAGGCAACCCAGCTCATTTTGAGGAAATTACATAACTGGAATCAGGCCGTATGCATCCCTTTGAGACTGGCTTTTTCAGGCTGCATAATGCCCTAGAAAGCCACCCAAGTTGTTGCATGTATCAATAGGGTGTTCTTTTTTAATGCTGGGTATTCCATGGTATGGATGTACCACAGTCTATTTAACCATTCACCATTTTTTAAAAAAATATTTATTTATTTTATTGCTTCTCGGCCTTTTGGCTAAGATCAAGTGTAAAAAAATATTTATTTATTTTATTTTGAGATGGAGTCTCGCTCTGTCACCCAGGCTGGAGTGCAGTGGCACGATCTCGGTTCACTGCAACTTCCACCTCCCAGGTTCAAGCGACTCTCCCGCCTTAGCCTTCTGAGTAGCTGGGATTACAGGCGTGCACCACCACACCCAGCTAATTTTTGTATTTTTAGTAGAGACGGGGTTTCACCATGTTGGCCAGGCTGGTCTCAAACTCTTGACCTCAAGTGATCCACCTGTCTTGGCTTCCCAAAATGCTGGGATTACAGGTGTGAACCACCATGCCTGGCCTCGGTCTCTGTCTTTACTGTTGAAAGCTTTCCTCAAAGGTCTGATGATCCTTGAATATTTGGTCAGATTTTTTTTTTTTTTTTTTTTTTGAGAAGGAGTCTCGCTCTTTCACCCAGGCCAGAGTGCAGTGGCGCTGTCTCGGCTCACTGCAAGCTCCGCCTCCTGGGTTCACGCCATTCTCCTGCCTCAGCCTCCTGAGTAGCTGCCATTACAGGCACCCGCCACCGCGCCCGGCTAATTTTTTGTATTTTTAGTAGAGACGGGGTCTCACCGTGTTAGCCAAGATGGTCTCGATCTCCTGACCTCGTGATCTGCCTGCCTCGGCCTCCCAAAGTGCTAGGATTACAGGCGTGAGCCACCGCGCCTGGCCTTTTGGTCAGATTTTTAATTGAACCACTGCATAGCTGACTGGAAGCTCTGTGTGAGTGGGCAGGTCTTGTCAACTTGTGGGCTTATTTTTAGATTCCCTAGGTAGTCAGCCAGCTTTTGTGTGCAGGTATGTGTGTGGTACCCCAAATGACAGTATGTGTAGGTATTTTCTCTGTAGCAATTTACTTTATCTGGAGAAAAACTAATTTTCTGCTTGGCTATTGGCTTTGTAGCACTGGACTGAGGAATCTCACAGTTCAATATGTAGACCTCTTTTTGTTTAAAAAAAAAAAAGCAAGTACTAAACTAATCTGCCTGGCTATTGGCTCTGTAGCACTGGACTGAGGAATTTCACAGTTCAATGTGTAGACTTTTTTCCCTTTTTTTTTTTTTTTTTTTTCTGAGATGGAGTCTTGTTCTGTCACCCAGGCTGGAGTGCAATGGCACGATCTCAGCTCACTGCAACCTCCACCTCCTGGGTTCAAGCGATTCTCCTGCCTCAGCTTCCTGAATAGCTGGGATTACAGGTGCATGCCATCATGCCTGTCTAATTTTTGTATTTTTAGTAGAGACGAGGTTTTACCATGTTGGTCATTCTTGTGTTGAACTCCTGACCTCGTGATCCGCCCACTTTGGCCTCTGTGCCTGGATGCCCTTTTTTTGTTAAAAAAAAAGAAAAAGAAAACAAAGCAAGTACTCTGGAAACTCTGTAGACTTTTTTTTTTTTGAGATGGAGTCTCACTCTGTTGCCCAGGCTGCAGTACAGTGGCATGATCTCAGCTGACTGTAACCTCTTGCCTCCTGGGTTCAAGCAATTCTCCTGTCTTAGCCTCCTGAGTAGCTGAGATGATTACAGGCACCCGCCACCATGCCTGCTAAATTTTTTGTATTTTTAGCAGAGACAAGGTTTTGCTGTGTTGCCCTGGCTGGTCTTGAGCTCCTGGCCTCAAGTGATCTGCCTGCCTTGGCCTCCCAAAGTGCTGGGATTACAGCCATGAGCCACCACACCCGGCCTGTAGACTTTCACGGAATTCTCACTTGATGTCTCTTCCTTCCTGCTGCTCCCTAAGCTTCTCAGATTGTTTCTCCCCAGAAAAAGTACTTGTGGGAGTGGGGAAGGGGTGGCTGCCTGACTGATGGGAGTGAGGGAGGGCTTCTAGGGCTGCTTTTCAGTCTTCAGACACCCCTCACTGTCTTCAGTGTCCTGTTCCTATTACTGCCTTCCAAAGTACCAGGCTTCAGTCCTTGAGTTGTCTCGCTTTTTGTGGGTCTTCTCCAACAAAGCTTGGCCTTCCTCTGCTCTGCTAATTTAGTCACCATTCCTCCATCTGCTTTTTGTCTTCATGTGCTATGAGTTTGGGGGGATAAATGTTTCCTAGTTTTATTGAAGATAGCATTTGTGTTTCTGTGTCTTGTTCTGATTGTGCTTTGGGGAGATTAAAAAAAAAAAGTCTAGAAAGGTCAATGCTCAGCCATCTAAATCCTGGAAGCTGTGGAGGTGACTTCTAGCAATTGCCTCCATCATTCCTGTCCAAACATATTTAAAAAAAAATACAAAGAGTGTTCTGAAAGCAGTTCTGTCTACCCATACTCTTTGCTCAGTGGCAGTGCCAAGTAGTGCTGCGCCTAACCATATTGGAGCCTGAGGCAAAAGAAAAAATTAGTAGCACTGATCTAATCTTTATTTAACATTTCAATATTTTGTTCATTATGGGGTTTTGCTGCACCGATTTTGACTTTTAAAAATATTGCATTGGCCAGGCGTGGTGGCTCACGTCTGTAATCCCAGCACTTTGGGAGGCCAAGGTGGGAGGATCACCTGAGGTCGGGAGTTCGAGACCAGCCTGACCAACATGGAGAAACCCCATCTCTACTAAAAATACAAAAAAATTAGCCGGGAGTGGGGGCACATGCATGTAATCCCAGCTACTTGGGAGGCTGAGGCAGGATAATTGCTTGAACCTGGGAGGAGGAGGTTGCAGTAAGCCGAAATCGTGCCATTGCACTCCAGCCTGGGCAACAAGAATAAAATTCCATCTCAAAAAAAAAAAAAAAAAATTAAAATACTATTTTAAGGCTGGGCATGGTGGCAAATGGCTGTAATCCCAGCACTTTGGGAGGGCAAGGTGGGTGGATCACCTGAGGTGAGGAGTTGAAGACCAGCCTGGCCAACATGGTGAAACCCTGCCTTCATTAAAAGTACAAAAATGAGTTGGGCGTGGTGGCACACACCTGTAATCCCAGATACTTGGGAGGCTGAGGCAGGAGAATTGCTTGAACCCAGGAGACGGAGGTTGCAGTGAGCCAAGATCGTGCCATTGCACTCCAGCCTGGGCGACAAGAGCAAAATTCCGTGGAAAAAAAAATTATTTTATTACTAGTATTATTTACTATTATTATTTATCACTTGATTACTCAGTGCTTTGGCGCCTTTTACATTTTACATCCCAGTTAGGTGACTTATCTCCTTCATCCTAATCCTGGTCCTGGGATGTATCACTTTTTTTTTGTTTTGTTTTCTGAGATGGAGTTTCACACTTGTTGCCCAAGCTGGAGTGCAGCGGTGAGATCTCGGCTCACTGCAACCTCTGCCTCCCGGGTTCAAGTGATTCTCCTGCCTCAGCCTCCCGAGTAGCTGGGATTACAGGCATGTGCCCCCAGGCCCAACTAATTTTTGCATTTTTAGTAGAGACGGTGTTTCACCATGTTGGCCAGGCTGGTCTTGAACTCCTGACCTTGTGATCTGCCCGCCTTGGCCTCCCAAAGTGCTGGGATTACAGGTGTGAGCCAGTGCGCCCAGCTGGATGTATCACTTCTTCAGCTAATCATGCCCCACCCTGTAAGCCACTACAAATAAACATTTCCTCTACTTGCTTTTTTTTTTTTTTTTTTTTTCTCAGACCCTTTAGGTCTGAAACAGAGTTTAGGATGAAATATGTCATCTAAGTAAATACAACCTGCTTGCCAGGCTGGGCACAGTGGCCCACACCTGTAATCCCAGCACTTTGGGAGGCCGAGGTGGGTGGATCATGAGGTCAAGAGATCGAGACCATTCTGGCCAATATGGTGAAACCCCGTCTCTATTAAAAATACAAAAATTACAGGCAGGCGCCTGTAGTCCCAGCTACTCGGGAGGCTGAGGCAGGAGAATTGCTTGAACCCGGGAGGCAGAGGTTGCAGTGAGCCGAGATCACGCCACTGCACTCCAGCCTGGGCGACAGAGCAAGATGCCGTCTCAAAAAAAAAAAAAATGTATATATACATATATATACACATATATATAAATATATACATATATAAACATATATAAATATATACACATATAAATATATACATATATAAATATATACATATATAAACATATATAAATATATACACATATAAATATATACATATATAAATACATACACATATATAAATATATACATCTATAAATATATACACATATATAAATATATACATCTATAATATATACACATATATAAATATATACATATATATAAATATATACATATATATATATAACCTGCTTGCCATGCAAACTTTCACCTTCAAGACATATCCCACAGTCACGCTTTCAATCAATTTATCTTCCTGGCCGGCCGCGGTAGCTCATGGGCTGTATCTCAGCACTTTGAGAGGCGGAGGTGGGAGGATCACCTGTGGCCAGGAATTTGAGACCAGCCTGGGCAACATGGTAAAACCCTGTCTATTAAAAATACAACAAAATTAGCCAGGTATGGTCCCAGCTACTAGGGAGGAAGAGGTGGACTCCGTCTCAAAAAAATAAAGATAAAAAAAATTAATTAAATTAAGTAAAAATTTAAAAAACACATATTAAGACTGTCAAGCAAAAAAGAAAAAGAAAAAACAAACAAACAAAAAAACAAAACAAAAAACCCAAAACCACACATTTATTATGTCCCAGTTCTGGCATGTCAGGAGTCCAGCCTGGGTTGGCCAGGACTTCTGCTCAGGGTCTGTCTAGACCAAAATCAAAGTGTTGGCCATAAATCTCATCTGAGACTGGAGGGCCTCTTTCAGGCTCACTGTGGTTGTTGGGTTGTTGGTAGGATTCAGCTCCTTGTGGTTGTATTATTGATGTTTCCATTTTCTTTTTTCTTTTTTTTGAGACGGAATCTTGCTCTATCGCCCAGGCTGGAGTGCAGTGGCGCGATCTCGGCTCACCGCAAGCTCTGTCTCCCAGGTTCACGCCATTCTCCTGCCTCAGCCTCCTGAGTAGCTGGGAGTACAGGTGCCTGCCACCACGCCTGGCTAATTTTTTGCATTTTTTGTAGAGACTGGGTTTTACCATGTTAGCCAGGATAGTCTCGCTCTCCTGACCTCATGATCCGCCCCCTCAGCCTCCCAAAGTGCTGGGATTACAGGCGTGAGCCACCACACCCAGCCAAAAGGAGTAAATTTTAATACAAAATAGACATGGGCAGGTGTCACTATGTTGCCCAAGCTGGTCTCATACTCCTGGGCTCAAGTGATCCTCCCACCTCAGCCTCCCAAAGTGCTGGGATTACAGGTTTGAGCCACCAAGCCCTGCCAAGATTGGCATTTGAATCAGTGGACTGCCACCTTCATCTGATGTGGGCAGGCACCATCCAATCAGCTGAGGGCCTGGATATAACAAAAAGGCAGAGGGAAGACAAACTGCTGCACTCTTTCTTTTTGCTGGAGCCAGGCACCCATCTTATCCTGCCCTTGGACATCACAACTCCAGGTTCTCTGGCCTTTGAACTCCTACAAGAGGCCTCCTAGGTTCTCAAGCCTTTGGCCTTGGATTGGTTTAGCTCTCCCGATTATAAGACTTTTGAACTTGGACTGCGTCACGCTGTTAGCTTTCTTGGTTCCTTAGCATGCGGATGGCCTAATGTGGGACTTCTCAGCCTCCGTAACTGTGTGAAACATTTCTCCTAATACATGCCTTCTCATCTCTCTCTCTCTCTCCATCCTGTTGGTTCCATTTCTCTGGAAAACACTGACTAATACAAAGAGAGAGCTCAAGAGTGTGAAATATTTTTTTGAGAGGTCAAGCAAAAAATCGTTTGCTGATTCTAGTGACATGGAGATTGGTAGTGATCTTAGTAAGAGGAGTTTCAGGGGAGTAGTAAAGATGGAAGTCAGGATGCAATGAGTTCAAGAGTGAATATTAGAAAAGGATAAACTTTGTGTTGGATTGAAATAAATGGTGACAGAATGAACTTGTGGTTTTTGATATATATATTTTATACACATAGAAACGATGAATATGTGTGTATTTGTGCATTAACATACATACAACTTCTGGTCGGGCATGGTGGCTCATGCCTGTAATCCCAGCACTTTGGGAGGCCGAGGCAGGCGGATCACCTGAGATTGGGAGTTCGAGACCAGCCTGATCAACATGGTGTACTAAAAATACAAAAATTAGCTGGGTGTGGTGGTGCATGCCTGTAGTCCCAGTCACTTGGGAGGCTGAGGTAGGAGATTTGCTTGAACCTAGAAGGCGGATGCTACAGTGAGCCGAGATAGCACCACTGTACTTCAGCCTGGGTGATAGAGTGAGACTCTGTCTCCAAAAAACCCAAAAACATGGAGACCAGCCTGGCCAACATGGTGCAACCCTGTCTCTACTAAAAATACAAAAAATTAGCCGGGTGTGGTGGTGGGTGCCTGTAACCCCAGGTACTTGGGAGGCTGAGGCAGGAGAATAGCTTGAACCTGGGAGGCGGAGGTTGCACTGTGCCCAGATGGCGCCATTGCACTCTAGCCTGGGCAGCAAGAAGGAAACTATCTCAAAAACAAACAAACAAAAAAACAAAACAAACATACATATAAATTCTTAGTTCTATTCACAAGAGGGCCTGGGGGCTGGGCTCAGTGGCTCACGCCTGTAATCCCAGCACTTTGGGAGGCCCAAGTGGGAGGATTGCTTGAGCCCAGGAGTTCAAGGCCAGCCTGGTCAACATGGCAAACCCTGTCTCTACAAAAAAAAAAAAAAAAAAAGACAAAATTAGCCAGGGGTGGTGGTGCGCATTTGCAGTCGCAGCTACTTGAGAGGTTGAGGTAGGAGGATTGCTTGAGTCTGGGAGGTCAAGGCTGCAATGAGCTGTGATCATGCCACTGTACTCCAGCCTGGGTGACAGAGTGAGACCCTGTCCCAACAAAATAAAATAAAATAAAAAAGAGAGCCTAGGAGCAGTGACACCCCAGTAGCAATGAGTACAACTAGTGCTCAGATCTTGGTCCCTCAGTAGTATTCTTTGATGAAAAGAACCTCCTCTGAGCTCTTTGGAGAAGTGCTTGTTGCCAGGGTTGGGGGAGGATGACCCTGGAACATCTTGTAGTACCAGAAAATAAAGAACTGCTTTAAAAAAGAAGTGGAGGCTGGGCATGGTGGCTCACGCCTGTAATGCTAGCATTTTAGGAAACTGAGTCAGGTGGGTTGCTTGCGTGCAGGAGTTTGAGACCAACCTGGGCAATGTGGGGAGACTCTGTCTCTACAAAAAATAAAAAATTAACTGGGAGTGGTGGCAGGTGCCTATAGTCCCAACTACTCAGAGGCTGAGGTGAGATGATTGCTTGAGCCTGGGAGGTTAAGGCTGCAGTGAGCTATGATTGCACCACTGCACTCCAGCCTGAGTGACAGAGCTAGACCCTCTCTCAACAAAATAAATTAAATAAATAAATAAAAATAAAAAAGGAAGTGGCATGTCAAAAGGACTCAAACTAACCTGAAGGAGCTCCCAATGACCAAACCTGGAAAAACTTGAGAAACAATATAAATAATGACAGTATTGGATTATAACCCATGGAATAAAATAACTATCCAGGAGTCCATACTGACATAAATATAATTAAATGAATAAATGAGTGAGCAGGAACAATTTTTTTTTATTAATTTTTTTCTTTCACTTTTTTTTGCGTTTGTTTTTTTGTTTTGTTTTGAGACGGAGTCTCGCTCTGTCTCCCAGGCTGGAGTGCAGTGGCGCGATCTCGACTCACTGCAAACTCCACCCCCTGGGTTCACACCATTCTCCTGCCTCGGCCTCCCGAGTAGCTGGGAATATAGGCGCCTGCCACTACGCCCAGCTAATTTTTTGTATATTTAGTAGAGACGGGATTTCACTGTGTTAGCCAGGATGGTCTCGATCTCCTGATCTCGTGATCCACCCGCCTCAGCCTCCCAAAGTGCTGGGATTACAGGCGTGAGCCACCGCGCCTGGCAGGAATAATTATTTTTTACAGAAAACTTCCAATTAATAAATGTAGAATGAATGTGGGAAATATACAATCTCCAATATATAAACACAACAGTAATTGTTGCAGGCAAGACCTACTGATGAATGGTAAAATCAGTGGTCGAGTCCAGGTGCAGTGGCTCAGGCCTGTAATCCCAGGACTTTGGGAAGCTGAGACGGTAGGCTCACTTGAGGCCAGGAGTTCAAGTCCACCCTTGGCAACCCAGAGAGACCCTGTCGCTACAAAAAAAATTTTTTTTCTTTTTCTTTTTTTTGAGAGGGAGTCTCGCTCTGTCACCCAGGCTGGAGTGCAGTGGCGCAATCTTGGCTCACTGCAAGCTCCACCTCCTGGGTTCACGCCATTCTCCTGCCTCAGCCTCCTGAGTAGCTGGGACTACAGGCACCCGCCACCACGCCTGGTTAATATTTTGTATTTTTTTTTTTTAGTAGAGACGGGGTTTCACCGTGTTAGCCAGGATGGTCTCGATCTCCTGACCTTGTGATCCGCCCACCTTGGCCTCCCAAAGTGCTGGGATTACAGGGGTGAGCCACCACGCCCGGCTGTCAAAAAAAATTTTTTAAATTAGCTGGGTGTAGTGGAGTGCACCTTAGTCCCAGCTACTTGGGAGGCTGAGGTGGAGGGATTCCCTGAGCTCAGGCATTTGACTCTGCAGTGAGCTATGATTGTGCCACTGCACTCCAGCCTAGGTGATAGAGAGAGACCCTGTCTCTAAAGATAAAAAAAAAATCAGTGGTTTGAGGAGAAACGGGACATTTGCATATCCTCAGAGTAACTCCTCTAAGATATTTATCAATATTCAAAGGAAAAAACAGTAATTTAATTCCTGATAGACACCAGCTTAACCAAGTGATCAAGATTAATACCAGTAATAAGATGTATTGGCATCATATGTCCTCTGATATAATGCATTGAGAGAACATGATATAACTTTTGTGTCATTTTTGTCAAAAATCCACAACTTCAATCTAATTATGAAAAAAATGCCAGATAAACCAAATTGAGAGATATTTTGCAAGATGACTACTAATACTCATCCAAGTGTCAAAGTCGGCTGGTGCGGGGGCTCATGTCTGCAATCTCAGAGCTTTGGGAGGTGAGGCTGGAAGATCACTTGAGCTTAGGAGTTTGAGAACAGCCTGGGCATCAGACATCATAGTGAGAATTTGTCTCTACAAAAAATTTAAAAACTAGCTGAGTGTGGTGGTCCATGCTCATCTCTCAGTTATTTGGGAGGATGAGGTGGAAGGATTGCTTCATACTGCACTATAGCCTGGGTGACACAGTGAGACTCTGTCTTACCAAAAAAAAAGTGTCAAAGTTATGAAAGACAAGGAAAGACTGAGGAATTGTCATAGATTGGAGAAGACTAAGGAAACACAACAACTAAATGCAGTATGGGATTCTGGATTGGATCATGGAACAGAAAAAGGACATTACCAACATAGTGAAAACTCATCTCTACTAAAAATACAAAAAGTTAGCCAGGCGTGGTGGTGCAGGCCTGTAATCCCACTACTCAGGAGGCTGAGGCAGGAGAATGGCTTGAACCTGGGAGGTGGAGGTTGCAGTGAGCCAAGATCACGCCACTGCCCTCCAGCCTGGGCAACAGAGCAATACCCACTCTGTCTCTAAATAAATAAATAAATACAAAAAGGGTAGGGCACAGTGGCTCACACCTGTAATCTCAGCACTTTGGGAGGCCGAGGCAGGTGGATCACAAGGTCAGGAGATCGAGACCATCCTGGCTAACACGGTGAAACCCCGTCTCTACTAAAAATACAAAAAATTAGCCGGGCATGGTGGTGGGCACCTGTAGTCCCAGCTACTCGGGAGGCTGAGGCAGGAGAATGGTGTGAACCGGGAGGCGGAGCTTGCAGTGAGCCGAGATCACCCCACTGCACTCCAGCCTGGGTGACAGAGCAAGACTCTATCTAAAAAAAAAAAAAAAAAAAAAAAAGGACATTAGGGGGAAAACTGGTAAAATCCAAATAAGGTATATAGTTTATAGCGATTTAGTAATGTTAACTTTATAGTTTTGATCATTGTACTATGCCTGTGCATGTTTTTATCATTAGAGGAAGCTGGGTGAAGGGTATATGTGAATTCTGTACTATTTTTGTAACTTTTTTTAAGTGTAAAATTATTTCAAAATAAAAAGTTTTTTTTTTCAAGGAGAATAAAGGGTATGAGGGTGGGATCTAAAACACAGGGGAGGCCAGGTGAGGTGGCTCACACCTGTAATCCCAGCACTTTGGGAGGCCGAGGTGGGCAGATCACTTGAGGTCAGGAATTTGAGACCAGCCTGGCCAACGTGGTGAAACCTTATCTCTACTAAAACCACAAAATTTAGCTGGGCATGGTGCTGTGTGCCTGTAATCCCAGCTACTCGGGAGGCTGAAGCACGAGAATCCCTTGAACCCAGGAGGCGGAGGTTGCAGTGAGCTGAGATCACATCACTGCACTCCAGCCTGGGAGACAAAGCAAGACCCTGTCTCAGTAAAATACAATAAAATAAAAATAATAAAACAAATAAATAAAACACAGGGGAAAGAGTAGCCTTAGTTAGGAGGAGCTATACCTCTCCCACGGTACCAACAAGGCTGGCAGAAGGCATGAGTGGTCCTGTAGATGGGTTTACTGTCTTGGTGGCTGGAAGCTGATAAAAGTTCTTCAGTGGGGTTCACGGCTGCATTCTCTTTTTTTTTTTTTTTTTTTTTTTTTTTTGAGACGGAGTCTTTCTCTGTCCCCCAGGCTGGAGTGCGGTGGCGCGATCTCGGCTCACCGCAACCTCCACCTCCTGGATTCACGCCATTCTCCTGCCTCAGCCTCCCGAGTAGCTGAGACCACAGGCGCCCACCAACACGCCCGGCTAATTTTTTTGTATTTTTTAGTAGAGAAGGGGTTTCACCGTGTTAGCCAGGATGGTCTCGATCTCCTGACCTCGTGATCCACCCGCCTCGGCCTCCCAAAGTGCTGGGATTACAGGCTTGAGCCACCGCGCCCGGCCACGGCTGCATTCTCAATGCCAATTCACAGGACATATCATAGAATGAGGACTGGACAAATGTTTATCGAACTGAACAGGACTGAGTTTGAAACACAACTACATTATGATTATATCATTATTTCTACCTATGTGGCCTTCGGCATGTTACTTATTCTCTCAGTGCCTCCATTTCCTATGAAAATGAGAATATAATCCCAGTTGCTGAGACAGAGATTAATAAGTATTCACCCAAATCTGTTTCTTTTTTTTTTTTTTTTGAGACAGAGTCTCGCTCTGTCACCCAGGCTGGAGTGCAGTGGCGCGATCTCGGCTCACTGCAAGCTCCGCCTCCCGGGTTCACGCCATTCTCCTGCCTCAGCCTCTCCGAGTAGCTGGGACTACAGGCGCCCGCCACCACGCCCGGCTAATTTTTTTTGTATTTTTAGTAGAGACGGGGTCTCACCGTGGTCTCGATCTCCTGACCTCGTGATCCGCCCGCCTCAGCCTCCCAAAGTGCTGGGATTACAAGCGTGAGCCACCGCGCCCAGCCCCAAATCTGTTTCATTTTCTTTCTGGGCACACAGCTAAATCATACTTTCCTGCCTCCAATTCTGTTAGGCTGACCAGCACTTCACTGGCTCTGAACACATGTTTGATGAAAGAGTATAACTATTGACATGCTCCATTAACAAACTTTGTTGTGTCACCAGTTCTTCCGTATCTTGATCCAAGATGACATCTTGTCTGGCCATGGAGGTGGTTAAGACTAAATGAAAATTTCCAAGAGATAATTTGTCATAAAGGATATGACTTGTTTACACAGAACCAACTGCTAATGACTAGCCCTTCTTTAATTATGAGCCATGGAGAACAGTCATGCATTAAAGATTCCTTGACATTCGATAGACCCGGAAGAAAATAATAATTCACGGCCGGGCGTGGTGGCTCACACCTGTAATCCTAGCACTTTGGGAGGCTGAGGCGGGTGGATCACCTGAGGTCAAGAGTTCAAGACCAGCCTGGCCAACATGGTCTCTACTAAGAATACAAAAATAAGCTGGGTGTGGTGGCGGGCACCTGTAATCCCAGCTACTTGGGAGGCTGAGACAGGAGCATCACTTGAACCCAGGAGGCAGAGGTTGTAGTGAGCTGAGGTCGTGCCATTGCACTCCAGCCTGGGCAACGAGAGTGAAACTTCATCTCAAAAAAAAAAAAAAAAATTAGCTAGGCATGGTGGCATGAATTAATCGGGAGGCTGAGGTGGGAGAATCCTGGAGGGAGTGGGAGTCCTGGCTGCAGTGACCCTGTCTCCAAAAAAAAAAAAAAAAAAAGGGAGAGAGAGAGAGAGAGAAAAGAAAACAGGAAAAATTAGACAGCTAGGCACGGTGGCTCATGCCTGTAATCCCAGCACTTTGGGAGGCCAAGGAGGGCGGATCACAAGGTCAGGAGTTTGAGACCAGACTGGCCAATATGGTGAAACCTCATCTGTACTAAAAATACAAAAATTAGCTGGGCATGGTGGTACGTGCCTGTAGTCCCAGCTACTTGGGAGGCTGAGGCAGAAGAATTTCTTGAACCCGGGAGGCGGAGGTTGCAGTGAGTCGAGATCGTGCCACTGTACTCCAGCCTGGGTGACAGAGCGAGACTCTATCTCAAAAAAAAAAAAAAATCAGAAACATTTTGCTGGAATGTTTCCTCCTTTTTTGTGCCCTCGGATTCCCCCACTCAGCTAATTTGAGGACATAGGATTATAAGAAAGGTGTGAGGACTGGGGTGTGTGTTGTGGTTAGAAAATGGGAAAATTGAATTGCAGCTAATACAAACTTACTGGCTAGGTTGTAGTACGTTGGATTACGCCTTTATGGTTTAGATTTTGAACCTCAACATTTCCAGTTTAATAACATGGTCAAGTCAGTTATATGAATGAGTTAAATGAATCCATGGATTCTCATGCCAACCAGTCTCTTGTGAGGATATATAAACCAGAATGTTAATTTGCTACCTTACAATGAGAAATGTAACCAGACAGCAGATTGTATATTCAGACTGTATATTTATCAGCTGCTTGAGATTTTTTGTTTTGTTTTTGAGACAGGGTCTCACTCTGTCACCCAGGCTGGAGTGCAATACGATCTCAGCTCACTGCAACCTCTACCTCCTGGGCTCAAGCCATCCTCCCACCTCAGCCTCCTGAGTAGCTGGGTCTACAGGCGCAAGCCACCATACCCAGCTAATGTTTTGTATTTTTTGGTAAAGATGACATTTTGCCATGTTGCCCAGGCTGGTCTCGAACTCCTGGTCTCAAGTGAACTACCCGCCTGGGCCTCCCAAAGTGCTGGGATTACAGACGTGAGACACCACACCTGGCCTGCTTGAGATATTCTTTCCTTGTAGGATAATCTACATGGGAAGCCTAGTTATCATCAGATTTTCTGGTAAACAGGAATCTGGAGCAAGAAGAATTAGCTCGGTAATCATAAAAGACCAGTGTTATCTAATTACGATAACCGAATGCAATCATTTCAGCCTTAAGAATAGAATTGCTCAGAGAGGGTTGCTTTTTCTCTACCGCTATTTTCTTTCATGTGAGTTGAGCTGGAATGATGCGCTCCTTGCTTTCCCTTTATCCACTGTAATGCAAGGCAGAGAATAACTCATCTGATTGGTAAATCAGGAAGAACAACTTAGGTATGCTTGCCTCATTTCCTCTCATTTCCCTCAAGAGTACACACTTCCTTTGGGATTTAAGCATTACTTGGTCCAGTGTGTTCAGTGTTGTCCAGGGCCAACTTCTTCATTAGGCACAGCAGGCAGTGCCTAGGGTCGATTATACCCATAGTGCCTAGGGGTCCATGAAAATGTTTTAATTTCCTTTAAAATCAGAAGAAAAAAATTGAGGCCGGGTGCGGTGGCTCAAGCCTATAATCCCAGCACTTTGGGGGGCTGCTGCTGTAGGATCCCTCGAGCCCAGGAGTTGGAGACCAGCCTAGGCAATATAGTGAGACCCCATATCCTTGTCTACAAAAAATTTAAAAATTGGCTTGGTGTGGTGCCATGCGCCTTCGATCCCAGTTACTCGGGAGGCTGAGGTGGGAGAATCCTTGAGCCCAGGAGGCTTAAACTGGAGTGAGCCGAGATATTGGCACTACACTCCAGCCTCCTATTGGTGCGATCTCTGCTCACTGCAACCTCCGCCTCCTGGGTTCAAGCGATTCTCCTGCCTCAGCCTCCTAAATAGCTGAGATTACATGTACACTCTACCGTGCCCAGCTAATTTTTGTATTTCTAGTAGAGACGGGGTTTCGCCGTGTTGGCCAGGCTGGTCCCAGACTCCTGACGTCAAGTGATCCGCCCACCTCGGACTCCCAAAGTGCTGGGATTACAGGTGTGAGCCACTGCGCCGGGCCCAAATCCTCCTATATTTTGTACTTGGCCAAAAGAAAAATGAGAAAACTCATTGACATTATCCTATAAATTATGATTGATTTCTGATTTGGAACAAGTTTTTGTTGTTGTTGTTTTGAGACGGAGTCTTGCTCTGTCGCTGAGGCTGGAGTGCAGTGGCTCAATCTCGGCTCACTGCAATCTCTGCCTCCTGGGTTCAAGGGATTCTCCTGCCTCAGTCTCTTGAGCTGGGACTACAAGCGCACACCACCACGCATGGCTAATTTTTGTATTTTTAGTAGAGACGGGGTTTTCACCATGTTGGTCAGACTCGTCTCGAACTCCTGACCTCAGGTGATCCACCCGCCTCAGCCTCCCAAAGTGCTGGGATTACAGGGTGAGCCACCAAGCCCGGCCCAAGGCATGGTTTTATATATTAAAAAGTCGCTGGCCAGGTGTGATGGCTCACGCCTGTAATCTCAGCACTTTGGCAGACCGAGGCAGGTGGAATACCTGAGGTCAGGAGTTTGAGACCAGCCTGACCAACATGATGAAACCCCATCTCTACTAAAAATACAAAAAATTAGCCAGACATGGTGGTAGAAGCCTGTAATCCCAGCTACTCAGGGGTTTTGCCATGTTGGCTAGGCTGGTCTTGAACTCCTGAGGTCAAGTGATCCACCTGCCTCAGCCTCCCAAAGTGCTGGGATTACAGGCGTGAGCCACCGAGCCAGGCCTCAAAGCGCTTCTTCTCCTCCTGGGTCTCGGGCACGAGCTGGGACACGGGCAGCAACCTGCCTTCCTGGCTCAGCGACACTTAGGTGAAGACACTGGCAGCCCGGTAGTGCTTCTGAGAGCTGTCCACAACACAGTCGGCGTCCACCAAGACCTCGATCTCTACGGACTTATTGCTCGTGAAGGTCATGCGTCCCGAGATGGTCTTGATGTAGCCTTTTCTGATCTTGTCGTGAAAATTAATGGCCTCCATGGAAGCTGTGACGAGGTTGGTCTTGCAGTGGCGTGCAGCCAAGATCCCGGTGACCTCATCCATCACCTTCATGGTCACGCCTTCATGCAGGAAGCTGTGCAGGGTACAGTATGAAGAAGGCCCCACCAGGTGGATCAAGCTGGACTGGCTGTAGCTGACAGTGTTCGGCTCTGGGTTGAGGACTGGCTGCAAGATGTCCCCGTTTCTCCAGTTGGTCTCCATGCGCTCCAGCTTCTGGGTTTCGTACCTCTTCTGGCCCTCCTCCTCCTGCTCCTGCCGGAAATACACAACAGGAGGCACTTCGAGGACCTTGTCCACGTTCGTCAGCGACAGGGGCGCATACCAGAGGGTGGCCTTATTGGTCAGCTTTTTGGCACCTGTGAGGATGTTTTCGGACATCACGTTGACCTGCACCTCCACAGAGTGCTTGGAGGTGTAGGTGATCTCCGCGCTGATGTGGGCCACCTCACCGATGCACATGGGCCACAGAAAGTCGGTTCACTCAACCCGAGCCAGAGCGGCCACACAGCGCTCCCTGTTCTGGGGGTTGCAATGCCGGGTGCTGATGATGGCGCCCGCCTCCTCGATCATCTTCAGGATGGTCCTGCCTAGACATTGCGGGCCACATGGCGTCATCTGGCCGCATGATCCGGCAGATCTGGATGGCGGACGGCGTCTTGATGTCTGGGCCAGACATCTTGGCAGCTGTGGTGGCGGCTGCAGGAGGGCGCAGGTGTCCGGCTGGCCTGGCGCGGAATTGAGTTTTAGTGTTGAGAAAATTAAAGTTTTGGTTGTTAAAATGATTGCAGTTTTAGCTAACTTCAATTTTAAAATTCACCAATAATAAAACTATTATTTATCAATAAGTAGAAGCGAGTTAGAAAATATGCAATCCCTTCAATTCGGTTGGAGAATACACTAATATTTTTCGAACACCTGACACATATCAAGCATTTACTTAGGTATTTGCATCCATATTGCAATTTAATTCTTGCAACTGTCCTGGCCGGGCACAGTGTCTCAGGCCTGTAATCCCAGCATTTTGGGAGGCTGATGGGGGAGGATCGCTTGGGCCCAGGAGTTCATAGACCAGCCTGGGCAACACAGTGAGATCCCCATCTCTAAAGAAAACTAAACAAAACAAAACCAGTTCTTTTTTTTCTTTTTTCTTTTTTTTAGACAAGCTATCACTCTGTCACCCAGGCTGGAGTACAGTGGCGTGATCTCGGCTCACTGCAACCTCCGCCTCCCAGGTTCAAGCAATTCTCCTGTCTCAGTTTCCCGAGTAGCTGGGATTACAGGCTCTTGACACCACACCTGGCTAAAAACCAGTCCTTTAAATTTAGCATCCTGGCTGGGTGCGGTGGCTCATGTTTGTAATCCCAGTATTTTGGGAGGCCGAGGCAGGTGGATCACTTGAGCTTAGGAGTTTGAGACCAGCCTGGGCAACATGGCAAAACCCCGTCTCTACCAAAAATACAAAAGTTAGCTGGGGCCGGGCGCGGTGGCTCACGCTTGTAATCCCAGCACTTTGGGAGGCCGAGGCGGGCGGATCACGAGGTCAGAAGATCGAGACCATGGTGAAACCCCGTCTCTACTAAAAATACAAAAAAAAAAAATTAGCCGGGCGTGGTGGCGGGCGCCTGTAGTCCCAGCTACTCGGAGAGGCTGAGGCAGGAGAATGGCGTGAACCCGGGAGGCGGAGCTTGCAGTGAGCAGAGATCGCGCCACCGCACTCCAGCCTGGGTGAAAGAGCGAGACTCCGTCTCAAAAAAAAAAAAAAAAAAAGTTAGCTGGGCATGGTGGCATGTGCCTGTAGTCCCTGCTACCTGGGAGGCTGAGGTGGGATGATCACTTGAGTTCCAGAGGCAGAGGTTGCAGTGAGCCGAGATAGTGCCACTGCACTCCAGCCTGGGCAAAAGAGTGAGACCCTTTCTAAAACAAAAAACAAACAAAAAAATTAGCATCCTTATCCCCACTATAGAATTAAAGAAATTGAGCCTAGGAGCAGTTAAGTATCTTTGCAGAGATCATACATTAATGGGATGGCAGAACTAAAAATATGGATCTACACTTAAGGTTTAAAAGCCTGTATTATTTTCCAGTTCACCATACTACTTCTGTTAGTAAAAATAACAATGATGATGCTTTGTATCTGTCTTACCTCACATAAATTGTAACAAAGCTCCTTAAGGACAGGGGCCATGTCTTATACTTTTACAATATCCCTAATGAATTTTCAAGAAATATTGCTTGAATGGTATGGTTGGTTCCTGGTATTTAAATAATGTTATTTAATTTTTCAATGGTATTTCAATGATAGAAATAAATTATGCTTTTTTAACCTTAGTATTTATAATGCAATTATTCTGACTTATTTCACATCAGAGACAATTTTATCATCCAGTTTAAATTCATCTTACACAAAAAATGTGTGAATAGGCCGAACACAGTGGCTCACGCCTGTAATCTCGGCACTTTGGGAGGCTGTGGCAGGCAGGTTGCTTGAGCTCAGGAGTTTGAGACCAGCCTAGGGAGCATGGCAAAACCCTGTGTATACAAAAAATATAATTATTAGCTGAGCATGGTGGCACACGCCTGTGGTCCCACCTATTAGGAGGCTGAGGTGGGAGGATCACCTGAGCCCAGGGAGTTTGAGGCTGCAACAAGCTGTGATCATGCCACTGCACTCCAGTCTGGGAGACAGCGTGAGACCTTGTCTCCAAAAAAAAAAAAAAAAAAAAAAGGCATAAACATCTATGCAGCTTTTTTTGCTGCCATTCTGCCATTTTTTTGGAGTGTATGATATTTTTGGAGCATTATGATATCATGCTTATATAAAATATATTTAATATATTTAACTTCATTTGCAGGCTATTGAACTCTAGGAGTTGCCTTATGAATACCATTCTGGGACTTTGAGGATTTTCCTAAGTACTTTCTGTCTGTTCAGTACTGGGAATAATAATATAAAATAAATAGTAAGAGGATAGTACTATCTATAGTGTTGAAAACACTGACAGAGAAATGGACTTTGCCTTCAGAAAGGTATTAGCCTCAAAAGGTTAAGTAGTCCTAGAACTTGGAAACATTTTTTTTCCTTTTTCTTTTTTCTTTTTTTTGAGTCTTGCAGAATTAGCTAGAATGGAAACCCATATCTGAATGTACTAAAATAATTAGGAGCCAAGGACTCTTTACCCTGGGATTGGTGCTCTTGCCCTGGCCCTAATGCCTTTCCTTTCAAAATAGAAACCAGACCAAACCAAACAAAAATGTCTCACACTCCTCAAACTCCATTCTAATTAGCAACATTGAGAATTTATCTTTCAGGCAGGTCATCACCAGACACTGAAAAGTCTAACTTCTTAGGCAGGGACTGAGAGGAAAGTCTAGTGGGTGGAATGTGTTACTTGGCCCCAGGCCCAGCTCATATTTTCCATGAGCAAACACCACCTTAGCTAAGGGTGAATGCCTCTGGAGGTGGCCTCCCTCAATTTAGGAGACTTTTTTTTTTTTTAAGTACAATCAAATTTTGAGAACCTAAATAATTTCATTACAAAGAACTTTACATTTCCTTTTAACAAGCATTTACAGAAAAACTACTATGAGGTCGGGCGCAGTGGCTCATGCCTATAATCCTAACACTTTGGGAGGCCAAGGCACGCAGATCAGTTGAGGCCAGGAGTTCAAGACCAGCCTAGCCAACATGTCGAAAACCCATCTCTACTAAAAATACAAAAATTAGCCGAGCCTGATGGTGCATGCCTGCAATCCCAACTACGTGGGAGGCTGAGGCAAGAGAATCACTTGACCTAGGAGCGGGAGGTTGCAGTGAGCCGAGATCACGCCACTGCATTCCAGCCCCAGTGACAGTGAGACCCTGTCACAAACAAACAAACAAAAACAAAAAAGAAAACCTGCTATGATAGTTAGATTTCTTTGGATGCAACTATCAAGAAACAACTCAAGTTAGCTTAGGCCAAAAAAAGGAGAGATTTATTATAAGAATATAGGGGTGTTTCGAAGAAACCAAGGAGAGAGATCTAGCTGGCCCCAGGAAAGACCAGAAACAAGTTGTTGAGAGCCCAGACATTATTTTCTCTCGATCTGTCCAATATCTCTTCTCTGCTTGTTTCTTCTCTCTCGAGCAGCTTCCTCTGCTACCCTGGCCTGACGTAGAATATAGCTGCCTCCAACTCCTGAGTTAATCCTATACAAGCTCAGCAGCACAAAGAAACTGAGAATCGCAAATCTTTTATATTTTTACTTAAATGCTGTTTATTTTTACACAGCAAATATAATTTTTTTTAAGAGATGGGGTCTTGCTCTGTTGCCCAGGCTGGATGCTCAAGCCATCCTCTCACCTCAGCCTCCAAAGTAGCTGGAACTACAGGCACACACCACTGTGCCCAGCTAATTAAAATTTTCTTCTTTCTTTTCTTTTTCTTTTTTTTTTTTTTTTGAGACGGAGTCTCGCTCTGTCGCCCAGGCTGGAGTGCAGTGGCGCAATCTCGGCTCACTGCAAGCTCCGCCTCCCGGGTTCACGCTATTCTCCTGCCTCAGCCTCTCCAAGTAGCTGGGACTACAGGCGCCCGCCACCACGCCCGGCTAATTTTTTTTTTTGTATTTTTAGTAGAGACGGGGTTTCACCGTGGTCTCGATCTCCTGACCTTGTGATCCGCCCGCCTCGGCCTCCCAAAGTGCTGGGATTACAAGCGTGAGCCACCGCGCCCGGCCCTCTTTTCTTTTTCTTAAGACCAGGCACAGTGGCTCATGCTTGTAATCCCAGCACTTGTGGGAGGCCGTGGCAGGCAGATCACTTGAGGTCAAGAGTTCGAGACCAGCCTGGTCAATATGGTGAGACCTCATCTCTACTAAAAATACCAAAATTAGCTGGGTGTGGTGGTGCGTGCCTGTAACTCGAGCTACTCTGGAGGCTGAGGCAGGAGAATCACTTGAACTCAGGAGGGGTTGAACTCGGGAGGTGGAGGTTGCAGTGAGATTAGATTGCGCCACTGCACTCCAGCCTGGGCAACAAAGTGAGACTCTGTCTCAAATTAAAAAAAAAAAAAATTGGAGCTTGGCGTGGTGGCTCACGCCTATAATCTCAGCACTTTGGGAGGCCAAGGTAGGCAGATCACTTGAGGTCAGGAGTTTAAGACCAGCCTGGGCAACATGGTGAAACCCCGTTCTATACTAAAAATACAAAAATTAAGGCCGGGTGCAGTGGCTCATGCCTGTAATGCCAGCACTTTGGGAGGCTGAGGTGGGCGGATCACCTGAGGTCAGGAGTTCGAGACCAGCCCGGCCAACATGGAGAAACTCTGTCTCTACTAAAATACAAAATTAGCCAGGCGTGGTGGTACATGTCTGTAATCCCAGCTACTTGGGAGGCAGGGGAATCGCTTGAGCATAGGAGGTGGAGGTTGCAGTGAGCCGAGATCATGCCATTGCACTCCAGCCTGGGCAACAAGAGCAAAACTCCGTCTCAAAAAACAAAACAAAACAAAACAAAAATTAGCCTGGCATGGTGGCAGGCACCTGTAATCCCAGCTACTCTGGAGGCTGAGGCAGGGAGAATTGCTTGAACCTAAGAGGTGGAGGTTGCAGTGAGCCGAGACATGCCATTGCACTCCAGCCTGGGTGACAGAGCGTGACTCCGTTTAACAAAAAAAAATTAGCTTGGTGTAGTGGCGTGTGCCTGTAATCCTACCTACTCGGGAGGCTGAGGCAGGAGAATCACTTGAACTCGAGGGGCGGAGGTTGCAGTGAGCTGAGATTGTGCCACTGCACTCCAGCCTCGGTGACAGAGCGAGACTCCACTAAAAAAAAAAAAAATTGGTACATTAGCCCGGCATGGTGGTTTGTGTTTGTAGTCCCGGCTACTTGGGAGGCTGAGGCAGGAGGATAGCTTGTGCCCTAGAAGTTAGGCTGTAATGAGCTGACCTCGTGCCACTGCACTCTAGTTTGGGCAACAGAGCAAGATCCTGTCATGAAAAATAAATAAATATATAAAATTGGTTCAGCGAAAAGTCTCTTCATCCTCTTTCCTCTAGCCACCATTTGCTTTCTCAAAAGCAATTAATGGAGCAGTATGTTCTATCTTCTTCTTGAGATATTCTATGTATATGTGATAAAATCCATCCATCCATCCATCCATCCATCCATCCATCCATCCATCCATTCCTCCATTCATCCCTCCATCCATCATCATATCTATCTACCTACCTACCTATCTATATTTATCTATCTTTTCCTCCTCTCCATTTTTTTTACACTAATGGCAGCATACCATACACACACTGAGCAATATATCTTGGAGATGGTGCAGTATGAACATTTAGAGTGCCATCATTCTTTTATATTGTGGCATTCTGCTCTTTTCGTGTAACATACTGCATTTAACCAGTTCCCTGTAGATGGGCATTTAGGTTTTTCCCCCATCTTTTGCTATATTACAAACAATGCTGCACATATGTAATTTAAAAATATGCTTAAGAGTAATTTGTATTTCTTTTTCTGTGGGCAGTCTTTTTTATATTGTGTCCGGTTTTTTACTATTGGGTTGTTAGTCTTTTCCTTATTGATTTCTACATGTTTGTATATTAGAGAAATCAGCCCTTTGTCTCCGATGTGAATTGCATTTTTTTCTTGTTTATTATTTGTATTTAGATTTTACTAATGATCTTTGTCCCAATTCTAAAATTTCCCTGGAAGAGACTAATTGGATTAAAACACCCACTCTTGGTTAACTGTGGTGAAGGAAGTAGAGTGATTTTTCAAAACCCTGGAGTCTGGTCCCGTAGAATTGGGGGAAGAGGGTACAACTGACTAGGAAATTGTAAGCTAGGAAGGTACCCTAAAAGGAGTTTAGTACATTTCAATGTGTAAGGAATGTTTTCTAGTTACTGTGGATACGTATTTTGTCTAGGGGAAGAGAGTTCACAGTTTTAGCAAAGATACAGACCAACAAATAATCATCACTGCAATTAAGAGAAGTATATAGACATTGCTGTGGGCATACAAGAAATCATTCTCTTTGGGAGGCCAAGGTGGGAGGATCACTTGAGCCCAGGAGTTTGAGACCAGCCTGGCCAACATGGTGAAACCCTGTCTCTATGAAAATACAAAAAAATAGCCAGATGTGGTGGTACACGCCTGTAATCCTAGCTACTTGGGAGGCTGAGGCAGAATTGCTTGAACCTGGGAGACAGAGGTTGCAGTGAGCCAAGATCATGCCACGGCCCTCCAGCCTGGGTGACTCTCAAAAAAATAAAAAATAAATAAATAAATAAATAAACCATTCTATTTGGGGCATCTAGAAAAACTTTACAGGATAAAAGGGCATTTGGGTTGGGTTGTAAAACACAAATGAAAGTGAATGACTAGGTTAGCCAATGGTTCAACATCCCTGGAAAGGATGTATTGTGAAGTGTGTGATTGTCTCAAATAGAGGAGGAACATAACTGACAGAAGGATGTTAGCAGGTATGGTTACAGGATGTATAGTTTCCCTATTGGCAAGTGATATGAAAACTTGGCTGGGTGCGGTGGCTCATGCCTGTAATCCCAGCACTTTGGGAGGCCGAGGTCGGTGGATCACCTGAGATCAGGAGTTGGAGATCAGCCTGACTAACATGGTGAAACCCTGTCTCTACTAAAAATGCAAAAATTAGCTGGGAGTAGCAGGCGCCTGTAATCCCAACTACTTGGGAGGCCGAGGCAGGAGAATCGCTTGAACCTGGGAGGTGGAGGTTGCAGTGAGCAGAGATCGCGCCACTGCACTCCAGCCTGGGTGACAGAGCTAGACTCCGTATTAAAAAAAAGAAAAAGAAAAGAAAACTTAACAGTTACATAAAGCTGGAGCTCCCACAACATGCTTACAGACAAGAGGTATGGCTTCCCGTAAAGTTTCTCACAAAGACACAGAATTGTTGTTGCTATCATACTCAAAGAAGGAGGATTATCCTGGGAATGAGGAAGCTATCCTTGGCATTATCTAGACTTTTTTTTTTTTTAATACTGTTTTTGCCAATCCCATCTCCACCCTTTCTTGTCAAGTTTGGAGACTCTGCCTCATGCCTGCCCATTCATGTACAGAGAAACTGGGTAAAACAAAGGTCAATTTCTTAAGAGCATTTCTCAGGAGACCTACATTTCAGGCTTATTTGAGGTCATTTTTGCAGGAGTGGCAGCATTTGGAAGCAGAGGTGAGGGGGTTTGGATTTCATCTTCAAATATGTAGACAAGTGTTTCCTCCAAAATGTGATATAAAATCACATGTCCTGGGATACTCTCTATGAATAAAGGATTTGCGGTCAAATAAGTTTGGAAATATTTACTAGTATATCCTTTTCTTAGAGTTCCTAGGCACATTGGCATATTAAAAGCTCTGAGAATTTATTCAAAGAAAAAACAGAGTGCAATGAGAGGCCCTTCAGTTTAAAAGCAATGCATAACTATTTATCCCTATTGAGAAAAGCTAGTAGAAATTAGAGGAGCTGTGAAGTTTGTGAGAGGAGAGAGACACAATCAGATTTGGTTTTTCATAAAGTTTTCACTCAGACTGGAATTCCATTGTTCTTTATTTTTAGAAGTTATCTTTTTTTTTTCCTTTTTTTTTTGGAGACAATGTCTCACTCTGTTGTCCAGGCTGGAGTGCAGTGGTACAATCTTGGCTCACTGCAGCCTTCACCTCCCAGACCCAGGTGATCCTCCCACCTCAGCCTCCTGAGGAGCAGGGACTACAGGCACGTGCCACCATGCCCAGCTAATTTTTGCATTTGTTGTAGAGATGGAGTTTCACCACGTTGTCCAGCCTGCAAAAGTTATCTTCTTTTGGTAGATTTTCTTTTTTTTTTGAGACGGAGTCTTGCTCTGTCCCCCAGGCTGGAGTGCAGTGGCACGATCTCGGCTCACTGCAAGCTCCGCCTCCTGGGTTCATGCCATTCTCCTGCCTCAGCCTCCCAAGTAGCTGGGACTACAGGCGCCCGCCAACACATCTGGCTAATTTTTTGTATTTTTTTTTAGTAGAGACGGGGTTTCACCGTGTTAGCCATGATGGTTTCGATCTCCTGACCTCGTGATCCGCCCGCCTCGGCCTCCCAAAGTGCTGGGATTACAGGCTTGAGCCACCGTGCCCGGCCTTTTGGTAGATTTTCTTAGTACCCTATTGCTTCCTTTAGGATATTTGTTTCCTTATTATTATTTTAACAGCCTTTATGCTTGCCTTTTTTTTTTTCTTTTTTTTTGAGACAAGGTCTCACTCTGTCGTCCAGGCTGGAGTGCAGTAGCGCGATCTCAGCTCACTGCAACCTCTGCCTCCTGGGCTCAAGGGATCCTCCCACTTCAGTCTCCCAAGTAGCTGAGACTGTAGGTCCATACCACCACACCTAGCTAATTTTTGTAGAGATGGAGTTTCCCCATGCTGTCCAGGATGGCACCTTTTATAGATAAATAACTGCACTAAGAAAATTATATTTTCTTTTTGATTGAGTCCACTAATATCTGTAATAACTACTATTTATTAAGCCTCTACTTTTATGTACATTTATTATTTTAATTAATCAGAATGTAGCTTTTATGAATGCCATTTGAGAGATGAGAAAACTGAGTATTTGAGAGTTTAAGTAATTTTCCCAAGGTCAGAGCTTGACGCACCCTGGGTTGAGTGTGGTAAAGCAATCTTACATAAAGGTAAAACCCATTGATATTTATTTACTTTAGATAATGGCAATATTATCTACTATTCGGTTTCCACTAAATTTAAAATGGAAAAACACAATAATTCCAGCATATGTTGGTCCTACTTTCTTTTAGTAAAGTTCTTGCAACAATACTATTCTTTTTTTTTTTTGAGACGGAGTCTCACTCTGTCACCCAGGCTGGAGTGCAATGGCACGATCTTGGCTCACTGCAACCTCCACCTCCCAGGTTCAAGCCATTCTCCTGCCTCAGGCTCCTGAGTAGCTGGGACTACAGGCAAGAGCCACCACACTCGGCTAATTTTTGTATTTTTGGTAGAAACCGGGTTTCAGCATGTTAGCCAGGCTGGTCTCGATCTCCTGACCTCATGATCCGCCCGCTTTGGCCTCCCAAAGTGCTGCGATTACAGGTGTGAGCCACTGCGTCTGGTCAACAGTACTATTCTTAGTTGGGAATGAAAACAGTGTATTAGCCATTATGTAGAAGAGGAAAAAATCTTGACACAGATTTTCTTGATTTGCCATATGTTTTGTCATAGAGTGATGCTCACTTATTCTTTCACTCAGTAAACATTCATGGAGTGTTTATATTGTACAAGGCTGGGAGTTTGACAATGAGGAATACAACGCTGAATGGGAAACTTCAAGGCATTGATGACCTAGTAAGAGAGATTATAAACACATGAATAATTAAGCGGAATGCTTCAAGTCATAATCCAAGTATAGGAATACAAAGGTGGCATAGATTATTAATACTTTTGGTTGGAAGGAAATCATACCTATGTTCTAAACATAAACACAGACAATCATGTTTAGAATTTAGCTGTTACATAGACCGAAGTTGGACTTAGGTAAATATAAAAGGTTTACTTTTGACGACTTGGCAGTTTTTTTTTTTTTTTTACAAAAATCCAAGACATTTCTGAAAATATAAACTTCAGTCTTTCCTTAAAGGTAAGTTTTTAATCTAAAATGCCAGGATTCACTTTAACTTATTAAGTAGTAGACATTTTACCATTCCTCAGATTTATCTGGCATTTTAGATATATTGTCACATAATTCTAACACGACCAATTGTAATAAAACCAACTGGAAGACTGAAGAGAGTGTGAGCAGGAGTGGCACCCACAGGATAGTCAATGATTCTTTTTTTGAGATGGAGTCTTGCTCTGTTGCCCAGGCTGGAGTGCAGTGCTGCAATCTCGGCTCACTGCAACCTCAGCCTCCCCAGTTCAAGGGATTCTCTTGCCTCAGCCTCCTGAGTAGCTGGGACCATAGGTGTACGCCACCACGCCCAGCTACTTTTTGCATTTTTAGTAGAGACGCGGTTTCACTATGTTGGCTAGGATGGTCTCAATTTTCTGGCCTCGTGATCTGATCCGCCTGCCTCGGCCTCCCAAAGTGCTGGGATTACAGGCGTGAGCCACTGTGCCAGGCCCTAATTCTTAAGTGTCTTCTTTGAAATTTAAAGAGACACGGTCCGGCGCAGTGGCTCACACTTGTAATTCCAGCACTTTGGGAGGCCGAGGTGGGAGGATCACCTGAGGTCAGGAGTTAGAGGCCAGCCTGGACAACATAGAGAAACCCTTCCTCTACTAAAAATACAAAAACTTGCTGGGTTTGGTGGCGGACGCCTGCAATTCCTGCTATTCGGGGGGGCTGAGGCACAAGAATCGATTGAACCCGGGAGGCATTAAGTTGAAGTGAGCTGAGATTTTGCCACTGCACTCCAGCCTGGGCAACAGAGCAACTCTAGTCACCCAAAAAAAAAAAAAAAAGAAATTTAAAGGGACATGAACTTCAATGAGAACGAGCATGATAAACAAAGCCTTTATCCCAGATACTAATCTAATGCTGATTGATGCTTCACCCTTTAAAAGACGTGTTGTACTTTTCCCATTGGCTTAGAATTTGAACCAATAAGAAACGAGGAAATCTTTATAAATATTCACAACCGAAGGCTGATATTGCGAATGTTGAGTGAAGATTGCTTTGTTCTTCATTCCAGTCTCACTTTCAGAACTTTATGGTATTGATGTTCTTCTTATTGCCATAGTAAACAAACTTTAAAAACATTCAGCTTTGGTGTTGTCTTTGTGGCTCGAAATATATTTTCCAATGTTAAGAAGAGTTTATTTCTTATTGTTCTGACTTAAGATTTGATGAATCCTTAACAGATGTTCAAAGGAAAATAATTTAAATGCTTGTTTTTATTATGGTGAACATATTTCAAAAACAAAATATTAATTTCCTCGACATCTTTCAAGTTTATAATTACTAGGGTTCTTTCACTTCTAAAGTGGCATATATTACAGTTTTTAGTCTCTTATAATGGCTGTTTAGAGGCAGAGTTAATGTTAGGTTCTCAGCAACAGCTATTTATCTCTTGAAATTCTGGGTTATTACAATTTTTTGTCTTTGAAATTTAATAAAAGCATTAAGGGGTTTTTATATAGTGATTTTTTTTTTTTTAAGGATCAACATGAAGTCTGTGATTTAACATTGGGACTCGAGACCTCTTATAAATACAAAATTCATACAAAAGGAAAAATTCCCCTATTTTTCTATGTGGATGGTTTCATCAGAAAATTTACCATCTTGAGTTCTCTCCTTATATATTACTGGTTTCTTGAAAAAGCACTAGAACGTTCTCATTGTGAATAAGTGTTCCAGTTAGACCTAAACGACAAAAACCATTTGCACTTGCCCCAAATTTACACTGTTTAAAGCAACTGCCGTAACAACCAACAATGTCTCTTCGATGCAAAGGGACACTTTGTTATGAGGTTATTTCGCTTCTCTATTGTGGAAAAAACCACCGCACGTGGAATGAAAAGTAATTGCAAAGGGAGGGGAGGGAGGAAGTAAAAAACAGGCAAAACCACAACCACTACCATCACCACCACCACCAGCCAGAAAGCAAAGGTGAAAAATTGGCGTACCCTGAAAACACTAAACATTTCACATCAGAACCCAGAACAAATAAACCAGGGAAAGCAGAGTTGAGAGAAAAAAAAATGGTGCAGGCTTGGGGACGGACTTATACTACAGCGGTCGCAAGAGGGAAAACTACGTCTTTGCCTTTTCTTGGCACCCGAAAACTCAAGCTCGAACTGGGGGCAAAGGCCAGCGGCTGCGGTTCCACCGGCTAAGGCGCACACATTCCCCGAGCTCAGACCGCACGCTGGCAAGGCCGATGGGGCTGGGCGGCCTCCCTCCACCCCGTGGCAGTCGCCGACCCCTTTGTCTCCCCGTGGGGCTCCGAGGCCGCGCGCCCGGAAGCCCCCCGCAGGAGGGCCGCGCGCGAGAAGGCGGGTTCCCGTGCCCGCCGCAGCGGCCACAGCCCCAGTCAGGCAATGCCGAGGCCGGTCGCTCGCCTCGCCGTCCCTCCCAACTTGCAGCCTGGACCCCGCGCGCGTCAGGGCTCGCCCCAGCTCTGCTTTCCTCTCTCCCCTCACCCCGCGAGGCCGACCTTGTGTTTGTTTTATTTTGGGGGGCTCGGGAGAGTGCCGAGAGCTATAAACAGCTGTGGTTTCCCGCGCCGCTTATTTTGGCAAAAATTCCGGGCCTGTTGCAACGTTCCCCAGCGCCAAACAGCTCCCGCCTTCCCCCCCAGCGGAACCCGACACTCGAAGAGGGGCTTGCTCCTCCAGGGACCCCCTGATAAAAAAAGTGGGGACCACGGCCGGCTCTCGGGCGAGCCTTGGGGGGTGGGCGACCGGAAGCCGCCGAACCGGCCGGGCAGGGCTTGCTCTCCAACGGGAGCGGGAGAGGTGGGAGCGCCCGCGGGCTCAAGTCCCCCGGGCCGCCGCGCCGAGGCGGAGCTCGGGGACGAAGCAGAGGTCGTGGCGGACAGCCGGCGGGCTTGGGGGGGCGGTGGGCGGCGATCCACCTGGGCGACGTGGCAGCCATTGCCGACGCCTCGAGACCCCTCCCCACCCGGCCGCCCACCCGCCCTCTCGCGGCGGGCTTTTGCGCGGCTGCTCTTCCCCGGCCGGACGGAGAGCGGCAGTGTCTCCCCGCCAGGCGCGCTCGCCGCGTCTTCCCCGCGGCCGCAGCTGCTTGCTAGCCCTGCGCGGCGCGGGAGAGCGCAGTGGCGCCGGCGGGAAAGGGTTGCGGACCTGCGGCGCCGCGTTGTGCGTTCGACGACGCGGCCCCGGCTTCGACGCCCTCTGCCCGCTCCAGAAACAGGTAAAGGCGGTGGGTGGGAGGCAGGGAGGCGGGTCCGAGGTGAGGGCCCTGGAGGTTAGGGGTCCCGGGGCGCCAAGCCGAAGCGGAGGGCCTGAAGCAGCGGCGGGCGGCGCGGCGAGTGAACCCCCAAGCCCTGAATGTGGGGCCCGGCGCGGGCCGCCTCCGATCCGACCCGCGGGCCCGGCTGCCCGGACGGAAGGGAAGTGAGGCGTCGGCGAGAGGCGGGCCCTGGCGCTCAGCCCGAGGCCGGGCGAAGGCGGGGGCCGCGGCCGCTTCCTTGGCCTCCGAGTGCCTGGAGGGCCTCCAGGCCCCAGACACACCCCTCTTGACCCCCCGAGGTTTCCTCCCAGATCTGTTCCCGCCAGGACCTGACCTTGCGCCCCTCCAGGCGCCTTAGGTGTTTGCCAAGCGGAGCCTTCTGGGAACTTCAGGCCACCTTCTTGAGCACATAGTCCTAGCAAAGCCGTTTATTTACTCACTTCAAGTCCAGACACACAGCCACTCACACGTTCGGATTTTGGAGACTGCGGGGAGACTTTTCCCTCCCCGGCTTTTGTGTGTCTTTGGCCCTCGTCCCGCCTCCCCTGCCCCCATCTGCAACTTTGACCCTCACTGGGACCTTTCTAGAGCCCCTCTCTCATCTGGACCCTCTCTAAGCCGTCCGTTTGGAAATTCGTCCTCAATAGAGTGAGTCATCTTAGCGGGGGCACAGTTTATCCCTCGTGCGTTTTTGGTTAAAATGTTTTTTTTTTTTTTCCCCTCCGAAAGAGAGCTAGAGTAATAGAATGTAGATGACAGGTCAGTGTCAGTGTTGGCTTCAAAGGCTCTTCCTTTCGGCGGCAGTCTTTGTAACTAGGATCTGATATTTGTGGCACGGACAGGTTTGTACACATTCTCGCCATGCAGTGGTTGTAATGTCTCCATGGCAGAGTTCTGGCTTGAAGGCAGGATTGGCTGCTTTTTCTACTCGACATTTTTGAGCCAATCAGCAAGGACTGCTTGCCTGGAGACTGGTTAACTCAGTAAAGGTGGCGATTGGTTGAGCTCCTAGAAGAAAATCCTGGATATGAACCTAGCCTCTCAGAAAACAATGACTGATTTGCAGCTGTATTAAAAAAATGTTTTCTTTTAATCCCAACATTAGCCTTTTCACTCCGTTTTTATTACTTCCAGTGTTTTTCTTTCAAACACCAGCTGTCTTTTGTACTCGTTTTAACTCTCATCCTTTAATTTTAACTCAAAGACTTCTTACGCGCTTTAGGAAATGTAAACATCGTGCGTTCTGTGTTTTGATAAACGTGGTTCCATCTGCCTTTCTAACATTGTTTATTGCTGAAGGTCAGAAATAAACAGTTTTGAGTTTCGCTCCCAGGACCTTTATTACTTAAGTGCCGTGCTAGGATGGGGGGTTGGAGTGAGGGGCTGTAGTGGTGGACATGGTGGGAAGAATAGGAAATAAATGGCTGCTTTTTTGCAAGGAGGCTACAATTTAGTTAATGAAAAAAGACTAACCTGTAAAACAATAAAGAATAAAGCAGTAGAAACCAGCACGCATTAAGTACGAATGCCAGTTTGTGTACTTGTTGACTTTAGTTGATTTGAAGGGGAGATAGAAGTACTGTATTTCGTAGAAAAAGTGGGTTTAAATTATGGTAGAGGCATGTTTTTTCCTTCATTAAAGTATATTAAAGTAGGCACAGTATCTTGTTTGTACACAGTAGAGGCTAAATATTATCACTGTAGTTGCATGTTTTTTTAATATTTATTTTAAATCTAAATACTGTTACATAGTTGCATCTTATTTTATTTATTTATTTTTTTGAGACAAGGTCTGGCCATATCGCCAAGGCTGGAGTGCAGTGGCACTATCTCAGCTCACTGCAACGTCTGCCTCCCGGGCTCAAGCCATCCTCCCACCTCATCCCCTAGAGTAGCTGGGACTAGAGGCGCAAGCCACTATGCCCGGCTAATTTTTGTATTTTTGGTAGAGAGGAGGTTTCGCCATGTTGCCCAGGCTGGTCTCAAACCCCTGAGCTCAAGCGATCCACCTGCCTCGGCCTCCCAAAGTGCTGGGATTACAGGAGTGACCACCACGCCCGCCCGGCTGTTTTAAAACGCTGATTATTTTCCTTTTAAAACCTCCCTTTTCATCATGATTAGCCATGATTATGCATGTCTTTTGATATGCAAAGCAGCAACCATTTATTAGTCAATGAATTTCAGAAAAATAGCTACCTACCTTCTTCGCTTTCCTTTCAGCTTTTTATATGCAAAATCATATTGTAAGTCTTGGGAAGAATCAGTTGTCTATTAAATGCCTTTAGAAGTAGTTTATGTTAGGAATTTAAGAAGAGATTGAGCATTTTTTATGTATGTATGTATGCATGTATGTATTTTGAGACAGAGCCTCACTCTGTCGCCCAGGCTGGAGTGCAGCAGTGCTATCTTGTCTCAGCCTCTGGAGTAGCTGAGATTACAGGTGCTCAACACCACACCTGGCTAACTTCTGTATTTTTAGTAGGGATGGGTTTTTGCCATGTTGGTGAGGCTGGTCTGTACTCCTGGCCTCAAGTGATCCACCCGCCTAGGCCTCCCAAAGTGCTAGGATTACAGGTGTGAGCCACCCCACCTGGCCTTAGATTGAACACTTTTTTGATACCTACCTTGCTCGATATTGAGTAAGCATACATCAAACCATGTATCATTATCAACCTCATTGCCCTCGTCCTCATAGTAATGAAGTGGTGTACGTGTATATATACACACATGCACACCAGGTGCTGTTTTAAGCACTTTACATATGTGCTTGTATTTAATTCTTACAACTCTGAGATTTGCACTATTCTTACAGAGGAGGAGACAGAGACTGAGAAATATTAAGAAAATTGCTGAAAGTTACCCGACTAGTGTGTGGGAGTGTTAATGTATGTATCAGGTAGGTTTCAGTCAGACTTAGATCTTTGTGACCCAAAACCTTAATCTTTTTTTTTTTTCTTTTTTTAAAAAGACACCGTCTCACTATGTTGCTCAGGCTGCTCTCGAACTCCTGGGCTCAAGCAGTCTTCCTGCCTCAGCCTCTCAAGGTGCTGAGATTACAGGCGTGAGCCACTGTGCCTGCGCCTTGGAAAGAGTATTTTACTTTCTTACCTGAGAGCTTAAATCTCAGCATTGCCCTCCAGAAATTATTTTATTAGAACTGTACATCTAGATTGTGGTTAATCAGTTCTATCTGAGCTCTCATACTTTATTTAATTTTTTTGAGATGGAGTCTTGCTCTGTTGCCCAGGCTGGAGTGCAATGGTGCCATCTTGGCTCTCTGCAACCTCTGCCTCCCGGGTGCAAGCAATTCTCCTCCCTCAGCCTCCCAAGTAGCTAGGATTACAGGTGCATACCACCACGCCCGGCTAATATTTTTATTTTTAGTAGTGACAGGGTTACACCTTGTTGGTCAGGCTGGTCTCGAACTCCTGACTTCAGGTAATCCACCTGCCTTGCCCTCCCAGAGTGCTGGGATTACAGGCGTGAGCCACTGTGCCTGGCCATACATACTTTAAAAATTAAAAGAGCCTTTAATAAATTTATGTGGCTAAGTAGCTAGATTTTTTTTTTTTTTTTTTTGAGACAGAGTCTGGCTCTGTCCCCCAGGCTGGAGTGCAGTGGCGCAATCTCGGCTCACTGCAAGCTCCGCCTCCCGGGTTCACGCCATTCTCCTGCCTCAGCCTCTCCGAGTAGCTGGGACTACAGGCGCCCGCCACCACGCCCGGCTAATTTTTTGTATTTTTAGTAGAGATGGGGTTTCACCGTGGTCTCGATCTCCTGACCTCATGATTCACCCGCCTCGGCCTCCCAAAGTGCTGGGATTACAAGCGTGAGCCACTGCGCCCGGCCCGATTCTTTTTTTTTTTTGAGACAGGGTCTCCCTCTGTTGCCCAGGTTGGAGTACAGTGGCACGATTATAGCTCACTGTAGCCTTGAATTCCTGGGCTCAAGGGATCCTCTTGCAATAGCCTCCTGAGTAGCTGGGAGTATAGGCACATACCACCATACCTGGCTCATTTTTAAAATTTTTTTGTAGAGACAAGGTCTCGCTGCGTTGCCTAGGCTGGTCACAAACTTGTGGGCTCAAGCAGTCTTCTCACTTCAACCTCCCAAGTTGCTAGGAATATGGGCCTGAGCCACCACGCCTGGTCTGTTTTTCTAAATGTGGATTGTGTGACCATATCCTTTGATCATGTATTGGCTGCTTTTCTTTTCTTCTTTTTTTAAAATTTAAATTGAGATGGGGTGTTGCCATATTGCCCAGGCTGGTCTCAAACTTCTGGGCTCGAGTCATCTTCCCACCTCGGCCTCGTAAAGCCCTAGAATTACAGGTGTGAGCCACCATGCTCAGCTGGCTGTTTTTCTTAAAACTTTATACAAGCCCCAGATATAAGGTTATTAGTGTCTTTATTATTATTATTTTTTGTGGCGGAGTCTCGCTATGTTGCTCAGGCTGGAGTGCTGTGGCACAATCTCGGCTCACTGCAACCTCTGCCTCCCAGGTTCAAACGATTCTCCTGCCTCAGCCTCCCGAGTAGCTGGGATTACAGGTGCCCACCGCCATGATCAGCTAATTTGCATATTTTAATTTCATTTTATTTATTTGTTTTTGAGATGGAGTCTAACTCTTGTTGCCTAGTCTGTAGTGCCATGGCATGATCCCAGCTCACTGCAACCTCTGCCTCCTGGGTTCAAGTGATTCTTCTGCCTCATCCTCCCAAGTAGCTGGGATTTAAGATGCGCACCACCACGCCCAGCTAATTTTTGTATTTTTAGTAGAGATGGGGTTTCACCATGTTGGCGAGGCTGGTCTCGAACTCCTAACCTCAGGTGATCCGCCCGCTTCGGCCTCCGAAGTGCTGGGATTACAGGCTTGAGCCGCTGCGCCTGGCGTATTTTTTTTTTTTTTTCTTTTTTGAGGTGGAGTTTTGCTCTTGCTGCCCAGGGTGGAGTGCAATGGCGTGATCTCGGCTCACTGCAACCTCCGCCTACCACGTTCAAGTGATTCTCCTGCCTCAGCCTCCAGAGTAGCTGGGATTACAGGCACCTGCCACCACGCTTGGCTAATTTTTGTATGTTTAGTAGAAATGAGTTTTTGCCATGTTGGCCAGGGTGGTCTGGAACTCCTGACCTCGGGTGATCCGCCTGCCTCGGCCTCCCAAAGTGCTGGGATTACAGGTGTGAACCACCATGCCTGGCCATTAGTATCTTTTTTTTTTTTTTTTTGAGACGGAGTCTCGCTCTGTCCCCTAGGCTGGAGTGCAGTGGCGCAATCTGTGCTCACTACAAGCTCCACCTCCCAGGTTCACGCCATTCTCCCGCCTCAGCCTCCCGAGTAGCTGGGACTACAGGCGCCCGCCACTGCGCCCAGCTAATTTTTTTTTTTGTATTTTTAGTAGAGACGGGGTTTCACCATGGTGTCGATCTCCTGACCTCGTGATCCGCCCGCCTCGGCCTCCCAAAGTGCTGGGATTACAGGTGTGAGCTACCGCGCCTGGCCGGTATCTTTTTTTCTTGAAAATATTTTCATAATTTGCTGTTCTGAAAGGGTGGCCTGCCCCTCCACACCTGTGGGTGTTTCTCGTTAGGTGGGACGAAATACTTGAGAAAAGGAATAAGACACAGAGACAAAGTGTAGAGAAAGAAAAGCGGGGCCCAGGGGACCGGTGCTGTGCTTACAGAGGACCCACACTGGCCCCGGCTTCTGAGTTCCCTTAGTATTTATTGATAATTATCTTTACCATCAAAAAGATAAGGGAGTGACTGGACAATAGGATCATTGTAGGGAGGAAATCAGCAGTAAGACATATGAACAAAAAATCCTTGTAACATCAATAAGTTTAAAAGAAAATGCTGTGCCTTGAGATGCATATGCGAACATCTCCATAAACCTTTTAGCAGTATTGCTCCAGTAAGCCCCACCTTATTCCTAAAGGCGGTTTTCTCCTTACTCAGTAAACAAAGCACACAAAGGGTTTTACCTGGAGATGTTCCATCGCCCAGGGACGGGCAGGAGACAAATGTTTTTCTTTTTCTCTAGATTTAAGAGAATGGTGATGACCTTTAACCATAAGCAGCCTTTAGGCACTTGTTTAACAAAGCACATTCTGCACCACCCAAAATCCTTTTAACCTTAAGTCACCACAGAACATGTCTCTTGCAAGGACAAGGTTGGGGGTAGGGTCACAGATTAACAGCATCTCAAATACAGAACTAAATGGAGTCTCTTATGTCTACTTCCTTCTGTATAGACACAGTAACAGGCTGATCTCTCTTTCTTTTCCCCACACTGTTCTATTTATTTATTTATTTTTTGGTTTATTTATTTATTTTTTGTTTTGTTTTTACTGCTTTATTTTTTGGTTACTTTTTTTTTTGAGACGGAGTCTCGCTCTGTCACCTAGGCTGGAGTGTAGTGATGCGATCTTGGCTTGCTGCAATCTCTGCCTCCCGGGTTCAAGCAATTCTCCTGCCTCAGTCTCCTGAGTAGCCAGGACTACAGGTGCCCGCCACCATGCCTGGCTAATTTTTTGTATTTTTAGTAGAGACGGGGTTTCACCATGTTAGCCAGGATAGTCTCGAGCTCCTGACCTCGTGATCCTCCTCTCTTTAATATCTCTTGAATCTGTTCCTTTTCCCTATCCTCACTGCTGCCCTCCTACTCCATGGTTAGTATCATCTCTCACCTGGGTTGTTGCACGAGCCTCCTAACAGCTCATCCCTGCTTTCAGTCTTCCAATGCATTTTTCCCACTGTAGCTAGAGTAATCTGTCTAACACATTTAAGCATGTAACTCCTCTGC
This sequence comes from Hylobates moloch, assembly GCF_009828535.3. Classification (NCBI taxonomy): domain Eukaryota; kingdom Metazoa; phylum Chordata; class Mammalia; order Primates; family Hylobatidae; genus Hylobates; species Hylobates moloch. The sequence goes on along the minus strand of NW_026652292.1, from coordinate 51,026,386 downwards.
TTAAAACTTTTTTGTGACTTTTCATGGCCTTTAGGATAACTTTTGAACTTCTTCTTCTTTTTTTTGAGACTCCTGAACTTCTTCACTTGGCTTTCAGGATCCTCATGATTTGGATCCTTATTGACACTTGGCTGTCAGTGTGCTAGCCCTATTAAGTTCCTTGTATTTCTCCCTGAAGGGATCAGAGTTCTTAAATCTGCGCTTCAGTTCAGAAGCTTCTTTCTGTCTGGAATACCTTTCCTAGTTTGTTCCTTACCCTCACTTTTGTTTTGTTAACTCAGGCTTGTCTTTCAGGTCTCAGCCTAGGTGGTAGCTCTGGGAGAAAGCCCTTGGATACTCAAGTCTGAGTTACATGGGCCTCCTCTTTGTGTCCTTAGCACTCCATGTTTTTTCATTACATTGTGATTGCTTGCTTATTTGTCATCTCACCACATAGCGGTAAACGGACTGTCTTAAAAAATGATGTGATTTGCATGGAGTGTATTGAAAGAGAATGAAATAGTAATTTTGGGGTTTATCTAATAGGGAGAGGAAAGGGACACTGTATTTGATAGATGAAAGTTTTCTAAGCCAGAGAAGGCATACCAGGCCCTTTTATAGCCTGAATGAAAAATATCCTTTGATGTCTAATTTTTATCAATTTAGTTGCTCTATTTTATTAGTTAGAACTTTTTGGGGGCCGGGCGCGGTGGCTCACGCTTGTAATCCCAGCACTTTGGGAGGCCGAGGCGGGCGGATCACGAGGTCAGGAGATCGAGACCACGGTGAAACCCCGTCTCTACTAAAAAAAAAATAAAAAAAAAAAATTAGCCGGGCGTGGTGGCGGGCGCCTGTAGTCCCAGCTACTCGGAGAGGCTGAGGCAGGAGAATGGCGTGAACCTGGGAGGCGGAGCTTGCAGTGAGCCGAGATTGCGCCACTGCACTCCAGCCTGGGCGACAGAGTGAGACTCCGTCTCAAGAAAAAAAAAAAAAAAAAAGAACTTTTTGGAGTTCAAGTAACAGAAATACAGCTTGAAGTAGCCTGTAGGGGAAAAAGTTATTCATTCATATGACCATATAATGGACAATTGTATGGATAAGGATGGCCATGAAGAGCTAAGGTGGGAACTTTCCCACAATTGGGACCTTTCCATGCTTATACTCTGTGCATGCTGGCTTCATTCCTTTTACTGCAAATATGTTTCCTCACGTGGTAAACCTGGTTCCTGGCAGCACAGGGGTATCAACTGGAACCTTGACCAAATCTAGCGTTTGAGGGGATGAAGTACTATGCTTAGTTCATTCTAGGTTGTGTGATATGCTCACTTACATGGCCAGGGATCTGTTAGCAAAAAGCAGAGCAGACCTTGAGTAGGGGAGGGGACGGAGTTCTGGGCAGACATAAAGAATATCCACTTTAATTCTTTATAGTTTTATTGATTGATTTACTTTTAATTTAATTAATTAATTAATTTTTTTGAGATGGAGTTTTGCTCTTGTTGCCCAGGTTGGAGTGCAGTGGTGTGATCTCGGCTTACTACAACCTCCACCTCCCGTGTTCAAGCGATTCTCCTGTTTCAGCCTCCTGAGTAGCTGGGATTACAGGTGTGCATCACCACACCCAGCTAATTTTTTGTCTTTTTAGTAGAGACAGGGTTTCACCATGTTGGCCAGGTTGGTCTTGAACTCCTGACCTCAGATGATCCTCCTGCATCGGCCTCCCAAAGTGCTGGGATTACAGGTGTGAGCCACTGTGCTGGCCAATTTTATTTATTTATTTAGAGAGATGGGGGGTGGTCTCACTATGTTGCCTAGGCTGGTCTCGAACTCCTGAGCTCAAGTGATCCTGCTGCCTCAGCCTCCCAAGGTGCCGGGACCACCTGTGAACCACTGTGTCTGGCCTCATCCACTGTAATTCTTAACCACCTTTCTGAATATGAATTTATTTTCATTGGTACTTTATTTGTGGTAAAGAGATGCCCTGTAATATGGACCTGTGTATTCCAGGTACTAAAATGGTAAGTCCAACATTTTAAAGAAGTTGACCTTTTGGCTTATGCTAGCTTATTTATTTATTTTTTTAAACAAATCTTATTTTATTCAGATAGCAGTCTGATCACACATGGTCCAACAACACTCAAATAATAAATCAAATATAATCAGATGTTAAAGATTGGTCTTCAAACATCATAGCCAGTGGTGCTACGCTTGCCTATAATCTCTCCGACATAAAACCACATCAACACCTCAGTGGCCACCAAACCATTGAGCACAGCTTCCTTAACTGTGAGCTGTTTGAAGCTACCAGTCTGAGCACTATTGACTATTTTTTTCAGGCTCTGAATAGCTCTAGGGATCTCAGCAGGGGTGGGAGGAACCAGCTCAACCTTGGCATAGTACCAAAATGTGGCCAATTGAGGCTTCGAGTAAGTCACAGCAGCATTCACCAGCGCCGGGGTCTTCGCCACAAGGTTACGGATAAATTGGGCCATGGTTCTGGGATGGAAAGTCCGTCGCCCTGAACCGCCGGCTGAATATGCTAGCTTATAAGAAGTATTTATTTATTTATTTTTTTGAGACAGAGTCTTGCTCTGTTGCCCAGGCTGGAGTCCAATGGCGTGATCTTGACTCACTGCAACCTCTGCCTCCTGGGTTCAAGCGATTCTCCTGCCTCAGCCTCCTGAGTAGCTGGGACTACAAGCGTGCACCATCACGCATGGCTAATTTTTGTATTTTTAGTAGGGATGGGGTTTTGCCATGTTGGTCAGGCTGGTCTCAAACTCCTGACCTTGTGATCTGCCTGCCTCGGCCTCTCAAAGTGCTGGGGTTACAGGCGTGAGCCACCGTGCCTGGCAATAACAAGTATTTATTGAGCTCTTGTTTGCTAAATAAAACACTTATCTTCAAGATGCTTACAGACTAGTAGTCTCAACAAGTAAATACAGGGGTGCTAAGATAGAGAGATGTCTAGGGTGCATTGGGAGCTGTGGCTAAATCATGCTTTGAGATAGTGTTAAACTTTCCTAAAGGAAAGTGAATTGAACCAAGAAATGTGGGTTGGATGTGATGGAGTAGAGACGGAGTCTCGCTCTGTTGCCCAGGCTGGAGTGCAGTGGCATGATCTCAGCTCACTGCAACCTCCGCCTCCCGGGTTCAAACGATTCTCCTGCCTCAGCCTCCTGAGTAGCTGGGATTACAGGTACGCACCACCACACTCGCTAATTTTTGTATTTTTAGTAGAGATGGGGTTTTACCATGTTGCCCAGACTGGTCTTGAACTCCTGACCTCCTGATCTGCCCACCTCAGCCTCCCAAAGTGTTGGGATTACAAGCGTGAGCCACTGTGCCTGGCTGGGGTTAGAGGGACTTTCATGCAGAGAATGTATAAGGCACAGAGCTGTGAAATGGGCTACCTTGTGTGGGAAACATTTAAATAACTAGATACAGGTGGATTAGAGAGTACCTGATGAGACATAGAAGAGGAGGCCAAAGGTAGATAAGGGATCACGTCATAGAAGTCCTTGAGTGCTTTATCACAGAGTTGGAACTTGATCTTGAAAGCTATAGAGAGTCATTGAAGGAAATTTAAGCTGGACCTCTCAGGTTTGAAGTGCCCATGGAATATTGAAGTGGGTATGTCAGTCAAGCAGTTAACTATATTGGGGTTTAGGAGAAAATTATTGACTGGAGTCACACTTATAGGCATTGAAGCCATGGGTTTGAATGGACCTAGAAGAGGTAAATCAAACAAAAGATTAGGAACAGAACCTTAGTGAGCAATGACACTGAAAAAAGTGAGCAGAAGGCAGGAAATCCATGACAGAGACCAAGAAGGGCCAGCCAGAAAAAAATCAGTAAATACTGCTTGGGATGGGAGGGTGGATTGTATTGGGTCAAGGAGTAAACAGAAAAAAATTGAAACAACAAATATAAACTACTTTCATTTTAAGAAACTGAAACCATATAGGAAATAATAGGAGTTTGATTAGTCTGATCATTATCAATTCTGTGTGCACGGAGAAAATAAAATTTCTAGACAGTTCTTCCAATGCAGGGATTTGAATTTTTTAGCATTTTTAAGGTCAGGTAGGAGCGGATGGAGGCTTTTTTGGCAGTGTTTGGGAGGTAAGAAGTGGTTGACCGGGGGCATGGATATGATACATGCACAGTCACTGGCGAGTACAAGTACCTAGTAGAGTATTTTGCACATAGTTTCTGGACCTATAAAGATCCAGTAAAGCATTTTTTTTTTCTTTGAGATGGAGTCTTGATCTGTCTCCAGGCTGGAGTGCAGTGGCACGATCTCGGCTCGCTGCAGCCTCTGCCTCCTGGGTTCAAGCGATTCTTCCGTCTCAGTCTCCTGAGTAGCTGGGACTACAGGCACATGCCACCACACCCAGCTAATTTTTGTATTTTTAGTAGAGATGGGGTTTCACCGTGTTGGCCAGGATGGTCTCAATCCCTTGACCTTGTGATCTGCCTGCCTCAGCCTCCCAGTGTGTTGGGATTACAAGTGTGAGCCACTGTGCCCGGCCCATTTTTTTTCAGGGGACCCAGAATTAATTATTGATTATGTAGTTGTAATTAAATTTAGTTCATTTCTCAGGATTTCTATTTGTGATTTTCTCTTCTGTTTTTTTTTTTTTTTTTTTTTTGAGACAGTGTCTCACTCTGTTGCTCAGGTTGAAATACAGTGGCATGATCTCGGCTCATTGCAGCCTCTACCTCCCAGGTTCAAGCGATTCTCTTGCCTTAGTCTCCCAAGTACCAGGGACTACAGGCATGTGCCACCACACACAGCTAATTTTTGTATTTTTTAGTAGAGATGAGGTTACACCATGTTGGCCAGGCTGGTCTCGAACTCCTGACCTCAAGTGATCCACCTGCCTTGGCCTCCCAAAGTGCTGGGATTACAGGTGTGAGCCACTGTGCCTAGCCCTGGTCTGTTTTTGAATCTGTCTCTCTTGAGTGAACGTTCTCTTTCTCTGCTAAATCACCTTCTCTCAATTTTTTTCTTTGTAGTTAAGCTACTCATAGTTTTTTTAGTTGGGGAAAAAAGTACAACGTATTTACTATCTTAACCACTTTTTTTTTTTGAGACGGAGTCTTGCTCTGTCGCCCAGGCTGGAGTGCAGTGGCGCATCTGCTCACTGCAAGCTCCGCCTCCCGGGTTCACGCCATTCTCCTGCCTCAGCCTCTCCGAGTAGCTGGGACTACAGGCGCCCGCCACCACGCCCGGCTAATTTTTTTTTGTATTTTTAGTAGAGATGGGGTTTCACCGTGGTCTCGATCTCCTGACCTTGTGATCCGCCCGCCTCGGCCTCCCAAAGTGCTAGGATTACAAGCGTGAGCCACCACGCCCGGCACTTAACCACTTTTAAGAGTACAGTAGTGTTAACTACGCACATTGTTGTGCAGTTTTTTTCATCTTGCCAAACTGAAACTCTGTACCCAGTGAACCCGTTTTCTCCTTCCTAGCCCTTGGCAACCACGATTCTACTTTCTGTGTCTAGAGTTTGAGTACTTGTAGATACCCCATGTAAGTAGAAACATGTAGCTTTTTGTCATTGTTATTGCTGTTTTTGGGGTGACTGGCTTATGGCTTATTTCACTTAGCATAATGTCCTCAAGATTCTTCCGTGTTGCAGCATAAGACCTAATTTCCTTTTTTTTTGAGACAGGGTCTTGCTCTGTCACCCAGGCTGGAGTGCAGTGGTGTGATCATGGCTCACTGCAGCCTTGACCTCCCCGGACTCAAGCCATCCTCCCACCTCAGCCTTCTGAGTAGCTGGAACTGCAGGTGTGCACCACCACACCTAGATAATTTTTGTAGAGATGAGGTTTTGCCATGTTGCCCAGGCTGGTCTTGAACTCCTGGGCTCAAGTGATCAGCTAGCCTTGGCCTTCCAAAATGCTGGGATTACATGCATGAGCCACTGTGCTTGGCCTCGTTTTATTTTTAAGGCTGAATAATATTCCATTGTGTGTATGTACCACATTTTTTTTTTTATCCATTCACCTGTTGATGGACATTTAGGTTGCTTCCACCTCTTGACTATTGTGAATAATGCTGTAATAAACATGCATGTGCAAGTATCTCTTGGAGATCCTGTTATTAATTATTTTGGATATGTACCCTGAAGTGGCATTGCTGGATCATATGATAATTCTGTTTTTAATTTTTTGAGGAGCTGCCATACCCTTTGCTTAGTAGCTGAGCCATTTTACGTTCCTACCAGTAGTACACAAGGGTTCCAGTTTCTCTACATCTTTGCCAATATTTTTATTTTTTATTTTTTTATTTTTTGAGACAGAGTCTCACTCCGTCACCCAGGGTGGAGTACAGTGGCATGATCTTGGCTCACTGTAACCTCTGCATCCTGGGTTCAAGTGATTCTCCTGTCTCAGCCTCCCGAGTAGCTGAGACTACAGGCTAATTCTTGTAATTTTAGTAGAGGTGGCATTTTACCATGTTGGCCAGGCTGGTCTTGAACCCCTGACCTCAGGTAATCCACCTGCCTTGACCTCCTAAAGTGCTGGGATTACAGGCATGAGCCACTGCACCCAGCCTGTTTTTCAACTTATTTGTTGATAGTGGCCATCTCAATAGGTGTAAGGTGATACCTATCTCATTGTGGTTTTAATTTGTATTTCTCTGATTAGTGATGAGTATCTTTTCATATACTTGTTGGCCATGTGTATATCTTCTTTGGAGAAACATCTGTGCAAGTCCTTTGCCCATTTTTAAATTGGGTTATTTGGATTTTGTTTGTTGAGTTGTGGGAGTTCTTTATATATTCTAGATATTACCAACTTATCAGTTGTATGGTTTGCAAATATTTTCTCTCATTCCATAGGTTACCTTATTATTCTGTTGTTTCCTTTGTGACACAGAATTCTTTAAGTTTGATGTCCATTTTGTCGATTTTTGCTTTTGTTGCCTATGCCTTTGGTGTCATCTTCAAGAAATCATTGCCAAATCCGATGTCATGAAGCTTTCTCCCCGTTTTCTTCTACGAGTTTTAAGTTTAAGGTCTTAGATTTAGGTCTTTAGTCCATTTTGAATTACCTTTTGTATTCACTGTAACATAAGATTCCAGCTTCATTCTTTTGCACATGGATACCCAGTTTTTCCTATATCATTTGTTGAAGAGACTCTCCTTTTCCCATTGTGTGGCCTTGGTACCCTTGTTGAAGATCATTTGATCACATATGCGAGTATTTATTTCTGGGCTTTCTATTCTATTCCATTAGTCTTATGTCTATCTTTAAGCCCTACCATACTGTGTTGATTACTGTAGCTCTGTATTGTAAGGTGTTTTGAAATCAGGAAGTATGAGGCCTCCAGCTTTTTCTTTCTCAAGTTTGTTTTAACTATTTGGGATCCTTCTTACAATTTTTATCCTTTTAAACATTCCCAGGCTGGGCATGGTGGCTCATGCCTGTAATCTCAGCACTTTGGGAGACTGAGGCAGGTGGATCACTTGAGGTCAGGGGTTCAAGACCAGCCTGGCCAACATGGCGAAACACCTGTCTCCACTAAAAATACAAAAATTAGCCGGGCATGGTGGCGGGCGCCTATAATCCTAGCTCCTTGGGAGGCTGAGGCAGGAGAATCGCTTGAACCTGGAAGGCAGAGGTTGCAGTGAGCCGGGATCATGCCACTGCACTCCACTGAGTGACAGAGCGAGACTCCATCTCAAAAACAAAAACAAAAAACAACAAAAAAATTCCCAGCCGGGCACAGTGACTCACGCCTGTAATCCCAGCCCTTTGGGAGGCTGAGGCGGGCACATCGCTTGAGGTCAGGAGTTCAAGACCAGCCTGGCCAACATGGTGAAACAGCAAAAACTAGCTGGGCTTAGTGGTTCTTGTTTGTAATCCTGGCTAGTCGGAGGCTGAGGCAGGAGAATCACTTGAACCTGGGAGGTGGAGGTTGCAGTGAGCCAAGATTGTACCACTGCACAAAAGAGCGAGAGTGTTAAAAAAAAAAAAAGTTCCCTTTCATTTTTTTCCCTTCCTTTCATTTTAAACTCATTTACTGCATGATTGAATTTTTCTCAACATGTAAGGACAGATAACCTATACATAACCTTTGAAATATGGAGTGTGCCCTGCTTTATAAAAACTTGGCATTTTTGAATTACATGTTTCATATTAAGAGTTGATATTTGAATTAAAAAAGGATTTTGGCCAGGCACAGTTACCCATTCCTGTATTCCCAGCACTGTGGGAGGCTGAGGGGAGAGGATTGTTTGAAGCCAGGAGTTGGAGACCAGTGTGGGCAGCAAAGCGAAACCCTATCTCTACAAAACAAAATAAAAGAAGCGACAACAAAAAATTAGCCAGGTGGAATGGTGCATGCATGTGGTCCCAGCTTTGGGAAGCTGATGCAAGAGTATTACTTGAGCCCAGGAGTTCAAAGCTATAGTGTTGTACCACTGCACTCCAGCCTGGGTGGCAGAGTGAGACCCTGTCTCTTAAAAAAACAAAAAACAAAAACAACCCCCAAAAACTCTTTCTTTGCTTTGTAGAGGTATTCTTTTAGTGGATTAAGTATGGTTTTATCTTTTCAAACATCTTAGAAGCAGGCCAGTTTGCTTGAAGCATGGTACATTTTAAAAACTTTCATTAGGAAAATAGAGATATAGAAAAGTAGTATGATACATTGAAACCATAGGTACCCATCTCCTTGATTCAACAATTGTTACCATTTTGCCATATTTGTTTTATCTACATATATAAATTTCCTGAACCGTTTAAAAGTAAACTAAGAGTGGCAAATAAGTTTTTTTCAATTTTCCCTTTTAAGTATCATATGATTGTATTATAAATGTATGTATTTTGGACTTTGACATTTAAAGTTTAGATTGATATTTGCTCTTTTACAAGATTATAAGAAGACATATATCTTCAGATCTCTCCAGGGAAAAGGAGGACATTCTCCCTATATAGCCATAAAACCATTATCATTCCTAGCAAAATTACCAATAATTCCCTAATATTATACTACTATTTGATTTTTTTTGAGACAGGGTCTTGCTCTGTCGCGCAGACTAGAGTGCAGCAGCACGTTCATGGCTTACTGCAGCCTTGACCTCCCAGGCTCAAGCCATTCTCCTGCCTCAGCCTCCTGGAGTGGCTGGGGGCTGCAGGCACATACCACCATGCCTGGCTAATTTTTGTATTTTTTGTAGAGATGTGGTCTTGCCATGTTGCCCAGGCTGGTCTTAAACTTGTAGGCTCAAGTGATCCTCCTGCCTTGGCCTCGCAAAGTGCTGGGATTACAGGCATGTGGCCTGATTCCCTGATACATGCTACTTACACTATATTCAGATTTCCTGAGTTGTTCCAAAAATGTTTTTTACTGCTGTGTGGTGTTTCTTCTTCTTTTTTTTTTTTTTTTTTGAGAGAAAGTCTCGCGCTATCACCCAGGCTGGAGTGCAGTGGCGTGATCTTCGCTCACTGCAACGTCCTCCTCCTGAATTCAAGCAGCTCTCTTGCCTCAGCCTCCTATATTATTTGCTGGGATTACAGGTGTCCATCACCATGCCTGGCTAATTTTTGTATTTTTAGTGGAGACGGGGTTTCACCATGTTGCCCAGGCTGGTGTTTTTTTTTTTTTTTTTTTAAATGCCAGATTTCAATCAAGAATTACCCGTTGCATTTGGTTGTAATCTCTTGAATCTTTTTAAATATATAGGTAGAACCGTCTCTTCTACCCATCCACCTCCTTCCCTACTCTGCCTCTCCTTCCCTGTGGTATTGACCCGTTAGGTCTGTCGAGACGATTACATTTTGTATTGCTGCTTGTTTCCTCATGGCGTAGTATTACTTCTTCCTCTATCCCCTATATTTATTTCCTGTAAACTGGGAGTTAGATCTAAAGGTGTGAGTAGACTTAGGTTAAACAGTTTTGGAAGAGTACCTCATTTAGTAATGCTATGTACTTCCTACTGTTTCTAGTTAAGAGGCATATAATGTCAGGTCCCACTATTTTGATGCTGTATTTGATCACCAAGCTAATGTGGTGAGAACCTGATCATTTCATTATAAAGTTATGGTTTTCTTTTTCTTCTAGCAAGTAGTAATCTATAGGGTGGTACTTTGACATCAAGCAAATTTTTGTATTTTTATTTTTTATTTTTTTGAGACAGAGTTTTGCTCTTGTCGCCCAGGCTGGAGTGCAATAGTGCGATCTCGGCTCACTGCAACCTCTGCCTCTTGGGTTCAGGTGATTCTCCTGCCTCAGCCTCCCGAGTAGCTGGGACTACAGGCTCCCGCCACCATGCCCAGCTAATTTTGTATTTTTAATAGAGACGAAGTTTCGCCGTGTTGGCCAGGCTAGTCTTGAACTCCTGACCTCAGGTGATCCTCCTGCCTTGGCCTCCCAAAGTGCTGGGATTATAGGCGTGAGCCACTGCCCCTGGCCTCAAATTTCTTTTTTTAAAAAACATTTTTATTTTATTTTATTTTTTAACTTTTTGGAGACAGAAACTCACTCTGTCGCCCAGGCTGGAGTGCAGTGGCACAATCTCAGCTTACTGCAACCTCTGCCTCCCGGGTTCAAGCGATTCTCATGCGTCAGCCTCCTGAGTAAGCTGGGACTACAGGCATGTGCCACTATGCCTGGCTAATTTTTTTTTTTTTCTTTTTTGGGATGGAGTCTCCCTCTGTCACCCAAGCTGGAGTGTGGTGGCACAATCTCAGCTCACTGCAATCTCCGCCTTTCGGGTTCAAGTGATTCTCGTGCGTCAGCCTCCTGAGTAAGCTGGGACTATAGGCATGTGCCACCATGCCTGGCTAATTTTTTTTTTTTTTTTTTGAGATGGAGTCTCACTCTGTCGCCAGGCTGGAGTTCAGCGGCATGATCTTGGCTCACTGCAACCTTCGACTCCCTGCCTCAGCCTCCCGAGTAGCTGGGTTTATGGGCACACGCCACCATGCCCAGCTAATTTTTGTATTTTTAGTAGAGACGGGGTTTTACTATGTTGGCCAGGCTGGTCTTGATCTCCTGACCTTGTGATCCACCCACCTCGGCCTCCCAACGTCCTGGGATTACAGGTGTGAGCCACCACGCTCGGCCCACCTGGCTAATTTTTGTAATTTTAGTAGAGGTGAGGTTTCACCATGTTGTCCTGACTGGTCTCCAACTCCTGAGCTCAGGCAATCCCTCCCTGTACCCCCCAAGGCCTCCCAAAGTAATAGGACTACACTCGTGAGCTACCACGCCCAGCCCCAGATTAATTTCTTTCTTTTATTTTTGTGGGACTTTTTTTTTTTTTTTTTGGGGACAGAGCCTCTCTCTGTCGCCCACGCTGGACTGCAGTGGTGCCATCTCGGCTCACTGCAACCTCTGCCTCCCAAGTGATTCTCCTGTCTCAGCCTCCCTCCTGAGTAGCTGGGATTACAGGTGTGCACCACCATGCCCAGCTAATTTTTATTTTTAGCAGAGACGGGGTCTCACCATGTTGGCCAGGCTGGTCTGAAACTCCTGACCTTAAGTGATCCACCCACCTTGGCCTCCAAAGTGCTGGGATTACAGGTGTGAGCCACCACCCCTGGCCAGGTCAATTTCTTTACCAGCTTTTCACCTAATGATTTTAGCATTCATTGATGATTCTTGATTAGCTATTTAATTATAGGTTAAAAAATGGTAATTAGTTTTGGGTTCTGTTGTTCCTTTTACATTTAGTAGCTAGCCACCTTCTATAAAGATAAGGTTTCTCTCATCAACTAGGGCTATTTTGTTATCTGGAATTAGTGTTCTACTTAAAGGCAGGATAGATGCTTAGTTACTTTCTTTTATACAGACATTTTCAGAGTGCAATAGTCACCTCCAATGGCAGTAAGTGCAGTCTTTCTTGTCTTTTCTCTTTTGTCACTTTCTCTTTGGAATATCATATATATTATAAATATTATAGACATTTTTGACTTTGATTTCTTTTGTGATTATAGTTTGATATGAATTTAACTTTAATATATAACTTTCCTTTCATAGTAAGAAGACATGTTGGATAACAAGAAGAGGTGTAGAGTTTGCATACATCAACTGTGGCCTTAATGAGCATGTTGACAGCATCGATGCTAGACAGACAGTAAGTGTTATTAAAGTTGTAGAGTATGAATATTTTACACATAAGATTTTTTTTTTTTTTTTTTTTGAAATTGAGTCTCGCTGTATCACCTAGGTTGGAGTGCAGTGGCGCAATCTTGACTCACTTCAGCCTCAAACTGCTAGGCTCAAGCGATTCTCTCACCTCAGCCTCCCAAGTAGCTGGGACTACAGGTACATGCCACCACACCCAGCTAATTTTTGTGTTTTTTAGTAGAGATGGTTTTTGTTTTTGTTTTGTTTTTTTTGAGATGGAGTTTTGTTCTTGTTGCCCGGGCTGTAGTGCAATGGCATGATCTCGGCTCACTGCAACTCTGCTTCCCAGGTTTAAGCGATTCTCCTGTCTCAGCCTCCTGAGTAGCTGGGATTACAGGCACACGTCACCATGTCCAGCTAATTGTTTATTTTTAGTAGAGACAAGTTTTCTCCATGTTGGTCAGGCTGGTCTCAAACTCCCAACCTCAGGTGATCCGCCCGCCTCAGCTTCCCAAAGTGCTGGGATTACAGGTGTGAGCCACCGAGCCCTGCTTGTTTTTGCTTTTGTTTTGGGATGGAGTCTTGCTCTGTTGCTCAGGCTGGAGTGCAGTGGCACGATGTTGGCTCACTGCAACCTCCGTCTCCTGGGTTCATGCAATTCTTCTTTTTTTTTTTTTTTTTGAGACGGAGTCTCGCTCTGTCGCCCAGGCTGGAGTGCAGTGGCGCAGTCTCGGCTCACTGCAAGCTCCACCTCCCGGGTTCATGCCATTCTCCTGCCTCAGCCTGTCCGAGTAGCTGGGACTACAGGCGCCCGCCACCGCGCCCGGCTAATTTTTTGTATTTTTAGTAGAGACGGGGTTTCACCATGGTCTCGATCTCCTGACCTCGTGATCCGCCCGCCTCGGCCTCCCAAAGTGCTGGGATTACAGGCGTGAGCCACCGCGCCCGGCCCATGCAATTCTTCTGCCTCAGCTTACCAAGTAGCTGGGATTACAGATGTGTGCCACCATGCCCAGCTAATTTTTGTATTTTTAGTAGTAAGGGGGTTTCAGCATATTGGTCAGGCTAGTTTCTAACTCCTGACCTCAAGTGATCCACCCACTTTGACCTCCCAAAGTGCTGGAATTACAGGCGTGAGCCACCGTGTCCGGCCCAGAGATGACGTTTTGTCATGTTGCCCAGGCTGGTCTCAAACTCCTTGGCTCAAGTGATCCGCCTGCCTCGGCCTCCCAAAGTGCTGGGACAACAGGTGTGAGCCACCACGCCTGGCCTACACAGGTTTCTAAGCTTTTACTTATATATTTGAGGGACTAAAAAAACACCTCATGAGAAGGAAACTATAATCGCAGATTTTGTTACTAGAATTTTCAAAAGAGCTTATGGTGGTATAAGACATGTTGACTGAGGAAGCATAAAGAACTGAATTGTGGTGTTAGTTTTTCTATTTAATGAGTGTTTTCATTTCTCTGCTTCTTAAAGGCCAATCTTGGCTGGGCATGGTGCCTCACACCTGTAATCCCAGCACTTTGGGAGGCCGTGGCAGGCAGATCACTTGAGGCCAGGAGTTTGAGACCAGCCTGGCCAACGTGGCAAAACCCTGTCTCTACTAAAAATACAAAAATTAGTGGGACATGGTGGCATGCACCTGTAATTCCAGCTACTTGGGAGGCTGAGACATGAGAATTGCTTGAGCCTGAGAGGCAGAGGCTGCAGTGAACTGAGCTCTTGCCGCTGCACTCCAGCCTGGGTGACAGAGTGAGACTCTGTAAAAAAAAAAAATAAATAAATAAATAAAAAAATAAAAAATAGGCCAATCTTGCGTCTTCATATTTTACATGTTAGCCATCCATAAATATTTGTGTACCTGTTTTACGTGTGGTACTATGCATAGTACCATTTTGGAGTATATATCATGATCCATGTTCTCAAGAAACATTGTTAGTGGTAGATATAAACACATATAGATGGAAATATAATAAGTCAGTAACACTGACTGACTCTAAATTAAGCAAGACTAGTACTGCAATAAGTAGTTAAGGATTATAAACAATGTTGATGTATTATACAGAAATACACTTGGAATTAAAGGTATATATTTTTCAGCAACTGGCTTTAACGTTTAACAACATGTTTCAGAGGTCTATCTAGTTTTTACACAGCGTTTCTTTTATTTATTTATTTTTTTGAGATGGAGTCTCACTCTGTCGCCTAGGCCGGAGTGCAGTGGCACGCTCTTAGCTCACTGCAACCTCTGCCTCCTGGTTAAAGTGATTCTTCGGCCTCAGCCTCCTGAGTAGCTAGGACTACAGGTGCATGCCACCATACCTGGCTAATTTTTGTATTTTTAGTAGAGATGGGGTTTCACCATATTGGCCAGGCTGGTCTCGAACTCCTGACCTTATGATTCGCCTGCCTTGGCCTCCCAAAGTGCTGGGGTTACAGGCATGAGCCACCGTGCGAGGCCTACACATCTTATTTCTATATTCCACCTATTTTTTTTTTTATTACTGCATAATATTTCAAAGGATGATTTCTGCCATAATTTATACTGTTTTCCTAAGTGTTTAGGATGTTATAACAGATAGATACATATTTCTTTCTTTCTTTGTTTGAGAGAGGGTTTTCCTTTGTTGCCCAGGCTGGAGTGCAGTGCTTTGATTACTGCCTACTGCAGCCTTGGCCTCTCAGGCCCAAACAATCCTCCTACCTTAGCCTCCTGAGCAGCTGGGACTGTAGGCATGTGCCACCAGGCCTAGCTAATTTTAAATTTTTCACAGAGATGTGTTCTCCCTGTGTTGCCCGGGCTTGTGTTGAACTCCTGGGCTTAAGCAATCCTCCTCCTTTGGCTTCCCAAAGTGCTGGAATTGGAGGTGTGAGCCATCATGCCTGCCCCTGATAGATATATTTAAAGATGATTGGTTACTTTAATTTGGTTACATTTTCTATAAAAAGTATTTTTTGGCCAGGTGCGGTGGCTCCTGCCTGTAATCCCAGTACTTAGAGACACTGAGGCAGGAGGATCACTTGAGGTCAAGAGTTCTAGGCCAGCCTGGTCATCATGGTGAAACTCTGTCTCTACTAAAAGTACAAAAATTAGCCAGGCGTGGTGGTGCGTACCTGTGGGAGGCTGAGGCAGGAAAATCACTTGAACCTGGGAGGCGGAGGTAGCATTGAGCTCAGATCCTGTCACTGCACTCCAGCTTAGGTGACAGAGGGAGACTTTGTGTCAAAAAAACCCCAAAAATATCTTTTTTTTTTTTTTTTGGAGGTTGCAGTGAGCCGACATTGTGCCATTGCACTCCAGCCTGGGTGACAGTGTGAGACTCTGTCTCAAAAAGAAAAAACAAAAACAAAAAACTACAGTTAAATATTATTCAAATCAGGCTGGGCACAGTGGCTCATGCCTTTAATCCCGGCATTTTGGGAGGCTGAGACGGGTGGATTACCCGAGGTCAGGAGTTTGAGACCAGCCTGGCCAATGTGGTGAAACCCCATCGCTACTAAAAAATACAAAAATAAGGCTGGGTGTTGTGGCTCACGCCTGTAATCCCAGCACTTTGAGAGGCCAAGGTGGGTGGATCACCTGAGGTCAGGAGTTTGAGACCAGCCTGACCAACATGGAGAAACCCCATCTCTACTAAAAATACAAAATTAGCCGGGTGTGGTGGCACATGCCTGTAATCCCAGCTATTCGGGAGGCTGAGACAGGAGAATCGCTTGAATCTGGAAGGCGGAGGTTGCGGTGAGCCAAGGTTGTGCCATTGCACTCTAGCTTGGGCAACAAGAGCGAAACTCCATCTCAGAAAAAATAACAAAATAAACTGGGCGTGGTAGTGAGCTCCTGTAGCCCCAGCAAATTGGGAGTCTCAGGTAGGGGAATTGCTTGAACCCAAGAGGTGGAGGCTGCAGTGAGCCGAGATGGCGCCACTGCACTCCAGCCTAGGTGACAGAGTGAGACCTTGTTTCAAAAAAAAAAAAAAAATTATTCAAAACATAGTCTTTTAAAATGGCTGTCTAAACTTCCATTATATCAATCTAAAGAGATGTTGTATTCAATAATCTAACAATCCTGGGTTCAGCTTAATAATAGAAACAACCCAATTTACAAATGGGCAAAAGAATCCAAACAGACATTTATTCAAAGAAGTATATAAATGCCAATAAGAACATGTAAAGATGGTCAACAACATTTGTCCTTAGGAAAATGCAAATCAAAACCACAGCTAGATACCACTAGGATTATGTGGAAGAGTTCCTTGAGCCCAGGACTTTGAGACCAGCGTGTGCAGCAGAGTGAGACTCTGTCTCCAAAAAAAAAAACAAGCAAAAAGCCTAACCAAACAAACAAACCCAACACCTCCTGGTGCTTACCACAGGCTGTATTCTTTTTTTTTTTTTTTTTCAGACGGAGTCTTGCTCTGTCGCCCAGGCTGGAGTGCAGTGGCGTGATCTCGGCTCACTGCAACCTCCGCCTCCCAGGTTCATGCCATTCTCCTGCCTCAGCCTCCCGAGTAGCTGGGACTACAGGCGCCCACCACTGTGCCCACCACCACGCCCAGCTAATTTTTTCTATTTTTAGTAGAGACGGGGTTTCACCGTGTTAGCTAGGATGGTCTTTTTTTTTTTTTTTTTTGAGACGGAGTCTCACTTTGTCACCCAGGCTGTAGTGTAGTGGTGTGATCTCTGCTCACTGCAAGCTCCGCCTCCCGGGTTCACGCCATTCTCCTGCCTCAGCCTCCCGAGTAGCTGGGACTACAGGAGCCCACCACCACGCCCGGCTAATTTTTTGTATTTTTAGTAGAGACGGGGTTTCACCATGTTAGCCAGGATGGTTTCGATCTCCTGACCTCGTTATCTGCCTGCCTCAGCCTCTCAAAGTGCTGGGATTACAGGCGTGAGCCACCGCACCCGGCCGGGCTGTATTCTTACACTGACTGTATAGAAAGAGGAGACAGAGTAAACCTACCCCATATATACTTCAGCCCACGCCCTGTGCCTGTTCTATATTATGAAGCGGGGTTGGGGGGCGGTGTGGACATAGAAAAAGGAAAAAACAAAAGGAAAAAATGAAAAACAAACCCAAACAAAACAATGGACAGTAACGGTGTTGGTGAGGATTAGAGAAATCAGAGCCCTCACACATTGCTGGTGGAAGCTGAAATTGGTGCAGCTGCTTTGGAAAACCGTTTGGCAGTTCCTCAAAAGGTTAAACATGGAGTTACCATATGAACTAGCAATTCCACTCTTAGATATATACTTAAGAGATATGAAAACATGTCCACACCAAACTCTTATACAAATGTTCATAGCAAGATTATTCACTATAGCCAAAAAGTAGAAACAACCCAAATAACCATCACTTGATCCATATATACATAAAATGTGTTATATCCGTACCACGCAATATTTTCTAGCAGTATCAGTGAAGTACCAATACAGGCTACAACATGGATGAACCTGGAAAGCATGCCAGGTGAAAGGAGCCAGTCACAAAAGGCCATGTTTTATATTATACAATTCTGTTCATATAAATGCCTAGAATAGGTAAACCTATAGAGATAAAAGTAGATTCGTGGTTGCCAGGGGATAGGAGAAGGAGGAATGGGAATGGTTGCTAATGGGTTGTGGGGTTTCTTCTTGAGGTAATAGAAATGTTCTGGAATTACTGGTGATGGTTATACAACTCGGAATGTACTGGAAACCACTGAATTGTACACTTTGAAATGGCGAATTTTATGGTTTACATATTATATTTTAATAAAGCTGGTATAAATAGAAATTTGGGAGCTCCCACACTTAAAACCAATCCACGACGCTACCTTTGATACAGATGGTAGTGTTGAAGGTGATGATTTTAAATGTATTTTGAATTTATTATTCATTCATTCATTCAGACGGAGTCTCACTGTCACCCAGGCTGGAGTGCAGTGGCGTGATCTCTACTCACTGCAACCTCCCCCTCCTGGGTTCTCCTGCCTCAGCCTCTTGAGTAGCTGGGATTACGGGCATGCGCCACCACTCCCAACTAATTTTTGTACTTTTAGTAGAGACGGGATTTCGGCATGTTGCCCAGGCTGGTCTTGAACCCCTGACCTCAGGTAATCCATCCGCCTTGGCCTCTCAAAGTACTGGGATTACAGGCGTGAGCCACCGCACCCGGCTTATTTTGAATTTACAACTGGCAGGATTTGCTGAATTATTAGGTGTGAGGGAAAGAATAGGCAAAAATGACTTAGTTTTTGGCTTCAACAAGTAGAAATTGCCATTAGCTGAGATTGCAATTACTATAGATAGGGCAGGATGGCAGAGGAGAATCAGGTCACTTAGATATGCCTGGTTTGAGATTTTTTTTTTTTTTCCTCCGAGATGGAGTCTTGGTCTTTTGTCCAGACTAGAGTGCAGTGGCATGATCTCAGCTCACTGCAACCTCTGTCTCCCAGGTTCAAGCGATTCTCCCGGCTCAGCCTCGAAAGTAGCTGGGATTACAGGCATGCGCCTCCACGCCCAGCTAATATTTGTATTTTTCAGAGTCTCTGTCGCCAGGTGAGTGCAGTGGGTGATCTCGGTCATGCAACCTCCGCCTCCGGTTCAAGTGTTCTCCTGCCTCAGCCCCAATAGTGGTTACAGGATGGCCTCCAGCCAGTAATTTTTGTGTATATATATATATATTTTTTTTTTTTTTTGAGACAGATTTCTTTTGTCACCAGGTGAGTGCAGTGGGTGATCTCGTCATGCAACCTCTGCCTCCTGGTTCAATTCTCGCTGGGCCACCATGCCTGGCTAATTTTGTATTTTTGATAGACACGGGGTTTCTCCATATTGGTCAGGCTCATCTCGAACTCCCGACCTCAGGTGATCTGCCCGTCTTGGCCTCCCAAAGTGCTGGGATTACAGGTGTGAGCCACAGCGCCCGGCGTGTTTTTTTTTTTTTTTTTTTGAGATGGAGTCTCACTGTGTCGCCCAGGCTGGAATGCAGTGGTGCAATTTCAGCTCACTGCCACCTCCGCCTCCTAGGTTCAAGCGATTCTCCTGCCTCAGCCTCCCGAGTAGCTGGGATTACAGGCACCCACTACCATGCCCAGCTAATTTTTATATTTTTAGTAGAGACCGGGCTTCACTGTGTTGGCCAGGCTGGTCTCGAACTTCTGACCTTGTGATCCACCTGCCTTGGCCTCCCAAAGTGCTGGGATTACAAGCGTGAGCTACCGCACCCGGCCAATTTATATTTTTAGTAGAGACGGGTTTTCGCCATGTTGACCAGGCTGGTCTTGACCTCAGGCAATCTGCCTGCCTCAGCCTCCCAAAGTGCTGGGATTACAGGCCTGAGTCACTGTGCCCAGCCTGAGATGTTTTTTAGATACACAAAGTAGAGATGTTCAGTGAATAGTTTGATGTGGGTCTAGAGTCAGAGAAGAGTTGCTGGCTGAAGATGTAAATTTGTTAGCATATTGATAGAATTTATTTTTTATTATTTTTCTTAAGAGATGGGGTCTCACTCTGTCATCAAGGCTGGAGTGCAGTGGCACAATCATAGCTCAGTGCAGCCTCCAACTCCTGGAGTCAAGTGATCCTCCTGCCTAAGCTTCCAGTCGCTGGAATTACAGGCACACCACCATGCCTGGCTAATTTTTAAATTTTTTGTAGAGGGAACAGAGGGAAAAGAACAGGCCCTAGGACTGAGCTCTGGAACACTCCATTGTTTCCAAGTTGAGAGATGCAAAAATCTCGAGAGTGGCAGTGTCCTCAGGAGAAGAAAGCCGGTTCTTGGGGGGAGATTGATCAGCTGTGTAAATGCTGCTGATAGGCCTAGAAAGACGAGAACTGAGAACTGATCATTTGATTTAATTTTATTTTCTAGTTGTTGGTATAAAGAAATATAATCTAGCTAAGTGTGCTGCTCACACCTGTAATCCCAGCACTTTGGGAGGCTGAGGCAGGAGGAATATTTGAGGCCAGGAGTTTTTTGTTTCTTTGTTTGTTTGTTTTTTGAGACAGAGTTTTGCTCTTGTCACTCAGGCTGGAGTGCAATGGCTCGATCTCAGCTCACTGCAACCTCTGCCTGCTGGATTCAAGCGATCCTCCTGCCTCAGCTCCTGAGTAGCTGGGATTACAGGCTTGCCAACATGCCCGGCTAATTTTTTTTTTTTTTTTTTTGCTAATTTTTGTATTTTTAGTAGAGACAGGGTTTCACCGTGTTGTCCAGGTCTGGTCTCGAATGCCAGACCAATCTGTATTACAGGCGTGAACTACCGTGCCTGGGCAAGTCCAGGAGTTTGAGACCAGCCTGGACAATGTAGCGAGACACTGTCTCTACAAAAATAAGAAAAATTTTAAAAAATTATTTATTTATTTATTTTTGTTTTTGAGACGAAGTCTTACCCTGTCACCCAGGCTTGGAGTGCAGTGGCATGATCTTGGCTCATTGCAACCTCTGCCTCCCTGCTTCAATTGATTCTCCTGCCTCAGCCTCCCGAGTACCTGGGATTACAAGTGTGCACTGCCACGCCCAGCTAATTTTTGTATTTGTTGTAGAGATGAGGTTTCACCGTGTTCGTCAGGCTGGTTTCGCATGCCTGACCTCAAGTAATCCACCCGCCTCTGCCTCCCAAAGTGCAATTGCAGGTGTGAGCCACCGGGCCCGACCAAATAAAAAAAATTTAAAAAGAAGAACATAAGAAAAAGACTTATGGAAAGTATATTTCTTAATTTTCAAGAAATTTAGATTCTAATTATATATATTATATAGATTTAAAACATTTATTTATACTTTTGAGACAAGGTTTTGCTTTGTTGCTTATGCTGGAATGTAGTAGTGTGATCAGAGCTCGCTGCAGCCTTGACCTCCTGGGCTGAAGTGATCCTCCCATCTCAGCCTCCTGAGTGGCTGGGACCACAGGTGAACGCCACCATGCCTGACTAAGTTTTTAAAAGATTTTTTGTAGAGATGGGGGTCTCACTGTGGTGCCCAGGCTGGTTTCGAACTCCTGGGCTCAAGTGATCCTCCCACCTCAGCCTCCTAAAGTCCTGGCATTATAGGTGTAAGCCATCGTGCCTGGTGTAATTACATTTTTTGCTACTGATTTCTAGTATAATTACATGTGCACTTGAAAGTAAATTGTGTTTTGTGGCTATTGGGTTCAATGTTCTATAGATATGGAGTCAAGTTATATTTATTGCACAAATCAAATCTTCTGTGTTCTTACTGTTTCACTCCTTCCTCCTTATCCCTTTCTCTCTTCCTCTTGTGTTTCTTTCCTTTCCTCCTTCCTCCTTTAAAAAAAATTTTTTTTTGAAGTGGGGGAAGCTTCTTCTGTTAATGGTTACAGAGAGGGGAGTTTTGTTTGAATTTTACATACTTTTTTCAAAATTAAAAAATAAAGTTTTTTTTTGAGACTAAGTCTCGTTCTGTCACCTAAGCTGGAGAGCAGTGGCTTGATCTTGGCTCGCTGCAACCTCTACCTCCTGGATTCAAACAATTTTCATTTCTCAGCCTCTGGAGTAGCTGAGATTACAGGCATGTGCCACCACACCCAGCTAATTTTTTGTATTTTTAGTAGAGACTGGGTTTTGCCATGTTGCATAGGCTGGTCTTGAACTCTGGCCTCAAATGATCTGCCCACCTTGGCCTCCCAAAGTTTTGGGATTACAGGCATGAGCCACCTTCCCCTGCTCCATGCGCCCCCCCCCCACCAAAAAAAAGAAATGTTGTGTAAGTGGAATTTCAATATAACCTTTTAGGACTGGCTTTTTAAAAAAAATTTTTTTATTTTTTGAGACGGAGTGTCTCTCTGTTGCTCAAGCTGAATGGCTCGATCTCGGCTTACTGCAACCTCTGTCTCCTGGGTTCTAAGTGATTCTCCTGCCTCAGCCTCTCAAGTAGCTGGGATTACAGGCATGGGCCACAATGCCCGGCTAATTTTTGTATTTTTAGTAGGCGGGGTTTTGCCACGTTGGCCAGGCTGGTCTCACTGTGCTGCCCAGGCTGGTCTCGAACTCCTGACCTCAGGTGATCTGCCCACCTTGGCCTCCCAAAGTGCTGGGATTACAGATGGGAGCCACCACGCCTGGCTACGACTGGCTTTTTTTACTGAGCATAATACTCTGGAATTTCATCCAGGGTGTTGTATGCATCAGTAATATGTTTTTATTGCTGACTAGTATTTCATGGAATGGATGTACCATAGTTTGTTTAACCATTTATCTACTGGAGGACATGAGTTGTTTCCAGCTTTTGGTTATTATGAATGAAGCTGCTGTAAACATTTGTTTACAGGTTTTAGATGAATATAATTTTTCAGTCCTCAGGGATAAATGCCCAGAAGTGCAATTGTTGAGTTCTATGGTAGTTGTATATTTAGTTTTTTTAAGAAACTGCAAAATATTTTTCAGAGTGACTGTACCATTTTACATTCCCATCAGCAACTATAAGTGATGTTGTTTCTTTGAAGTCTTGCCATCATTTGGTGTTGTACCTGTTTTTTGTTTTAGTCAATTTGATAAGTAATATCTCATTATAGTTTTTTTTGGTTTGTTTTTTTTTTGCAATGGGGTTTCGCTCTTGTTGCCCAGGCTGGAGTGCAATGGTGTGATCTCGGCTCACTGCAGCCTCCGCCTTCCGGGTTGAAGTGATTCTCCTGCCTCAGCCTCCCGAGTAGCTGGGATTACAGGCATGCAGCACTACGCCCGGCTAATTTTGTATGTTTACTAGAAACGGGGTTTCTCCTTGTTGGTCAGGCTGGTCTCGAATTCCTGACCTCAGGTGATCTGCCTGCCTTGGCCTCCCCAAATGCTGGGATTACAGGCATGAGCCACCGGGCCTGACCTCATTAGAGTTTTAATTTGCACTTACTTAATGGTTAGTGATGTTGAACATCTTTTTATGTAGTTATTTGCGACCTGTATCTCCTCTTTTGTGTAGTGTTTTTTCTCCTTTTTTGCTGATTTTCCAATTGTTTGGTTTTTATTTTTTGTTTGTTTTTTGTGTTTTTTTGAAACAGGGTCTCTCTCTGTCACCTAGGCTGGAGTGCAATGGCATGATCATAGCTCACTGTAGCCTCAACCTCCCAGCTGCAAACGATCCTTCCACCTTAGTCTCCTGAGTAACTGGGATTACAGGCACGTGCCACCATGCCTGGCTGATTTTTTCTATTTTTTTTTTTTTTTTTTTTTTGAGGCAGAGTCTCGCTGTCGCCCAGGCTGGAGTGCAGTGGCGCGATCTCGGCTCACTGCAAGCTCAGCCTCCCGGGTTCACACCATTCTCCTGCCTCAGCCTCCCGAGTATCTGGGACTACAGGCGCCTGCCATCTCGCCCGGCTAATTTTTTGTATTTTTAGTAGAGACGGAGTTTCACTGTGTTAACCAGGATGGTCTCGATCTCCTGACCTCGTGATCCGCCCGCCTCGGCCTCCCAAAGTGCTGGGATTACAGGCGTGAGCCACCGCGCCCGGCCGATTTTTTCTATTTTTTCATACAGACAGGGTCTCACTATTTTGTCTAGGCTGGTCTTGAACTCCTGGGCTTAAGGGATTCCCCCCCTCTTCAGCCCCTGTTGGGCTCCCAAAGTGCTAGGTTTACAGGCATGAGCCACCATGCCTGGCATACTGTTGAGTTTTGATAGGTTGTTAATAGATTTTAGATCTTAGTCCTTGTCCCGAATGTGGTATGTAAGTATTTTCTCATAGTCTGTAGCTTGCCTTTTCATCCTTTTAGCCAGGTCTTTCATCAAACAAAAGTTTTGATTTGATGAACTATAATTTATCAGTTTTGCCTCTTTTTTTTTTTTTTTTGAGTCATAGTCTTGCTCTGTCACCCAGGCTGGAGTGCAGTAGTGCCATCTTGGCTCACTAGCCTCTGCCTCCTGGGTTCAAACCATTCTCTTGCCTCAGCCTCCCAAATAGCTGGGATTACAGGCACATGCCACCACACCTGGCCAATTTTTGTATTTTTAGTAGAGACGGGATTTTGCCATTGTTGGCCAGGCTGGTCTTGAACTCTTCAGCTCAAGTGATCCACATGCCTCAGCCTCCCAAGATGCTGGGTTTACAGGCGTGAGCCACTGCACCTGGCCACTATCAGTTTTTCCTTTTATGGCCCATGCTTTTGTGTTTTTGCCTAGCCTTAGATTCTGAAGATTTTCTCTCTTTTTTTTTTTAGTTCCCACAAGGAGAGATTTTCCCCTTTTTTTCTGAAAATTTTATAGCTTTATGTCTTAAACATTTAAATCTGTGGTCCACTGTGAGTTAATATTTCTGTAAATATTTCTGTAAATTTCCAAGAATACTAAAGGGTAAGCATGAGACTTAGGTCAAGGTTTATTTTTTACTGATTGATGTCCACTTGTTCCAGTATCATTTGTTGAAAAGGTGGTCTTTTCTCTATTGAATTGCTTTTGCACCACAGTCAAAAATCAGTCAGGCATACTTACGTTGCTAAGTTTTCTCTCTTGTTCCTAGATCTATAATCTGTTATCAGGTCTGTATTTCTGTCCCTCCACTGATGCTCCATAGTTTTGATTAGTGTAGCTATACAGCAACCCTTGAAATCAGGTTGACGATTCCTCCTGCTTTGTTCTTTTTCAAAGCTATTTTACCTATTTTAGTTCCTTTGTCTTATCAATTTTAGAATAATTTTATCTATATCTATAAAAAAATCTTGCTTGGGTTCTGGTAGGCGTTTTCTTAAACGTGTATATCAATTTGGGGAAGAATTGACATATTTACTGTGTTCTCTTCCCGTCTTTGAACGTTTCTTTCATAGTTTTCAGCATATTAAGTTTTGTACTTGTTTTCTTAGATTTACACCTATGTACTGAAATATAGGAAGTCCTCTCATAACATCATCAATAGGTTCTTGGAAACTGTGATTTTAAGTGAAACGACATGTATCAGGTCCTTGAACAACATACTTTCGTTCAATGTCATTCTGTTATAACGTTGATGAGGAAAAAAATTGTTGTGTATTGTTTTGCTTAAAGTTGTAGTTTACAGCCAGGCGTGATGAGTCACACCTGTAATCCCAGCATTTCGAGAGGCTGAGGCAGGCCGATCACCTGAGGTCAGGAGTTCGAGACCAGCCTGGTCAACATGGTGAAACCCCATCTCTACTAAAAATACAAAAATAATTGGGTGTGGTGGCATGTGCCTGTAAACCCAGCTACTCAGGAGGCTGAGGCAGGAGAATCGCTTGAACCCAGGAGGTGGAGATTGCAGTGAGCCAAAATCACACCATTGCACTCCAGCCTGGGTGACAGAGTGAGACTCAGTCTCAAGAAAAAAAAAAGTTGTAGTTTACAAGATCCTATTGATGTTAATAAGTGAGGACTTAGTGTATTTCTCTGTTTTTTGTTTTTTTTTTTTTTGCAATTGTGACAGGTACTGTTTCTTTAATTTCAGTGTCCATGTGTTTTTTGCTAGTATGTATAAATACAGTTGCTTTTATATGTTTATCTTGTATCTTGCACCCTTGTTAAACTCACTTTCTTGTTGGAGATTTTATAGATTACTTGGGATTTTCTATAATACATAGATAACCATGTTATCTGCAAATAGGGACACTTTTATTTCTTCTTCCCTAATCTATATGCGTTTTATTTTCTTTTTTTCTCTTACTTCATGAGCTAGAACTTCCAGCATTATTTTGAATAAAATTGGTGAGAGTAGACATCTTGCCTTTTTCCTGATGTTAGGAGGAAAAGCGTTTAGTATTTCATTACAAATACAATGTCAGCTATAGGTTTTTACAGGTGCTCTTAACAGGTTGAGAGTATTTTTTTTCCTGTTTTTCTGGTAGTTACCATGAATGGTGTTGAATTTTGTCATTATTTTCTGCATTGATTGATATGATTCTTTCACCCATTAAGATGGTGGATTATACTGATTTTTGAATATGGAACTAGCCTTGCCTTCCTGGAATAAACCCCATTTCATTATAGTATACAATCCTTTTTTTTTTTTTTTTGAGACAGGGTCTTACTGTTGCCCAGGCTGGAGCGTAGTGGTGTGATCATGGCTCACTGAAGCCTCGACCACCTGGGCCTAAGTGATCCTTTCACCTCACCCTGCCCCCTAGTACCTGGGACCACAGGTACGTACCACCATGCTTGGCTAATTGTAAATTTTTTTGTAGAGTTGAGGTCTCACTGTGTTGCCCAGGCTGGTCCTGAACTCCTGGGCTCAAGCGATCCTCCCAACTCAGCCTCCTAAAGTTCCGGGATTGTAAGTGTGAACTACTATGCCCTGCCAAAATTCAGCAATATATAAAAATAATTATATCCACCGCACTCCAGCCTGGGTGATAGAGCAAGACCCTGTGTCAAAAAAAAAAAAAAAGAAATATATATTGCTGAATTGTATTTGCTAGTATTTTATTAAGGATTTTTGTGTCTGTAGCCATGAGGAGTATTGGTCTGTAGTTTTTTTTGTACTGGCTTTGTCTGCTTTTGATATCAGGATAATACTAGCATCATAAAATGGATTGGAAGTGTTTTCTTATTTTCTGGAAGAGATTATGTAGGATTAGTATTATTTTTTCCTGAAAATGTTTGTTAGAATTTTCCATTGAAGCTATTTGGCCCTGGACATTTTTTTTTTTTTTGAGTTTTAAAATTATGAATTAAATTTCTTTATAAAGTATAGTGATTTTATCTATGTCTTATTGGAGGAGTTTTGATACTTTGTGGTTTTTGAGACATTGGTGCATTTCATATAAATTGTCAAACTTTTGTGTGTTCATAGTTTACTTTATTAGCCTTTTGATATCTGGAAGGTCTGTAGTAATATCTGTTTTTCATTCCTGATATTGATAATTTCTGTCTTCTTTTTTCTTTGTCAGTCTTGCTAGTCTTTCAGTTTTATAGATCATTTTGGTAAACCAGCAATTTATTTCATTGAATTTTCTCATTGTTTTCTGTTTCCAATATTTGTTATCTGCTATTTATTATTTCCTTTTTTTTTTTTTTTTTGAGACAGAGTCTTGCTGTGTTGCCCAGGCTGGAGTGCAGTGACACAATCTCGGCTCACTACAGCCTCCACCTCCTGGGTTCAAATGATTCTCTTGTCTCAGCCTCCCAAGTAGCTGGGACTACTGGCGTGCACCACCACGCCCAGCTAATTTTTGTATTTTTAGTAGAGATGGGGTTTCACCATATTGGGCAGGCTGGTCTCGAACTCCTGACCTCAGGTGATCCACCCACCTCGGCCTCCCAAAGTGCTGGGATTACAGGCGTGAGCCACCATGCCTGGCCTGCTTTTTTTTTTTTTTTTTTTAAGACGGAGTCTTGCTCTTGTCACCCAGGCTGGAATGCAATGGTGCAATTTCAGTTCACTTCAACCTCTGCCTCCTGGGTTCAAGCAATTCTCCTGCCCCAGTCTCCCGAGTAGCTAGGATTACAGGCGCCTGCCACCATGCCCAGCTAATTTTTGTATTTTTAGTAGAGAAGGGGTTTCACCATGTTGGCTAGGCTGGTCTCAAACTCCTGACCTCAGGTGATCCACCTGCCTCAGCCTCCCAAAGCGCTGGGATTACAGGCATGAGCCACCATGCCCGGCCCCGGCCTACTCTTTATTATTTTCTTCTTTCTGCTGGGTTTGAGTTTATTTTGCCCTTCATTTTCTAGGTTCTTATGATAGGGGCTTAGATTATTCATTTGAGACTTCTTTTCTAATGTATGCATTTCGTACTGTAGATTTTCCTGTAATCACTGCTTTAGCCACGTTCTACAATTTTTTTTTTTGAGACAGAGTCTCACCCTGTCACCGAGGCTGGAGTGCAGTGGCTCAATCTTAGCTCACTGCAACCTTTGCTTCCTGGGTTCAAAGTTGGTTGAAATGATTCTCCTGCTTCAGCCTCCCGAGTAGCTGGGATTATAGGTGTGTGCCACCTTGCATGGCTAATTTTTGTATTTGTATTTGTATTTTTATTATTTATTTATTTATTTACTTTTGGAGGCAGAGTTTCGCTCTTGTCGCCCAGGCTGGAGTGCAATGGTGCTATCTTGGCTCACTGTAACCTTTGCTTCCTGGGTTCAAACGATTTTCCTGCTTCTGTTTCTTCAGTGTGTGTGCCAGTGCTCCTGGCTAATTTTTGTATTAGTAGAGACGGGGTTTCACCATGTTGGCCAGGCTGGTCTTGAACTCTTGACCTCAGGCGATCCACCCACCTTGGCCTCCCAGAGTGCTGCAATTACAGGCCTGAGCCACCGCGCCCCAGCTAATTTTTGTACTTTTAGTAGAGATGGAGTTTCACCATATTGCCCAGGATGGTCTCGATCTCCTGAGCTCAGAGTGGTCTGCCCACCTGAGCCTCCCAGGGTGCTGGGATTTTAGGCGTGAGCCACCACACATGGCCTACAAATTTTGATATGGTATATTTTCATTGGCATTCAATTTATTATATTTTTAAAATTTTCTTTGAGACTTCATCATTGACCCATGGATTATTTAGATGTATATTGCTTGGAAATTTTTATGTTATTGATTTCTAGTTTGATTCCATTGTGGTTGGAAAACATACCTGTGTGATATCAATTGTTTTAAATTTGTTGTGGTTTGGTTTTAGCCTAGGATATTATCTATCTTGGTATGTGTTCTGTTAATACTTGAAAAGAGTGTGTATTCTACTGTTGTTGGGTGGAGTGTTCTGTAAGTGTTGATTAGGTCCTTAATTATTGGTGTTGTTGAGTTCTATATATTTGCTAATTTACTGCTAGTTATTCTGTCCATTGTTGATAGAGCAGTGTTGAAGTCTCCACAAGTATAGTTATACTTGTGAATTTGTCTATTTCTCCTTTCAGTTTTAGCTTCACTTATTTTGTAGCTCTTTTTAGTGCATGTACATTTAGGGTTGCTATATCTTTTTAATTTATATTTATTTATTTATTTATTTATTTGTTTATTTATTTATTTATTTTTGAGGTGGAGTTTCACTCTTGTTGCCCAGGCTGGAGTGCAGTGGTGTGATCTCAGCTCAATGCAACCTCTGCCTCGTGGGTTCAAGCAATTCTTCTGCCTCAGCCTCTCGAGTAGCTGGGATTACAGGCATGCGCCATCACGCCTGGCTAATTTTGTATTTTTAGTAGAGACGGGGTTTCGCCATGTTGGTCAGGCTGGTCTCAAACTCCTGACTTTAGGTGATCCGCCCGCCTCGACCTCCCGAAGTGCTGGGATTACAGGCGTGAGCCACTGTGCCCGGCCTTTTTTTTTTTTGAGACGGAGTCTCACTCTGACCTCCAGGCTGGAGTGCAGTGACGTGATCTTGGCTCACTGCATCCTCTGTCTCCTGGGTTCAAGCGATTCTCCTGCCTTAGCCTCTCGAGTAGCTGGGACTACAGGTTAGTTCTTTTTGTATTTTTAGTAGAGACAGAGTTTTGCCATTTGGGCCAGGTTGGTCTCAAACTCCTCACCTCAAGTCGTCCAACGTGCTAGGATTACAGGCACAAGCCCCTGAGTCTGGCCAGGGTTACTATATCTTTTTTTTTTTTTTTTTTTTGAGATAGAGTTTTGCTCTTGTTGCCCAGGCTGGAATGTAATGGCGTCATATTGGCTCACTGCAACCTCTGCCTCCCGGGTTCAAGCGATTCTCCTGCTTCAGCCTCCTGAGTCGCTGGGATTACAGGCACATGCCACCACGCCTGGCTAATTTTTGTATTTTAGTAGAGACAGGGTTTCACCATGTTGGCCAGGCTGGTCTCAAACTCCTGACCTCAGGTGATCCACCCAGCTTGGCCTCCCAAAGTACTGGGATTACAGGCGTGAGCCACGGCGCCCAGCCTGCTATATCTTTTTGATGGCCTGATCCTTTATCATTACACAGTGCCCTTCTTTGTCTGTGATTATTTTCTTTGCTCTGAATTCTACTTATATCTGATATTAATATATAAATGTACTTTTATTTAATTGTAATTAATTTAAATTTAAATAGGAACATGTGGCTGGTGGCTGCCATATTGACAGTGCAGTTCTGGAAGGTGGAGAGAGCTATGATACAAATTTAATTAAAAGGTAAATTTTATAATATAATAGAAGATGATAAGGGCAATGGATAGTTAGCAGGAAAGGGGAGATTGGGGCAGAGGGAGCAGGGTATATGATTTTCCGTTGGATAATCAAGAGAGAAATCATTGAATATGACACTTGAACAAAAATTTGAAGGAGTACAGGAGTTAGCTGTGCAGATATCTTGAGGAAGAGTATATCAAGGGCTAGCAGAGAGACAGGCCATTGTAAGAACTTTAGTTTTTTCTTTGAGTGATGTGGAGAACATAATAGGGGTTAGATTAGACCCTTTTTACATTGTATAAAGCTCAGTCTGGCTGGTATATTGAAAATAGACTATAGGGGGACAAGGTGCAAACAGGGAGAACAGGTAGGAGGTTGGAATATGGGTGAAAGATGAAAGAAAGGTGTCAGACCCGATGATTAGAGCAGATTTTGGGAAATATATTAGACATTTAGTTTTGGATATGTTAAGTTTGAAATGTTTATTAGATATATTCAAGCAGAGAAAACAAGTAGACTGCTTGTAGTTCTATTCCAGATATGAATCCTTGCCCTTGTGGAGCTTACACTTTATTGGAATATGGGTGGTAAATACAATGTGTATATAAAACATATGCTATGTAAGAAAACAATAAGTCCTATGGAGAAAATTCAAGTAGGAAAGTGGGATAAATGGTGTTGGGGCTCTGAGGTCCTGAAAAGGTAATATTTGAATAATGATAAGAAGGTGATAAGGAGATACTTGGAGAAAAGTGATTCAGCAGAGGGAACCAAGGTGTAAAGGTTCCCAGGGGAGAACATTGCTGGTGTGTTTGAAGAAGAGCAAGGAGACTTAAGTGTGGCTAAGGGAAAGGACAGTACAGAGGTAACCAGTGTCCAGGTTATGGGCCATTTTAAGGGCTCTGGCTTTTATCCTGAGTTAAGGAGCTAGTGGATAGTTTCATAGAAGAAAGGCATGATCCAACATGTGGTTCAATTGAGTCACGCTGGCTTTGGTGCTAAATAGACTGAAGGGGCAAGGGTGGAAACCAAGAGTTAGGAGACTTACAGTAATTCAGGCAAGAGGCTGTGGTAGCTAAGTCTAGGGTGGTGGCAGTGAGGAATGATAGTATTCTGGATACGTTTGGGGAGTCGCACTGACAAAATTGGCTTACCAGTTGGATGTGGGATGAGAGGAGTCAAGGATTATTCCAAGATTTTGGCCTGAGTCATTGGAAGGATATAGTTGTGCTGAGATGGGAAAGACTGGGAAAAGCAGGTTTGAAGGGGGTGATGAGGAGCTGTTTTGGACATGTTAAATTTATAATGCCTATTGGACATCTGAGTATGGGTGTTCAGTACGCATTCTAATTATATTTATGAAGACTTTCATGTTTTTAAAAATGAAAAAATGTATTGAAGCAGTGTATTCATTGTTCTGAAATATGTATGTTTAGCATCTTAATTTTTAACATGTTCAATCCTGGCAAAACCTGCATATTTTGAAGAGAGAGAAATTGACTACTTTTTAGCTCTGCTGTTAGAGTTGGTGGTACTTTCTTAGAGCTAAATAAAGATGTCATTCCGATTTTAGAAATGGAAATATACATAGTCTGAGTGTTTTTAATTGCTTTCTATTTTAGGTCTTTTTACTGCTGGATTGTGCAAGATATTTAACCCTATTTTGTTTGAATTATGACTTAAATATCAAACATCTTAACTAAGAAAAGGGAAACATTTTAGTTTTGGAAGTCAGAATGCCAAGGAGAAGGAAAAATCTTGGGGGAAATCCTTTTCGGAAGACTGCAAACCCTAAGGAAGTTGTCGTATCCAGTGTTGCTAGTCGTGAGGAGCCAACCACTACTCTACCTTCCATGGGTGAGACAAAAGTTGATCAGGAAGAACTCTTCACCAGTATCTCAGAGATATTTTCTGATCTGGATCCTGATGTAGTGTATTTGATGCTTTCTGAATGTGATTTCAAAGGTGAGAAAAAGTTTAGTTTGAACCCTGTCCGTCTTATAAGAAGACTATGTACTATGCCATGATTAATAGTAATATAGAAAAATGTCTTATTTCTATTTTATTCATCATTTATTAATCATCTGCTATTGGCAAGTTACTAAGGTTGGTATTTGAGTTGGTATTTGGGATATGAAGAATAAAACATATTTTCTGCTCTTAAGAAATGTGCAGTTCTAGGTGTAAGGTTGTATAGATAGCATATTCTATCTCTTTCATCTTCACTCTAGAACAGACTGGCACTACTGACATTTTAGGCTACATAATCCTTTATTTTGAGTGGCTCTCCTATGCGTTGTAGGTTTAGCAGCATCCCTGGCCTGTACACACTAGATGCAATAGCTCCTTACCACCCAGTTGTGACAATAAAAAATGTCTCCATGTATTGTCATTTGTTCCCTGGGAGGCAAAATTGTACTTGATTGAGAACCACTCTCCTAGAATGTAAGCTCCATAAAGACAGAGTTTTTAAAAACTTTGTTTTACTCCCGTATCTTCAGCCCATAACATAGCAACTGACTCATAATAGGAGCTGAGTAAATATCTATTAAGCGACTAGGTAATTATAATTATGGAAATAAGAGCTGATTAAGAGTTGAGGCTAGCAGAATAGTATAATTTCAAAACATTGACTTTGGAGTCAAGAAACCTGGGTTGGATTTCCAGCTCTGCCCCTTAATCTCTCTGAGTCTCAGTTTTCTAATCTGTTAGGGAGAAAAATAACAGTAAGCACCTCATAGGACTTTTTTTTTTGGTGAGGATTGAGTTTTAGTTTTTTGTTTTTGGTAAAGTCTTCAGTATGGTAGGTTATTAATAACTTGTCATACATTGTTTAGAAGTATGTAGACAGAAGGGAGTTTATATTGGCTAGATGAGTAAATTAAATGTTGATGCTTAGTATTGTTACTAGCCTTGATTAGTATAAGATAATATTATTCTGGATTTGGGAAATTTTGGTAATGTGTTATAAACTTCCAGTTTCAGTCATTGTGTGGTCTGTGATGTGAGCATATCTTGTCCAGTTATGCATGCAGAAAACCAGTTGTCAGCAGTGCATGATGCTCAGAAATGATAGTATATTGAGTTTTGTAAGTTACTTCGACATTTCCTAATTTTGGTGTGTTTAAAATTTAATTGTTGCATATAAACTAATACAGCAATGAGGAATTACAGGAAATCCACATCATCCTATACCATAACAAAAAAACTTATTTTTGTTTTCCAGAATCTTATATAGACCTTGTTCATAAGCATTTGAGATTTGAGTGGTGGAATTTTGTTATTATGTGTTTTTAACTTAACATAAGCATTTGTCTTTGTTGCTGTAATTTGTATTTTGAATGGGTTTCTAATATTCTACTGAGTTGTGCTATAGTTTAATTATATCTGTGTTTTTCGTGAATAATTAATATTGCAGAGAATATCTTGGTAAAAATATATTTTTCTTTCTTTTGGCTTTTTTTTCTTAGTTCCAACATTTTATTTTCTTGCGTCACAGGGTAAGAACTGCTTTGGCTCTTGGAAGCATACTGCTGAATTGCCTACCAATGAGGTGTGCTGACTTGTAATTCCACCAGGCTTGCATAAGTGTAGTGGTTTCACTTAAGCCTTTTCAACATTGTGTAGTAGTGTTTTAAGATTTTTTTTTTTTTTTTTTTTTGAGACAGAGTTTCACTCTTGCTGCTCAGACTGGAGTGCAGTGGCACCATCTCAGCTCACTGCAACCTCGGCCTCCCGAGTTCAAGTGATTCTCCTGCCTCAGGCTCTGAAGTAGCTGGGATTACAGGCGTCTGCCACCATGCCCGGATAATTTTTTTTTGTATTTTTAGTAGAGAATGGGGTTTCATCATGTTGGCCAGGCTGGTCTCGAACTCCTGACCTCAGGTGATCCATGCATCTCAGCCTCCCAAAATGTTAGGATTACAGGCACGAGCTACCGCACCTGGCCTGTGTTTTAAGATTTTAATAGGAATAAAATTGCATTTTTCTTAATTTGTGTTTTTTTAATAAAGAGGAATGTTGAACATTTTTGTACATGGTTGCTTATTCTTATATTCTTGTGTAAATTGTTCATTCACTAAAAAAAATTTTTTTTATACATGGTTTTAATTTTTCTCAGCAATCTGTATTAGGACTTTTTTTAATGTGATAAATACCTATCCATCTTGATCTTTAATTTACTTTTACTTAGTGTAATTTTTCATTGTATACACATTAAGTTTTTAGTTGATCTTTTCTGGTTTTACTGTCACTTTACTGTCATGTAGATTTTTTTCATAGAAATACTCCTTATGTTTGCTTTCTTTTTTTTTCCCCCGTCCCTGCCCCCCCCCCCCCCACCTTTTTTTTTCTTCCATTTTTAGGTTTTCTGTCCTTTGTAGTATTGCTATGATCTCCTAATTGGTCTCTGCCAGGCTTGCCCCCTCCAATCCCTCTTTGTTTTTCTTCTTAAGGGAACATTAATTGGGTGCTTACTAGGTGCCAGTTCTTGTGCACAGCACTTTTTCATGGATTATCTCATTTAATCCTCACAACAACCTATGAGGTAGGTGCTTTTATTATCCCCATATTACAAATGAGAAAGTCGAGGTTTAGGAAAGTTAACTTGTTGAAAGTGTCATAGCCAGCAGTAGAGCTTTAAATGTTGGTGTTCTGACTCCAGACCAGAGCTGTTACTTACTCTGCTGTGCTGTTTCCATACTTATCTTTCTTAAAACGGCAAGACAAAACAAAATAAACAACCCCTTCCTCCAAACTCCAGATGCTTAAAAATTCTTATTTTGTTATTTTTTTGGTTTCCTTTTTTTTTGAGTTAGGGCCTCACTCAGTCACCCAGGCTGGAGCGCAGTAATCACTTTCACTAGAGGCTCACTGTAGCCTCGACCTCATGGGCTGAAGTGATTCTCCTACTTCAGCCTCCTGTGTGGCTGGTACTATATGCACATGCTAACACACTGGCTAATTTTTGTGGAGACAAGAGTTTTTCCATGTTGCCCAGGCTGGTCTCGAACTCCTGGGCTCAAGTGATCTACCTGCCTCAGCCTCCCAAAATGTTAGGATTATAGGCATTAGCTACCACACCCGGCCTTAAAATTTCTAATGGCTCCCTATTTGTGTTATAACAGAAAGAGCTCAGCATTGGAGTCAGATACACCAGTCTTGGCTCTGTCACTGACTATCTGTGTGACTTGGGTCAAGTTAATGTACTTTTTAACTTCATTTCTTCATCTGTTTGCTAGGAATAATATACCTCATGGTAGTATTTGAGGATTCAGTGAGGCGATGTGTATAAAACTTCTAGCTCAAATGCTATGTGGTAGTTTCCTTCAAGTTCCCTTCGAAAATAAAATTAATATTTCTTAACATGACATACAGGACTCCTCCCAATTTCACCCAATCAACCTCCCTCTAGGGAGACCCAAGCTTGGGTTTACACTTTTTTCTCTTGTGCCTGGCAAGTTACTTTTTAAGCTTCAAATCTCAGTTCACATATCACCTTATGTGAAATCTTTTCTTATTCTCCTTTGTGCTTCTATGGCATTTGTACATTATCAAAAGTGTGCATTATTTATTTATTTATTTATTTTTGAGAGGGAGTCTCGCTCTGTCACCAAGACTGGAGTGCAGTGGAGTGATCTCTGCTCACTACCACCTCTGCCTCCTAGGTTCAAGAGATTCTCCCACCTCAGGCTCCTGAGCAGCCAGGATTACAGGTGTGCGCCGCCGTTACGCCTGGCTAATTTTTATATTTTTAGTAGAGATGGGGTTTCGCCATGTTGGCTAGGTTGGTCTCTAACTCCTGACCTCAGGTGATCCACCTGCCTCAGCCTCCCAAAGTTCTGGGATTACAGGCATGAGCCACCGCGCCAAAAAGTGTGCATTATTTAATCTGTATTATATTACAATGTAATTGTCTCTAATATAATTGTTTTTAGTCTCTATTGGATTGCAAAGTTCTTTGAGCATATTAAAGTTTTTTTTTTACAAAATATTTCTGATATGCAGTACATGCTCAAATATTCTTTGTATTAAGTGAAATTCATAGCGTGGATCATGTAAATAAGTTAGATTTACTAAGAGAATACATAAAATACTTTAAAAGTGTGCATGCAATAGGTAAGTATTTTTAAAATTAATCAACAGGCTTTAGGACTTTCATAAATAAGCCTAATATGTCCAATTACAGATATTTATGTATTTACTCATTTCAGCAAATAATATTTATTTGATGATAGTTTATTAGCTTGGTTTATTAGTGTTTTCCTGAAAGAATAGAATTGCATGTCTCCATCATTCAGACTTTTTGCTACTACAGACTTTGGTATGTTAGTAAAACATTAATTTTTAAAAAGTAACATGAATATTGTACATTTATATTCTGTTCAATGCAAAATCCAATATAATTTTAGCTGGATTTTAATAAAATTATTAAATCTGTTTTCTCTGTCTATATTTTTGTTGTTGTTGTTATTCTTGTTGTTGTACAGTTGAAAATGCTATGGATTGTCTATTAGAATTATCTGCCACTGATACCAAGATAGAAGAATCATCTTCACAAAGTTTCGTTGCTTCTGAGAACCAAGTAGGTGCAGCAGAAAGTGAAATAATGGAAAAACGTCCTGAAGAAGAGAGTGAAGATTCAAAAATGGATTCATTTTTGGACATGCAGCTAACTGAAGACCTGGATTCCTTAATACAGAATGCTTTTGAGAAATTGAACTCTTCTCCCGATGACCAAGTATACTCATTTTTGCCTTCACAAGATGTTAATAGTTTTAATGACGCGAGTGAGTTTATAAATCCTGATTCAAGTAATATGACTCCCATTTTTTCTACACAAAATATGAATTTGAACAGTGAAAATTTAGAGAATTCTGGTTCTACTTTAAGTTTAAACCCATTACCTTCACATTCAGTTTTGAATGAGTCCAAGTGTTTTATAAAGGATAACACATTGGCTTTGGAAAGTAACTACCCAGAAGATTCTCTTCTCGGTAGTTCTTTAAATGTAGCAAGTGACTCCATCGTGGGTTGTAGCAGTCTCAATCAAAAACAGAAAGAACTTTTAGAATCTGAGTGCGTTGAGGCTCAATTCTCCGAAGCTCCTGTAGATTTGGATGCCAGTGAACCTCAGGCTTGTTTAAACCTTCCAGGGCTTGATTTACCAGGTACGGGTGGGGATCAGAAATCTACTCGGGTCTCTGATGTGTTTCTGCCTTCCGAAGGGTTCAACTTCAAGCCACACAAACATCCTGAACTGCCAACTAAGGGGAAGGATGTGAGTTACTGCCCAGTACTTGCTCCTCTCCCCTTACTGTTGCCTCCTCCGCCACCTCCACCAATGTGGAATCCAATGATTCCTGCTTTTGACCTCTTCCAAGGAAACCATGGCTTTGTAGCTCCTGTTGTAACCACAGCTGCACACTGGAGATCTGTCAACTACACATTTCCACCCTCAGTTATTTCTCACACTTCCCCAACAAAAGTATGGAGAAATAAAGATGGAACAAGTGCTTATCAAGTACAAGAAACTCCAGTTTCTCAGGCTGTAAGAAAGAAGACATCTTACATTGGACTAGTTCTTGTTCTTCTCAGAGGTCTTCCAGGATCTGGAAAATCTCTTTTGGCAAGGTATGAGGTTTAATTGGGTTTTTAAAAAATAGTATAATGTCTGAATTTGAACACAAGTGTGAATAAATAGGCAAAATGCTTTGCTTAGGAGAGATCTTTAGTAACTCCTAAAATGTTTTCTTTTTACTAAGTTTTCCTAACTTTGTGTAGCTAATAACACTGTTTTCTCTGGAAGTTTTCTTTATTGAATCCCTTCATCTTGGAATATCTCTTTGAAAGACAGAAGAAAAAATTAAAGACAATTCCAAAATTGTGAGCTATTGATGTAGTAGAAGAGAGCTAATTTGAGGGGGAGAAAGATGAGTTCAGCTTTGATCACAGAGTTGAAGAGATATAATTGATCTTGATTTCATGGAATAGAAGCCTTAAATACATTAATTTTACTGGTAGTTGGAAATTCAGGATTATAGAATGTTGTTAAATAATGCTTTTAGAAATGTGTGATTTGAAGGAAGAGAGTATAGGATGACAACTGGTAGTCAGAGAACTTCAATTTTTCGGGGACTTTTCTGTTCCAAAATAGAGTACCATCAGTTATTTGATCTCATATATACACCTTTATCTCTTCTGTAGTTAAGGTAGGCTGTGAGTGCCTTAATCTGGGAGACAGGAGTCAGTGTTAGAGGCAGCTTTGTAATGGTTTCAGTGGGACTCCTTGAAGAGTATTGTTTTCATAGTCCGTCTCTATCCCTGCTTAACCTTTAAATTCCAGAAGATTTCACCTCATCTATTTTATATGCTAGTTCTTTTTTTTTTTTTTCTTCCAAATTTTAACCATTAGCCTTCTAATATTATCAGTTGGGTCTCTATTTGATCCTGGGTGTATCTAGTCTAGTCCTAATGAATATGCATAGATAACTGGAGAATGTCCTTCATAAACTTATTTTTAGTTTTTTTTTTTTATATCTTTTCTGTGTCTGGGCTTCTCTGCCAGTAAATTTCCACATATTCTGCTGATACACTTATAGGCATATTTTTCAGTAGACATGTAGGCTTTTCTGACTTAATAGCAACAACAACAAAAAAACAATTTAATATTATAGATGTTACTGTCAGTCATGGCAGTGTGTTTCATGAAAGAGATTGAACTGGAAGGTGGTACCTTAGAAGGCAGTTGAGCTATGAGACAAGTTTGAAGAACTAGGTTTCAGGGGCATTTAGAATCAGAAGCAGCTACAGTGTGGGTAAAGAAAAATTTGCTTTTCACGAGGTAGAAACTTAATATTTTTTGAATGAAGAGAGGGAAATAACAGGGAGAGTGTTGAGACATAGAACCTGCATTGTCTTGAAGAGAATGGTCCAGTATTCAAACCAAAGGAAAACGATGGATGCAAAAAGCCTTTTGAATTTATTGAAAAGAAGGTCGTGAATGGATATCTGAGAAACAATTTTGTTGTCCTGTGAAGAAAAAAGGGTTTAACAAGCTCTGATGATGGAGTTAAGGGAAGGAGAGAAGTTGGGTAGTAGTTGAAAGGGGTCTCAAAGTGTAGTTACAATTTTTTTTTTTTTTTTTTTTGACAGAGTCTGACTCTGTCGCCCAGGCTGTTGTGCAGTGGTGTGATCTCAGTTTAATGCAACCTCCACCTCCCCAGGTTTATGAGATTCTCCAGCCTCAGTCTCCTGAGTAGCTGGGATTACAGGTACCTGCTGCCACCCCCAACTAATTTTTATATTTTTAGTAGAGACAGGGTTTCACCATGTTGGCCAGGCTGGTCTCAAACTTTTTTTTTTTTTTTTAAGAGACAGGGTCTTGCTTTGTCAACCAGGCTGGAGTGCAGTGGCATGATGATAGCTCATTGTTGCCTTGAATTCCTGGGTTCAAGCAATCCTCCTGCCTTGGCCTCCCGAGTAGCTAGGACTACAGGCATGGGCCACCACACTCGACTCATTTTTAAATTTTTTGTAGAGATAGAGTCTTGCCATCTTGCCCAGGCTCATCTCAAACTCCTGGGCTCAAGCAGTCCTCCCACCTCAGCCTCCCAAAGTGCTGGGACTATAGGCATGAGCTATCATACCCAGCCTGGTTAGAATTCTTAAAGATAGCTGAGATATATACATGTTTAACAGTAAAAAACGAAGTGTCAGAGAAGGGAAAGCTACAAAGAGAAGAGGATAAACATAGGAATTGGGATCAAATGAGCATTCACTAGAATGTAAGCTCCGTGAGTGCAAGCATTTTTGTCTTTTTTTGTTCATGATATATGCTCAGTGCTTAAAACAGTGCCTGGCGCTTAATAGATGCTACAGAAAGGGACATATATTTTCAGAAAAGGATAATTAAAAATTTGTTAATCTTCTAACCATTATAAATATTTTATAGTTAAGGATAAAAGGTCTTCATAACATTAAAAACAAGTTTCTGAATAATAATTTACGTACAGCAAAATAGACCTGCCTTAGGTCAGATTTTTTTGGAATTAAACTTCTGCTTAGAGTATTTTCAGTATGATTTGTTTGAATATTATAATATGTTTATTCTTTTTTTTTTTGACGGAGTCTTGCTCTGTCACCCAGGATGGAGTGCAGTGGCGTGATCTAGGCTCACTGCAAGCTCTGCCTCCCGGGTTCACGCCATTCTCCTACCTCAGCTTCCCGAGTAGCTGGGACTATGGGACTACAGGCGCCCGCCACCACACCTGGCTAATTTTTTGTATTTTTAGTAGAGACAGGGTTTTACTGTGTTAGCCAGGATGGTCTCGATCTTCTGACCTCGTGATCCGCCTGCCTTGGCCTCCCAAAGTGCTGGGATTACAGGCGTGAGCCACCGCACCCGGCCTTATTCTTTTATTTATCTATTTGTGTTTAATTTTTTTTTTTCTTTTTTTTTGAGAGAGGGTCTTATTCTGTCACCCAGGCTGGAGTGCAGTGGTGCAACCTTGGCTCACTGTAACCTAAACCTCCTGGGTTCAAGTGATCCTCCCAACTTAGCTTCCCAAGCAGCTGGGACTATAGGTGCACACTACCACACCTGCCTAATTTTTGTCTTTTTTGTATAGTTAGGTTCTTGCTATGTTGCCCAGGCTGATTTTTACTCTTTTATTTTATTTATTTATTTTTTTGAGACACAGTCTTGCTCTGTCGCCCAGACTGGAGTACAGTGGTGCAATCTCAGCTCACTGCAACCTCTGCCTCCTGGGTTCTAGCAATTCTCATGCCTCAGCCTCCCTAGTAGCTGGGACTATAGGTGCATGCCACCATACCTGGCTAATTTTTGTATGTTTAGTAGAGATGAGGTTTCACCATGTTGGCCAGGCTGGCCTTGAACTGGCCTCATGTGATCTGCAAAATGATAGTACTTGAATCATTTATTTGGTTTATGACTTTGGAAAAATTAGGAGAGAAAATTTAGAAGAAAAGGTAATGAAAATTATTTCATTTATCTTTCACAGGACTTTGCAAGAGGATAATCCAAGTGGAGTCATTCTTAGTACTGATGATTATTTTTATATAAATGGACAATACCAGTTTGATGTAAAGTACTTAGGAGAAGCACATGAATGGAACCAGAATCGTGGTAAGAACAGATAATCAGATTCTGGGTAATGTTATGAGTAATATAGAGAAAAAATTCACTTAGTATTTGTTTGTGTGTTTCTTTTTGTTTTTTGAGACAGGGTCTCGCTATGTTGCACAGGCTAGAGTGCAGTGGCATGATCTTGGCTCACTGCAGCCTTGACTTCTTGGTTCAGGTGATCCTCGCACCTTAGCCTCCCAAGTAGCTGGGACCACAGATGTGCCACCATGCCTGGCTAATTTTTGTATTTTTTGTAGAGACAGGATCTCACTTTGTTGTCCAGGCTGGTCTTGAATTCCTGGGCTCGAGCAATCTGCCTCTCTCCACCTCCCAAAGTGCCAAGTTTGCAGAAGTGAGCCACTGCGCCCAGTTAAATTGGCTTGGAATTTTTTTTTTTTTTCGAGATGGAGTCTCACTTTGCGCCCAGGCTGTAGTGCAGTGGTGCAGTCTGGGTTCAAGTGATTCTCCTTCCTCAGCTTCCTGAGTAGCTGGGATTACAGGTGCATGCCATCACACCTGGCTAATTTAGATATTTTTTGTAGAGACGGAGTTTCCCCTTGTTGGCCAGGCTGGTCTCGAACTCCTGACCTTAATTGATCCGCCTGCCTTGGCCTCCCAAAGTGCTGAGATTACAGGTGTGAGCCACCGTGCGTGGCCTATAACTGTATAGTATATATAAAATTTTAACTATCGTTAACATTAATTCTTATGTTACATAGTGAGAGGTGAGTTTGTCTTATAGGGTTGTTATAAGGATTCAAAGAGTTAATTTTTGTCAGGTACTTAGAATATTGTGTGGCATATTTAAGTTATCAGTAGGGATCTTTTGAGAAGTAAATCTAATTTTCTACTTGGGTCTCAGAATAGCTGTAAGGAAATTGCAGTTGTTTCCTATGTGTCTTTTTTTTTTTTTTTTTTTGACACAGTATCTTGCTCTGTTGCCCTGGCTGCAGTGCAATGGTGTGATCTCAGCTCACTGCAACCTTCACCTCCCATGTTCAAGTGATTCTCATGCCTCAGCCTCCCAGCCTGAGTAGTTGGGACTATAGGCGTGTGCCACCATACCTGGCTAATTTTTGTATTTTTAGTAGAGATGGGGTTTTGCCACATTGGCCAGGGCCAGGCTTGTCTCAAACTCCTGGCCTGAAGTGGCCTGCCTACCTCGGCCTCTGAAAGTGCTGGGATTGCAGGTTTGAGCCACCATGCCCAGCCTGGTTACTACTTTCTAAAATGGAATTTGAACCACTAGAAATGGAATTTGACCAGTTAACCACTGGTTTTCCTTAGATTGGTTTACTCTTTTTTTTTTTGAGATGAAGTCTTGCTGTGTCGCCCAGGCTGGAGTGCAGTGGCGTGATCTTGGCTCAGTGCAACCTCTGCCTCCCGGGTTCAAGTGATTCTCCTGCCTCAGCCTCCTCCCGAGTAGCTGGGATTACAGGCGCGTGCCACCATGCCTGGCTAATTTTTGTATTTTTAGTAGAGACAGGATTTCACCATGTTGGCCAGGCTGGTCTTGAACGCCTGACCTTGTGATTCACCTGCCTCGGCCTCCCAAAGTGCTGGCATTACAGGCATGAGCCACTACGCCTGGCGATTGGTTTACTTTTTATGGAAGATAGTGTGAGAATAAAAATGACTCTCTAAACTGAATCTGTAGGGACATCATAGGTAAAAATTTAGTTTCCTTGCTAGCATAACTGTCTATTCAGTGAAGATGGTTTTATCATTAAATGTTTATTTGCATAGTTTGAATTTTCTGTGGAGAATCTTATTAAGATATAGGGACTATATTTTCCTCAGGTTTTTTTTTTTTTTTTTTTTGAGACAAAGTCCTGCTCTGTTGCCAGGCTGGAGTGCAGTGGCACGATCTCGGCTCACTGCAATGTCTGCCTCCTGAGTTTAAGCGATTCTCCTGCCTCAGCTCCTGAGTAGCTGGGACTACAGGCATATGCCACCACGCCCAGCTAATTTTTGTATTTTTAGTAGAGACAGGGTTTCACCATGTTGGGCAGGATGGTCTCGATCTCTTGACTTCATGATCCGCCTATCTTGGCCTCCCAAAGTGCTGGGATTACAGACATGAGCCACCGCACCTGGCCCTCAGTCTTTTATGATAAGTGTACTGTAAAGGTGATTCTTGAGTTTGCCATCTTTAGACATTGTTAAATTTTTATATATTCTTTTTTGAATTAAAGATTAAGAATTCAGGAATCTGAAAATGCCAACATAACTAAAACCAAAGGAGGCGGTATGATTTGGTGATGAAGATCACCCTTGGATTCACCAGTTACTAGCTATATGATCTTGTGCAAGTTACTTATACTTTCCAAGGCCCAGTGTCCCTTTTGTAAAAGGGAATAATAATACTTAACTCCCAGAATTGTTGTGAAAGTTAAATGAAGGTAAAAAGTGTTAACATTGGCTGGGCGCGGTGGCTCACGCCTGTAATTCCAGCACTTTGGGAGGCTTAGGCAGATGGATCACCTGAGGTCAGGAGTTTGAGACCAGCCTGGCTAACATGGCGTTACCCCATCTCTACTAAAAACACAAAAGTTAACTGGGCATGGTGGTGCACACCTGTAGTCCCAGCTACTTGGGAGGCTGAGGCAGGAGAATTGCTTGAACCTGGGAGGCGGAGGTTTCACTGAGCCAAGATCCCAC
The DNA here is from genome assembly GCF_009828535.3 of Hylobates moloch. NCBI lineage: Eukaryota > Metazoa > Chordata > Mammalia > Primates > Hylobatidae > Hylobates > Hylobates moloch. Next base: position 50,982,516 of record NW_026652292.1, on the reverse strand, counting down.
CACTGCACTCCAGCCTGTGTGACAGGGCGAGACTGACTCAAAAAAAAAAAAAAAAAAAAGTGTTATCATGGTTCAGCATGCCCTTATAACAGCAACAATAATACATGTTAATAGGTGGAATTCATTTTAAAACTGCTTTGTTAAGACAAAATTCATGTGCCATACAAATCATCCATTTAAATTGTACAATTCGATGGTTTTTAGAACTTAATATTCAGGGCTGTACATTCATCCCTACACTCTATTTAATTGGGTTTTGCTGCAACTTTTAGAACACGCTAAATGTTAGAACATTTTTGTCATCTCAGAAAGATTCTGTACCTATTAGCAGTCACTCTTCATTTCTTTCCAGTCTGTGTTTTGTCGCTATAGATAATTTGCCTATCAAATTCACCTACAACATGTGGACTTTTGTGACTGGCTTCTTTCACTTAGTATAATGTTTTCAAGCTTCATCCATGTTGTAGCATGTGTTTCATTCCTTTTTATGGATGAGTAAGATTCCATTGGGTGGATATATCACATTTTATTAATCTGTTCATCAGTTAATAGACATTTGAGTTGTTTTCACTTTTTGGCTATTAAGAACAGTGCTGCTATAAACAAACACACATGTCTATGTCTAGCCTTTTTAGGAACTGCCATGCTGTTTTCCAAAGCAATCACACCTTCTTATGTTTCCTCTAATAATTTATGAGGGTTTCAACTTTTCCACATCCTCACCAACACTTGTTATTGTCTGTTTTTTTGATTATTCCTATTCTGGTAGGTGTGAAGTGGTATCTCATTGTGGTTTCAATTTGCTTTTCTCTGATGGCTAATGATGTGGAACATCTTTTTGTGTGTTTATTGGCCATTTGTATATCTTCTCTGGAGAAATATCTATTCATATTTGCTCTGTCACTTAGACTGAAGTGCACTGGCACGATCTTGGCTCATAGCAACCTCCGCCTCCTGGGCTCAAGTGATTCTCATGCCTCAGCCTCCCTAGTAGCTGGGATTACAGGTGCATGCCACCATGCCCGGCTAATTTTTGTATTTTTAATAGAGACGGAGTTTCACTATGTTGGCCAGGATGGTCTCGAACTCCTAACCTCAGGTGATCCGTCCACCTCAGTATCCCAAAGTGCTGATATCATAGGTGGTGTGAGGTACCGTGCCCAGCCTCCTTTGCCCATTTTTAAGTTGGTTCTTTGTTTCTTCATTAGTGAGTTGTTAGAGACTGGGCAGAACTTTGAAAACTTCCAAATAAATTACTTGTAAGACTTACTTGTTGTGGTACATCATTAATTTCCTGTATGGTCTAATTCCTTTGGAAGAAAGGTAAGAAAATCCCTTGTGCAATGGTGTATTATAATGTTTTCTTTATTTCAGATCATTACATTGTGTGTGTGTGTATATTTGTCCATTTGTGTTTGTTGTTTTTAAACTTTATTTTTGAATAATTTTAGATTTGTGGAAAAGTTGCAGAGATACTGTGGAAAGCTTCTGTATACCCTTCACTCATTTATCCTTCATGTTAACATCTAATATAACTAGGATGCATTTGTCAAAACTAAAATTGGTTTATTATTATTAACTAAACTCAAGACTATAGTTTGATTTTAATTTTTCTACTCAAGGTCTTTATCTCTTGCTTGACAGTCTTAATATGTGGGGTTTTTTTTGAGACGGAGTCTTACTCTGTCACCCAGGCTGGAGTACAATGATGTGGTCTCAGCTCACTGCAACCTCTGCATACCGGGTTCAAGTGATTCTCCTGCCTCAGCCTCCCAAGTAATTGGGACTACGGGCTCGTGCCACCACACCTGGCTAATTTTTGTATTTTTAGTAGAGACGGGGTTTCAATATGTTGGCCAGGTTGGTCTCGAACTCCTGACCTCATGATCCGCCTGCCTTTGTCTCCCAAAGTGCTAGGATTACAGGCGTGAGCCACCACACCCGGCCTTGTTTTGTATTTTTTAGGCAGAGTCTCACTCTGTTGCCCAGGCTGGAGTGCAGTGGCCCGATCTTGGCTCACTGCAACATCTGCCTCCTGGTTTCAAGTGATTCTCTTATCTCAGCCTCCTGAGTAGCTGGGACTGCAGGTGGGCATCACCACGTCCAAATAACTTTTGTATTTTTAGTAGAGATGGGAGTTCACCATGTTGGCCAGGCTGGTCTCGAACTCCTGGCCTCCCAAAGTGCTGGGATTATGGGCGTGAGCCACCATGCCCAGCCAACCCATACTTACTTAATTTTTATGTCCCCAAAGGGATATTTAGAAGTTGAGCAGTGAGTAAAATTAGCACATTGTGTTTTTCAAATTATGAAAAGATCAGATTTTTTGAAAATCACAATCTTAATATTGTTATTTAAAAAATGATTTTTAATTATCTGTTATGTTTTTCAGCAAAAGAAGCATTTGAGAAGAAGATATCTCCTATAATTATAGATAATACAAACCTACAGGCATGGGAAATGAAACCATATGTTGTTTTGGTTAGTACCATAAGTTGTCATAAGTTTATAACAGTTTGTATGCAATTATTGGGGAACATTAATTATGAAAGTGAATCTGAAGCACTTAAGAATCTCAGAAGCTTGGATAGTCTGTAAATGAGCTTTCCTTGGTCTTCAGCAAAATGAGGAAATTAGGCCATTTAGCTGAGTTTTTCCATAAAGGTAAATTTTTTAATTCTGAAATTCAATTTTTGAACTCTAAGATTGTTTTGTTTTTTGGGGGTCTTTTATGAAAAGGTAGTGGTACTAAATTATAATTTTTTTGTTGTTCGTACGTATGTTATATATATTTATTTCCTTTTCCTCATACTTGGCAGAATCAAAATTTCTTGGTCCTTTGTTTTTCCCCAAATTTCTTTTGAAATTTTGCTGTTCTGAGAAATTCAGCATTCTGTAAACTCAGCTATTTTCTCTGAATTTGCCAGATTTCTTTTAATGTTGAAGCCTTTTCCCTTTACCTGACCTATACCTAATCCTCTTTCCCTTCTTGCTCTTTTTTGCCCACCTTTTTTTTTTTTTTTTTTTTTTTTTTTGCCAGGTGGGTCAGTGTTCTGGTCATGCCCCTGCCTCCTGGTTTTTCTTCAGCCTCCTGAGAAGTGGTTACAGGCCCGCCATATGCCAGTAATTTTTTTTTTTATACAGTTTCATCGAACTCCTGACCTCAGTTAATTCACCCACCTCGGCCTCTCAAAATGTTGGGATTACAGGCATGAGCCACCATGTCTGGCAGAAAATTCTTTATCTTCCTTTCTTAACTTTTTTTTAAAGAACATTCTGTCATTAACACATGTAGAATTTAAAAAATTACTGTGTAGTATTTTCATCTTGTGGTTATACCTTCACTTATTTAGTCAGTTCTGTATTAATAGCCATGTAGTTATTTGTATTCTTTTGCTGTTACAAATACTGGAAAACTGGCTATCCTGGCATATATCTAATATATGTATTATATAAATAAATGCTCTTATATAAGTATCAGCATAAATTTCTTATAGTTAATTGCTGGGTTAAAGTGATTGTATATTTTCCCATTTTAACACACTCATCAAGATTAGATAATCTTTACATTTTACATGTTATAAATTTGGGAACAATAATTTTAATTTCTTGGAAATACCTATTTTAAAATGTTTTTGTCTTTGTTGTATGTAGTCTCAGAAACACAAATATAAAGTCCTTTTTCGGGAACCAGACACATGGTGGAAGTTTAAACCAAAGGAACTTGCAAGGTAAAACTTGGAGGCTACCTAACATGCTTTTTATATAACGGCAGACAGACAAGGTCCATCTAGATTTTTGCCTTTGTAAATGATGAATGAATTGATTAGATTGTAACTTCATTTCTATTGCTTACAGCTTTTTGTCCAGTTTTATGAAGAGTTTGTGTTTCTAAAATTGAGTTAATTTACAGTAAAAATTCCCCTTGTATTATATATTCTGTTTCTTATTACCTTTTTTGAGTTTTTATTATTTATTTATTTACGTATTTATTTATTTAAATATAGAGACAGGGTTTTGCCATGTTACCCAGGCTGGTCTTGAACTCCTGGCCTCAAGCGATCCTCCTGCCTCTGCCTCCCAAAGTGCTGGGACCACAGGTGTGAGCCACCATGCCCAGCCTGTACTTTATTACTTTGAATCATATGTTAATATCTAAAACTAGAACAGACCCTAGGATTTGGCACACCTGAACTATGTGCTACTGGGAGATGTGGATTGTTGTAGCTGCTTAGTGACTTAGAGCACTGGAAGGTAGTACGGATGTAGAGATGGAAAAGGTAGCAAATATCCAGCTGTCCAGATATCTCACTCCATGCCTGCCTCCTGCCTCCCACTATGGCTATACTTTTTTCTTTATTCAGTTGGTTGACTTGAATAAAAATGTTAGTCAAGGCATGGACGTACAATGTGTTTTGCTTTGTGTTTTTTACTTCCATGGAGATAGCCCTAACTTCATTTTGGTTAGGCTATTTTTTTTTCTTGGCAATTTCAACTACCTTTAGTACTAAAGGACAACCTAATTTTAGTAAATTCACAGTGTTGTGTGAACATCACCCCTATGTAATTTCAGAACTTTTCCATTTCCTCCAAAGAAGCCCTATGCCTACAAGCAGTTACTCTGGTTCCCCCCTCCTCTTGGCAACCACTAATGTGTGTTCTGTATTTATGGGTTTTCCTGTTGTGTATACTGCATATAAATGGAACATACAATATGTGGCTGTTTGTGTCTGGCATCTTTTCACTTAGCATAATGTTTTTAAGGCTCATTCATGTTGTAGCATGTGTCACTACTTCCTTTTCATTTCCTTTTGAAAGATTACTGAGTTTGGTTTTCTGATATTTCATTTAGGATTTTTGCATCTTTATAAATAAATGAGATTGACCTACAGTTTTTTTTTTTATTCCTTGACTTGTCTTGCCTCACTGTGATATCATAGTTTTAGGATCATGAAATTAATTGGGAAGTGTCTCCTCTTTTCTTCTTTTCTAGGTTTATCTAAGTTTGAATGTTAGAATTTACTTTAAAAATTCTTTGGATCTGATGTTTTCTTTGTGAGAATGTTTAGTTGGAATTTTTCCGTTATAGCAACGTTTCCAAATTTATTAAGACTTTATTAAAGCAATTATAGTAGTCTCTTACTGTTTACACATCTACTGTGTTAGCAGTTAAGTTCCCTCCTGCAATCTTAGTATGTTTATCTTCCTTCTTTTTTCTTTATTATTCTCATCAGAGATCAGATTTTTTAATTAGCCTTTTCAGATAAACAAGTCTCAGCTTTATTTGAACTCCATTGTAAGTTTTTTAATGTTTAATTAATTTCTGCTTCTCATTATTCTACCTTTATTGCTTTAAAAAATCAATTTTCCTTTTTTTATTCTCTTGTGTTTTAAACTTCTCTATTTGAAGGTTTAGGTCATTTTCTAATATGACGTTTGATGTTAAAATTTCCCTATGTATGCCAGGTGTGGTGGCTCCTGCCTGTGATCCCAGTACTTTGGGAGGCTGAGGCAGGAGGATTTCTTGAGCCCAGGAGTTTGAGATTAGTCTGGGCACAGAGTGGGACCCTGATTCTACAAAAAATAAAAAAATTAGCTGGGTATAGTGGCGTGTGCCTGTGGTCCCAGGTACTCTGATGCTGAGGTGGCAGGATTGCTGTAGCCTGGGAGGTCGAGGCTGTGATGAGCTGTGATTGTGCCATTGCACTCCAGCCTGGGCAACAGAGCGAGACTCTGTCTTCCAAGAAAATAAAATTTTCCTATGTATTATTTCAGCTGCTCTCATAATTTTAATATATAATACTTTATTTTTGTTTTATTTAGTTATTTTCTAGTTTGCATTATAATTAATTTCGTTCTTTAACTCTTGGGTTATTTAGTACTGTGTTTTTAAATTTCTGAACAGATGAGTGTTTTGTCTTTTATAAAAATTGGTTTTCAACTTAACTACAATAGGTCAGGTTGTGTAGTTTGTACGATACTAATTCACTGATATTTTTAAGATTTTTTTGGCCTAGTTAAGTGTTGATTTTTTTATACATTTCATATTTGCTTGATAAGAATGTACATGATTACAATGTGTTAATATATCCATTAAATCATGCTTATTGTTACTCATATCTCCTATATTTGAGAGATGAATGTTGAAATCTCCCTTTATTATGTTGAAGTTCTCCTTATAATTCTGCCTATGTTTGCTTTGTATATTTGGAGGGTAGTTTTTGAAATGTATACAAGCTTAAGATTTTTATATTACCCTAATTAATTGAACCTTTTATTATTTTCTAGTGATTTTCTTTTGTCTTTAGTAGTGATTTTTGTTGTAAAGTGTAATTTGTCTAATATTGATAGACCTACATCAGCCTCCTTTTAGTTAGTATTTGTTATTTCTTTTTTCATACTTTGAATATTTTTATGTTCGATGTATCTCTTGTAAGCATGATGGCTGGATTTTTCGAAATCCACTCTGTCGACCTTGACTTTTAACTGATAAACTTAGTTCTTTTATGGTTATTTTGGTTATTCATATAATTGATCTTGTTTCTTACAATTATTCATATAATTGATCTTGTCTCATTCTGTGCTTTTTGTTTATCTCACCTTTTCTGTGATTGTTCTTCTATTATAGAAAATGATGTAGTTGGATTTTTTTTTCCTATCATGCGTTATTTAAATTTTTTTTTTTTTTTTCGAGACGGAGTCTCGCTCTTTCACCCAGGCTGGAGTGCAGTGGCGCGATCTCGGCTCACTGCAGGCTCCGCGCCCCAGGGTTCAGGCCATTCTCCTGCCTCAGCCTCCCGCGTAGCTGGGACTACAGGCGCCCGCCACCTCGCCCGGCTAATTTTTTGTATTTTTAGTGGAGACGGGGTTTCACCGTGTTAGCCAGGATGGTCTCGATCTCCTGACCTCGTGATCCGCCCGTCTTGGCCTCCCAAAGTGCTGGGATTACAGGCGTGAGCCACCGCGCCTGGCCTTAAAATTTTTAAAACTGTTTCCAAATTTTGTATTAAATTTTTTTCTTCTCTACTAATTTGGGAATCATGTATACTATTTTTGTTCTTTTAGTGGTTACCTTGCAAGTTTTATCATGCAGACTTTAAATCTAAAGTCAAACCGTTTTCTTGGCTTTCCTCCTCACGCATACGAAGACTTTAAAACATTGTAATTCTGACACTTGCCTCCCTCTCAATTTACATGCTGTCATTGTCCAGAATATACAGGTAGTGTTTGTTTTCACTTATTCATCTAGTTATTGCTTTCTGCTTCATTTTTTTCTTGCATCATATACCTTTCATCTGGGAATTTCCTTCTGCCTGATGTTCATCTTTGAGAATTTTCTTTACAGTAAGGGTCTGCTTGGTGTCAAATTCTTTTTTTAAAATCTGCAAATCTTTTTATTGCCCTCATTCTTGTAAGATACTTTTGCTGGATATGTATATTCTATACTGACAGTTATTTTCTGTTGTCGAAGATAACACTTGAAGTCAGCTGTCATTCTAATTGTTTCTTTGTAGATAGTTTTGAAATGATTTTTTAAAATTTCTGGTTGCTTTTAATATCATCTCTTTGTCTTTGGTGAATGACAATTTCAGTACTATGTTTCTAGTTATGGATTTCTTATTTTTTATCTTGTTTGGCATTTGTTGGCTTCTGAAATTAAGGGATTGGTGTTTTTCATCAGTTCTGGAAAATTCTCAGCATTTTTCTTTACATTGCTTCCGTCCCATGCATTCTCTTCTCTTTCCGGGACTTAGATTAGATATATACTAGAACTTTTGGCTCTGGCTCCTATGACTCTTAACCTCTCTTTCATATTTTCTATCTCTTTGCTTCTCTGTGATCTGAAACCAGACAAGATCGAGGTAGGTAAATATGAAAGCCAGATTTGCCCAACTGGCAAATGCATATTATTCCTGGGATCCAGTCACAAAGCCTTGAATTCAACCCAAGACAGGAAAGTTGCAATTGAGATGTTTTCATTAAGACCAAACCTTTGAGGAGCTTAAAGCATAACATCTGGCCTCCTGGCAGGTATAAACCTAGATGCTGTGTGAAAGAACTCCGAGTTGAAGGCCTCAGAATTCTCATATATTAAGTTCAACCAAATATGAGCTTATAATAAAAAACATTTTTAAAAAAGCCACCATGAGTGAAAACACAAACAACTAACTTCATATTTGAGCATCTAGAAACTTCAAATACTAGAATATTTTTTCTTTGTTTGAACTTAAAGTGTGTAATTTAAGAAATCCTTAACAAAATGAAAATTAGAATCCAGTTGTATATATTGTGGTCACAATAAAGCAGCTTTGATATTCTTATCTATTAGAAATATATTATTGTTTTTCTAGGCATATGTTCTGATTTTTAAAAACTTAATTATCAATATTCCTTCAACCCTTTTCTCCCCTGGAATTTTCAGGCGTAACATTCATGGGATAAGCAAAGAAAAAATAACAAGAATGTTGGAACATTATCAGCGTTTTGTTTCAGTGCCAATAATTATGAGTTCTTCGGTTCCAGAGAAAATTGAACGTATTGAGTTGTGTGCATATTCTTGTGAGGATAGAAGCACTAGGTAGGTTAAAATGCCTTATGTACGAAATTCAATTTGAAATATAATTGTTAAAAAGTATAATTTTGGAGCTTGTGGAATCATTGCTGATAAACTTTAAAAATAAGGTGGACTTGGCCGGGTGTGGTGGCTCACACCTGTAATCCCAGCACTTTGGGAGGCCGAGGCAGGTGGATCACCTGAGGTCAGGAGTTCGAGACCAGCCTGACCAACATGGAGAAACCCCGCCTCTACTAAAAGTACAGAATTAGCCGGGCTGGTGCGCATGCCTGTAATCTCAGCTGCTTGGGAGGCTGAGGTAGGAGAATTGCTTGAACCCAGGAGGCAGAGGTTGCGGTGAGCTGAGATTACGCCATTGCATTCCACCCTGGGCAACAAGAGCGAAACTCCATCTCAAAAAATAAAAAAATCAATAAGGTGGACTTTTGTTATTTTTAAGGGTTTAGTTATAGTCTTACCTGGAGTGGGATGTATGTAGTTATCAAGAGAGGTACGAGTTCATATGAGAGATGACATGACAGTTCTTTTATTGTCCTCAGAGTTTTGTGAGTCCGTGATGATGCTATGAATTCTCCTGCCAGTTTTACGTGATGCTCGCTGCTAATCCAGTATTTCCCTTATCTTCTCGCTGTTATTATTTTGTATCCACTCAAATCACTTCTTAATTTCCTTAAGTTTTAATGAAAATACTCTTTCAAGCTAGTGTTATAAAAATTATTAACGGTACACTTTTACCAAGTAATACAAGTCATGGCCTTCTGACAGTTTGCAATCCAAGGTAGCACTGATTCTGTTTAGCAATGAAGACACATAAACAAGTGAATAAATAAAAACAGCATTAATTGACAGACAGAGTAAAGAAGAAACCAGAGGTCTGAATTATCCGTATGTTATGATGGTAAGGGATAGAGAGGCTCTGTTAAAAAGGAGTTGGGAATAGGGAAGAGAAAATTTATAAATGCTTTTTTTATTGAGAAACAGTGTTGCAAAGTGGTTAAGAGCATGGACTTCTTGAGCTATATTTCCTGGGTTCAAAGTCCCAAAGCTTTGTAATCTCTGACAAGTTACAAAATCTTTCTGTACTTCAGCTCTTCATTTCTAAAATGCCAATAATAACACTCTGCTCATAAAAATCTTATAAGGATTATGAATTAGTACATGCAAGAGACTTAAAGTAGCATCATCTAACACATAGAAAACTCAGCGTTAGGTATGATTTCACTTAGGAAGGCATCCTGCGAGAGTTGGGACTTCGAGCACTCCTGAAGTTAAAAAAAAAAGGAAACGTGTTGACAAATTTAATCGAGAAAAATTAACTGAAGTTGAGAGTATAATGATTTGCACAAGTGCTCTGAGTCTGAAATTAACATTAAGTATGGCTTTAAAAAATCTTACCAAATGACATTTCAAAGGAAAGCTCTTTTTCTCTAATTTCTCTTAATCGGGCAAACAGCGTTGGTTGGCCCTTTGTGACTTTGTAAATGAAGCTTCCTCTGTATCAGACCTATTTTACATATGCTTAGCTATGTAAAACTAAGGTCAGAAAGAAGCCAGGAAAGTGGTGTCCTCTCCTGGGAACAAATTCAGAGCTTTAACTTTAATGCATAATTAACACCTAAACTGAAAATCTCATATGTACTATTCAATTTAAAAAAAAGTTTGCTTCATATATGCCAAGCATCATGCTAGGTAATGGGGTTACAACAATGTAATGTGTTCATAGTGTATTAGAGAAAGATCAAAATTAGCTTTTATAATTTTAATGTAGTTTATTTATAAAATTTTCAGAACAACTGTTAAGTGCCCTGTCAATTCATGCTTCTTTAAATCATAATATTGATGGCAGCATAAGAGACTTTCTCATGATACTCTTTAAAATAATCTTACAGCCCAAGAGACAATGAAGATATTCTCTCTGAAAAAGAAGAAAATATTTTATCTTCATCTTTGAAGCATCTAGAGTTCATTGAAGAGAAGAATCTTGACATAACCAAAGAAACAATGTTACCTGAGAATGTTACGTATCTCTCTAATGCAGATTTAAACAAAAGAAGAAAAGAAATAAGTGATATGAGTCCTAGCATTCAAAGTGCTTTAATTCTGGAAACTCCACATATGTATTTTTCTGACTCTGAAAGCAAACTCCAAGCAACAGACAAAAGTGAAGAAGAGCAAATAGAAATGGTGGCTGTAAAAGGGTATAGTAAAACTGACACAGATAGTTCTATGGAGAGAGTATCACCTATTACTTGCTGTAGTGAAAATCATCAAGAGGACTGTGATCTTACAAATACTGGACCACTTCAAAATGAAAAATCCTCACCTGGTGAAATAGTGGAAGAAAGAGCAACAGTAAAGAAAAAAGCCTTTGGGAAACAAAAAAGCAAATCGACTTTGGAAAAGTTCCCAAGACATGAGCTATCAAATTTTGTTGGTGACTGGCCAGTTGATAAGACTATTGGTCAGAGGACAAAAAGGAACAGAAAAACTGAAAAAACTTCATCTGTACAAAGTGACAAAAAGTATAATTACCCTCAGTCACGCAAATTAGTTAACAGTGTATCTGTGAATATAGATTGTGTCCAGCAACGAGGATCTCCACATGAAAGTGTAGAGGATGGCACAAAGTCACAGTGTGATGATGCTTCAGAGCCACTCGATAGCTATAAATACGATGCTTATAAAAATATTGAAAAAAACTCATTCAACATTGTGGGTGACTGGCCTTCATCTGATTCTTTAGCTCAGAGGGAACACAGATCAAGAATGCCAAAGACTGGCTTAAGTGAGCCCAACCTAGAAATTGGAACAAATGACAAAATGAATGAAATACCCTTGTCTGCAGCACATGAGGCCTGTTGGGACACAAGCTCTCAAAAACTAAAGACATTGGGTAGCTCCAATCTAGGAAGTTCTGAAATGCTACTCAGTGAAATGACCTGTGAGAGTCAGACTTGTCTAAGTAAAAAGAGTCTTGGGCAACACACATCATTGCCTCTTACTTTTACCAATAGTGCACCAACTGTTTCTGGAGTAGCAGAACCACAAATGTTAGCTGAATGTCAAGAGCAAATGCCTAAGAGAGACCCTGGAAAAGAAATAGGCATGTGCACCCAGACTGAACCACAGGATTTTGCTCTTTTATGGAAAATAGAAAAGAATAAAATTAGCATTTCAGATTCTATCAAAGTATTAACAGGAAGATTAGATGGATTTAAGCCAAAACTTTTCAATATTAACACAAAATCAGATGTTCAAGAAGCAATTCCATATAGAGTAATGTATGATAAAAGCACGTTTGTTGAAGAAAGTGAGCTTACCAGTGCAGATGAATCTGAAAATCTTAACATTCTTTGTAAACTGTTTGGATCCTTTTCATTAGAAGCCCTGAAAGACTTATATGAAAGGTGTAATAAAGATATTATTTGGGCCACAAGCCTTTTGTTGGATTCTGAAACTAAGTTATGTGAGGATACAGAGTTTGAGAATTTCCAAAAATCGTGTGATGGATCACAAATTGGGCCTTTTTCTCTGGGGTTGAATTTGAAAGAAATGATTAGCCAGAGAGGAACTTTAGAGAATTGTAATTCTCCTGTGCCAGAGTTTAGCCATGGGATTGGTATTAGTAACGCTAACTCACAGTCTACTTGTGATGCAGAAAGAGGAAACTCAGAGCAGGCAGAAATGAGAGCTGTCACTCCTGAAAACCATGAATCAATGACAAGTATATTTCCCAGTGCTGCTGTGGGTCTAAAGAATAATAACGACATACTTCCTAACAGCCAGGAAGAACTTTTATATAGCAGTAAGCAGTCCTTTCCAGGTATTCTGAAAGCTACTACTCCTAAAGATATGAGTGAAACAGAAAAAAACCTAGTAGTCACAGAGACTGGAGACAACATACATTCTCCTTCACATTTCTCTGATATTTTTGACTTTGTATCTAGTACTTCAAATCTTGAATTAAATGAAGAAATTTATTTTACTGATTCTCTTGAAATAAAGAGAAATGAAAATTTTCCAAAGGATTATGTGAAATTTTCAGATGAAGAAGAATTTATGAATGAAGATGAGAAGGAAATGAAGGAAATTCTAATGGCAGGAAGTAGTTTATCAGCTGGAGTTAGTGGGGAAGATAAAACCGAGATATTGAATCCCACTCCAGCGATGGCCAAATCTCTGACCATAGACTGTCTGGAATTGGCATTACCCCCTGAACTGGCTTTTCAACTTAATGAATTATTTGGTCCTGTTGGTATTGATTCAGGTAAGGAAAAAGTAAATGATCGTGTGTGTGTCTTTGTGTGACTAGACTATAGAGGGTCCTATTTTTTTTTTTTTTTTTTCTGAGACGGAGTCTTGCTCTGTTGCCCAGGCTGGAGTGCAGTGCCTCAGTCTCGGCTCACTGCAACCTCTGCCTCCCAGGCTCAAGTGATTCTCCTGCCTCAGCCTCCATAGTAGCTGGGATTATAGGCATGTGCCACCATACCTGGCTAGAGAGTTCTATTTTGGTCGTAAAATTATATTCTATGTTACCTGAAATGCAAAAGTAATTTTATGTTGCCTAACTTCACATAGTGCCTTATTTTTGACACATTTCTGGAGGACTTTAAAAAATACAATAGGAAGAAATAGAGACTATTTATATGGAGTTTGTATTTATCCTATACATAGTTTGAACGTTTTCTCTGGTATTTACTTCACACTTAATTGTACGGATGAACCTTTTAAAATCCTTTGGTGCTACTCCAGATACATTTAAGACAAGATTAATGTTTTAGAACATATTTATTGAAAAGTCTTGACTAATAGAAATGAATAAACATATTTAGACTCATGGAAAGGAATAACTTAGATTTACTGTGAAGCTTTGTATAACTGCAGTAGTCAAGAAGTGTGAAGGCAATAACATAGCATATAACATAAATAAAAATACTCTAAGATTTAGTAAATAGAAGCGTAAGTTAGGAATTAATAATACAAGTTAGTTTTGTGATGCATGAGGTGGTTTAGTATGTTTTCTGCAAATATATAATGAGTAATAATTACATTTTCTTCCCTCCCCCTTCCCCTACAAGGGTCTCTAACAGTTGAAGATTGTGTGGTTCATATAGATCTGAATCTGGCGAAAGTGATTCATGAGAAATGGAAAGAATCTGTAATGGTTGGTAGGCTTCTTTTTATAAAGAGCTCCTTTTTTGTCCATTTTGAACCTTTGAATTTCAGTAAAATCTACCACATAATATTAAGGAGTTCTATTGAATTTTGACTTTGAGATGGAAGAGTTCTATTGAATTTTGACTTTGAGAGAGAATGAACTTGTACCACTTAACAAATTACTGTCTTTTTTTTTTCTGTCTTTTCAGTAGTTTAAATATTTCCAAACAGCCAAATTATATAATTAGCGATGGAGCTCATTGTGATTGTTGATTTTTTTAACCTTTTTTTCTATTTTAGAGACAGTGTCTAGCTCCGTTGCCCTGGTTGAGTGCAGTGGCACAGTCATAGCTCACTGCAGCCTTGAACTACCGGGCACACGATCCTTCTGCCTTAGCCTCTAGAGTAGGTAGGACTATACAGGTGCCTGCCACCACACCTAGGTAATTTTTTTTTTTTTTTTTTTTTTTTTTTTATAGAGGCGAGGTCTCACTATGTTGCCCAGGTTGGTTTTGAATTCCTGGCTTTAAGTGATCCTCCTGCCTTGGCCTCCCAAAGTGTTGGGATTATAGGCATGAACCACTGTGCCTGACCTGTTTTTTTTTTTTTTAAGAAAAAAATTATAAACAGTGAGTTTTTCACTCCTGGAATTAAAGACTTCAATGCTGATTGGTTAAATTTCAAAGACAGTTTTTATTTAAAAACTTTTTTTCAGACCATTCTCCATAACAAGAAATTTTTTTTTAAAATGCTGTATTTTTACCATTCTAGAAGTGGAAACAATATGTAGCTGTAGTCATACTTCATAATTTTCATTATCTAACTTTATTGTTTTACTTAGATTAAGAATGGTTTATAGTTACACGAGGAGAAATGATTTCTAGAGAAAAATAATATAACCTTGTGTCCTTGTTTACTAATGCACTCCCTGTTTGCCAATCTCTTGCCTGGCTTTCGTGTTTAGGAGCGACAAAGACAAGAAGAGGTGTCTTGTGGCAAGTTTATGCAAGGTAAAGCACATGTTTTTATTTCTAACGTCTTAATGTTGAAACTTGGTGTGTGTGTTTGAATTTTAACTCATTCTAAATTACTTCCACAAAATACGGTACCCACAAATTTTGATTTGAAAATAAAAGTTTTATTTATTTATTTATTTATTTATTTAGAGATGGAGTCTTGCTCTGTCACCCAGGCTAGAGTGCAGTGATGCCGTTTTACCTTACTGCAACCTCTGCCTCCTGGGTTCAAGCAATTCTCCTGCCTCAGCCTCCTGAGTAACTGGGACTACAGGTGCGTGCCACCACGCCTGGCTAATTTTTGTATTTTTAGTAGAGATGGGTTTCACCGTATTGGTCAGGCTGGTCTTGAACTCCTGACCTCAGGTGATCCACCCGCCTCGGCCTCCCAAAGTGCTGGGGTTACAGGCATGGGCCACCGCACCCAGCCAGTTCTTTAAAAATATTTAATATTTTATTGATATGAAATAAAATAAAACTTAAAGGGGAAAAAAGCCCCTATAATATGTATTGAACTTTCATGAGTGCTGTGGAACTCCTAGGGTATGCTCTCAAAGTATTTCCTGTTGAGGTTTTGCTCTGCATGAAAGAAAACTTTTGGTTTGAGAGCAGTAGAGTGTTCATGTGTTTGATCAAGAACATCATTGAAATATTACTTGGTTATTCAAAGTTTTAATTGATGTCAGTATTGTTAGACCACAAAACCCAGCCTGCCTTTTGGTACATCCTGTCAACTTGAAAATATTTGATTCCAGATGACTTCTCTTAGTGTTGTCTTCAGTGACTGTTGTGGGGTGGCAGACCTGTTACTAAGCATCCTCCTTTTGTGTCTGAGTTCCTCCACATGCCTCTGTTGTCCACTCCACACTGGGACCAAGGCAAGGAGTTCCACCTTGAAGATTCTTAGGATCCACTTTGGTCCAGACCTGTGTTCATGTCATAGCCTCAAGAGCTACAGCTGATGTAGGGATAGAGGTGCCCAAAGGATGGTGTGCAAATGCCAGTGTCTATTGTTTCTTCAGTCTCTAGGACAGCAGAGGAATATATCAGAATGTGTTGATACTCCTCTGAGAAGTAGAAATGTTACACATTAAATTGTTGTGAACTTCGTAGAATGTTCAGTTCCTTATTTTGAATATCATTTGCCCACTCTTTATTGTGTGCCTTCACTGAGTTACAGGTTTGCCAAAGTAATCGATCTTCTTGGTCCTTAGAATGGGCGGCCAGAGCTGACTGTAGCTGTTATGGTTGCTCACTTCCAGCTGGCTATAACTTCCTCTGTTTACCAGTGTCCTGTATACATGTCACTATATTTTGGGTTGATATGATATGAAAAAGAGTGGGAAGCATTGAGTCAGTTTAAAATTATACACAGACTGGCCAGGTGCGGTGGCTCACGCCTGTAATCCCAGCACTTTGGGAGGCCGAGGCAGGTGAATCACCTGAGGTCAGGAGTTCAAGACCAGCCTGGCCAACATGGTGAAACCCCGTCTCTATTAAAAATACAAAAATTAGCCGGGCATGGTGGCGGGCACCTGTAATCCCAGCTACTTGGGAGGCTGAGGCAGGAGAATCGCTTGAACCTGGGAGGCAGAGGTTGCAGTGAGCCGAGATTGCGCCATTGCACTCCAGCCTGGGCAACAGAGCAAGACTCCGTCTCAAAAAAAAAAAAAAATTATACACAGATCATTACTCTTTTAAAATATTGCTACATTAACACACACTATTTCTTACTTGCAATGACGTGAAGATGTATTTTACAACTTCAGAGTTGTGTTATATTTACAAACTGAAAATTAAAAAACTATTCCCTTGGTCTCTGAGGTAAATGTAACAGAATGAATAATGTTTAATTTATACATTTATTGTTGAGAGTATGACAGTATTTATACTACTTTGTAGATCCTTCCTTGGTTGGACATACCGGGCTTGATAATCCCGAACAAAAATCATCTCAGAGAACAGGCAAAAAATTACTGAAGACTTTAACAGCATCTGAAATGCTACCTTTATTGGATCATTGGAATACTCAAACTAAAAAAGTATCACTCAGAGAGATAATGTCAGAAGAAATTGCCTTACAGGAAAAACATAATTTGGTATGAATTAATATAAATATTAAGCTACTGCCTCTGATTCTGGTTTATTGTGTGTGTTTACTTTGTGATTTTTTCCAAAGTATTTTCTAGTCTAGAATCCATATTTAACCTGATTGAATTTAATGTTAAAATTGAAAAATGTTTTAAGTATAATTTGAAGCTGGAGGTTTTTGCTTCAGGGAAATTAGTTAATACTCAACTATAAGCCATCCATGTTAAGTTTGTGTTGTTTCAGATTTAATTTTATAGGTGATTGAGCTGCATCTTTCTTTTTCTTTACCTTTTTTTTTTTTTTTTTTTTTTGATACATGGTCTTGGCTCTGTTGCCCACACTAGACTACAGTGGTGTGATCACAGCTCTTGGAAGCCTTGACCTCCGGGGCTCAAGCGATCCTCCCACCTCAGCCTCCTGAGTAACGGGGACTACCATGCCTGGGTATTTTTTTTTTTTTTTTTGAGATGGAGTCTCGCTTTGTTGCCCAGGCTGGAGTGCAGTGATATAATCTTGGCTCACTGCAACCTCCATCTTTCGGGTTCAAGCGATTCTCCTGCCTCAGCCTCCCAAGAATCAGGGACTACAGATGTGTGCCACCATGCCTGGCTAATTTTTAGTAATTTTAGTAGAGACGGGGTTTCACCATGTTGGCCAGGCTGGTCTTGAACTCCTGACCTCAGGTGATCCACGTGCCTCAGCCTCCTAAAGTGCTGGGATTACATGCATGAGCCACCATGCCCACGAATTTTTGAATTTATTATAGAGACAGTTTTGCCATGTTGCCCAGGCTGGTCTTGAGTTCTGGGGTCAGTGATCCACCTGCCTTGCCCTCCCAAAATGCTGGAATTAGAGGCATGAGCCACTGTGCCTGACCGGCTGCATCTTCTTCTTCTTCTTCTTCTTTTTTTTTTAAATTTTATTTGTTTGAAACAGGGTCTTGCTCTGTTGCCCAGGCTGGAGTGCAATGGTACAATAAGGCTCACTGCAGCCTCAACCTCCTGGGTTTAAATGAGCCTCCTGTCTTAGCCTCCCAAGTAGGTGGAACCACAGGCACATGCCACCATGCCTGGCTACTTTTATTTTTTGTAGAGAGGGGGTCTTGCCATGTTGCCCAAGCTGGTCTTGCGCTCCTGGGCTCAAGTGATCCTCCTGCCTCAGCTTCCCAAAGTGCTGGGATTACCAACATGAACCACCATGCCCAGCCAGCTGCATCTTTTTCAGCTTTTAATATTTACCTCTATTTTTTTATTTCTATAAAAACAGGAAAGAAATCTTATTTAAAGATAATTATCTATATTAGTAATAAGAAATGTCTATCTTACTATTAAAGATGTCTATCTTTGAGAAAATTGTTATTTTTTTTTTTGAGATGGAGTCTCGCTCTGTCGCCCAGGCTGGAGTGCAGTGGCGGGATCTTGGCTCACTGCAAGCTCCGCATTCCGGGTTCGTGCCATTCTCCTGCCTCAGCCTCCTGAGTAGCTGGAACTACAGGTGCCTGCCACCACGCCCGGCTGATTTTTTGTATTTTTTAGTAGAGACGGGGTTTCACCGTGTTAGCCAGGATGGTCTCGATCTCCTGACCTTGTGATCCACCTGCCTCAGCCTCCCAGAGTGCTGGGATTACAGGTGTGAGCCACCATGCCTGGCCAAAACAAAAATTTTTAGGGAAAAATTTTAGAAACTTATCAGTTTGAATAAAAAAATTACTCTTCCTTTTCGAATAGAACCTTCACTTTACTTTGAATTTTATTTTTGGTCTTTATTTCAAAATATCTAAGTATATGAAGCCATACGTGCAGTAGATTTTGTTTGGATTTCATCTTACTCTTTTCTGGAATTCTGAAAATTAGTATTAAAGAATTCCAGTTCAAAAGGGAAAACATCTTAGAGGTTATTTAGTCTAATCCTCAAGGGAAAAAAATAATTCTTAGATGGTGTTCTTAAAACATTTTAACACTTTCTTATTCGTTTGACTGCACAAAGGAGCACCTTTATATTTGGCTGTAATACATCCAGTTAAGGCATAGGGATTCCTATACCTTCATATTTATTTTTTAAATTTATCTTGGTTAACTAAATTAGAAATATACTGCCATTCCCATCTTTGTATCCTAACGCAATCCAAGGAATAACCTCTTCAGTAGATCTTAAAATTTTAGTGTACTGTCAAATAGCCTCTTCAATTAATATATGTGTTAATTTGAGGCAATGAATTTTCTTTTTTCTTTCTGTGTTTTTTTTTTTTTTTGGCCAGGTGATTTGAATCTGACCTCAAGTGTTCGCCTCCCAAAGTTGGATTACAGGTGAGCCACAACCACAGCAATGTTTTTAAGCCTAACACTTAGGCTTAAATGGTGTGATATTTTCTATTGAAATGCCATTTTCCACTATTAAAACTTGTCTTTACAGTTCTAACCTCCCTTTAATATCTTGATATAATAGGTGAACAAATGAGCATCTTTTGACTTCACAACTTACTACTTTTTTTTGCTATCAGTGATTTTTGCTTATTTTTCTTTTTTTCTTTTCTTTTTTTTTTTTTTTTTTTAGATGCAGTCTGGCTGTGTTACAGGCTGGAGTGCAGTGGCACCATCTCAGGTCACTTCAACTTTGCCTTTTGGGCTCAAACCATCCTCCCACCTCAGCCTCCCAAGTAGCTGGGACTACAGGTGTGAGTCACAATGCCCTGCTAATTTTTTTGTTTTGTTTTGTTTTGTCTTTTTTTTTTTTGAGACAGAGTCTTGCTGTGTTGCCCAGGCTGGAGTGCAGTGGCACAATCTCAGCTCACTGCAACCTCCACTTCCCAGGTTCAAGCGATTCTCTTGCCTCAGCCTCCCAAGTAGCAGGGATTACAGGTGTCTGCCACCATGCCCGGCTAATTTTTTTTTTTTTTTTTTTGAGACGGAGTCTCGCTCTGTCGCCCAGGCTAGAGTGCAGTGGCGCAGTCTCGGCTCACTGCAAGCTCTGCCTCCTGGGTTCATGCCATTCTCCTGCCTCAGCCTCTCCGTGTAGCTGGGACTACAGGCGCCCGCCACCACGCCCAGCTAATTTTTTTGTATTTTTAGTAGAGACGGGGTTTCACCGTGGTCTCGATCTCCTGACCTCGTGATCCGCCCGCCTCAGCCTCCCAAAGTGCTGGGATTACAAGCGTGAGCCACCGCGCCCGGCCATGCCTGGCTAATTTTTGTATTTTTAGAAGAGATGGGGTTTCACCATGTTGGCCAGGCTGGTCTCAAACTCCTGAGCTCAAGCAGTTCACCTGCCTTGGCCTCCCAAAGTGCTGGGATTATAGGTATGAGCTACCACACCTGGCCTTTGCTTGTTTTTCTATAGATTGGGTAATATAATAGAATCTGGTTGGCTTTGTCTCAAGGATACCCACCTTTACCTTTACATGCAGCCTCAGAAAGATAATTTTTTTCTTTCTTTTTTTTTCTCGAATAGAGATGAGGTCTTGCAATGTTGCCCAGGCTGGTCTCGAACTCTTGGCTTCAAGCAGTCCTTCTATCTTGGCCTCTCAAAGTGCTGGGATTGTAAGTGTAAATGACACTGCACTCAGCCAGATAATTTCCTGATGCTGTCCTCACTCTTTGTCCCCAAAGGAGAAATATACTTTATATATTTTTAAAGCAAAAAATATAACTTTAGACATAATATATGAATAGAATAATTAATTTTAAGATGATTAAGGTTACAAGGTTTTAGTTCATTGATGAAACCTCAGAATTTATAGTTTAGAAACTATGACCCGATAGATTGGTAGAAAATCTGATTATTGAATTTTTTAGTAAGTTTAGATTACATGCATATCTTAAGTAAAATGTGAAATATTTTAATTTTTTTTTTGAGACTGGGTTTCACTCTGTTGCCCATGCTGGAGTGTGCAGTGGCGCAATCTCCTGGGCTCAAGCAATTCTGTCACCTCAGCCCCTCAAGTAGCTGGGACCAGAAGTGCACATCACGACGCCGCTAAAAATAAAATATATTTTTAGTATAGATGGGGTTTTGCCATGTTGTCCAGGCTGGTCTCGAACTGCTGGGCTCAAGCGATCTGCCCACGTTGGCCTTCCAAAGTGCTAGGATTATAGACATGAGCCACTGCACCCAGCCAGAAATATTTTAAATTCTTCAGGTAGCTTGTTTCCATCACTCTTGTTGTATGTTCAGCTTTATCACTCCTTTTTAGTCATATTGTCACCTCTTGTGGTTCCTCTTTTATTGCTGTTTGGTGTTATAAATGGCCTAAGTATGGTTAAGCTTTACAACAAAGAACAATTCTAGCATTTTCCCAGATTATTTTGTTTATTTATTTTTGATACAGGGTGTCACTCTGTTGTCCAGCCTGGAGTGCAGTGACTTGATCTGAGCTCACTCTAGCCTTGACCACCTGGGCTCAAGCCATCCTCCCACCTCAGCTGGGACTCTTGCCATCACACCTGGCCAGTTTTTAAAAAACAATTTTATGTAGAGATAGGGTCTTGCTATGTTGCCAGGTTGGTCTTGAACTCCTGGGTTCAAGGAATCCTCCTACCTCAGCTATTGTAATTTTTAAATTTAGGAATTTTCAGTCATTTTATTGCCTTTGAAATTGTATAGGAAGTTATTTTTCAGACATCAGCATTTTTGTAGCAAACAATTATTTTGTTACATCACAATGTTGACAGATTGCCACTTTAAGAATATTTATTATCATCTTAGGTTAGAATTAAAATAGCATATTTTTATGAAAGTTCTTTTGGCCTGACAGTTTAGAGCAGATCCAAATATGAAATGTGAGTAATAATATAATTCTTATACGGTTATTTTGGAGTAAATATATTTGTGAAAAACTGAAAAAATAATTGTGAATTCCAAGATTTCTGTCAATCTGAATTTGCAGCTTGTTTGTACACTGTAATTTCTGCCTATTGAGGAGAATATGTTTTGAGGACGATGTTCACAGCCATCACACAGTGTCACTTTTATGAGGACCCATGGGGAAATTTCTCTCAGGTCTCAGTACCAGAAAAAGCTATACTTCCTCTTAGCAACTGGTTTGTTTTTATTTTATGGACACTGAGAATCTTTGTTTTCCCCTTTGCTTTGGCCACTAAAAGTCTCAGAACTAAATTTGTGGCCTACTTTTAGCAATTGTACAGGATTTTGTGGCATGCATTTATATACTAATACTGCTAGCCTTATCTTATATTTTATCTTTATTTTCTCTGGCTTCATTTATTTATATCCTGTTTATGTGTGTGTGTGTATATATATGCGTCTATATCTTCATCCTTTTAATGATTCAATGTGTTGGATATGCATGTGTGACAGTATGTGTATATATATTTACATACATACATATTTACACACGTACATGTATATGTGTGATTATGTGTGTATGTGTATATTTATGAGCAACTTCAAATACTTTGCAAAAAATGGGATATAAATAAATAGTGCAAGAGTACTCGTATTACTAATTTCAGCCTTTAATCAGTAAAGAAAGTCTGTGATTGCTTTTAAATCATCAGTAGTTTTGCAACAAGTTAACCATGCCTTTGGTCAGTGTTTCTAGTATTATACATTTCATCTTGAAGATTATTTTTGTGCTTTTGTTTTAGAAAAGGGAGACCCTTATGTTTGAAAAAGATTGTGCCACTAAACTAAAGGAGAAGCAGCTCTTTAAGATATTTCCAGCCATTAACCAAAATTTTCTGGTGGACATTTTCAAGGACCACAAGTGAGTGCTAGAAGGATTGTCTGTAGTTTCTACTCTGATGTCACTGAAAGCATATGCCATGTTTATTTTTCTGATAACAAAAATAATGTAAGTCTACGGTGGTCTCTCCTAATCTGTGGGTATTATTCCAAGACCCACAGTGGATGCATGAAACCATGAATATAACTGAACCCTATATATACCCTCTATATACTATGTTTTTTTCCTGTAAATAAGAATTGATTTACAAATTAGGCATAGTAAAAAACAACTATAACAATAAAATAGAACAATTATAACAATATATTGTAATATAAGTTATGTAAACATGGTCTCTCTGTGTCTCAAAATACAGTTGTCCTTCAGTATCTAGGAGATTGGTTGCAGGACAGAAAATCTTTACCTTTATTGTTTCTGATTTTTATGTTTTATTTAGGGAGTCTGTTATGTCCCAATATTATAAAAATGTTTCTTTATTATTTTAAATGTCTACCTTTTTATGTATGTGGTATGAGGTAGAGATTTATAAATGAGCTAGAGATTTAACTTGTTTTTCCAAATGACTAACCAAATGAATGGATCATCTTTGCCCACTTATATAAAGCATAACCAGTAATACTTACTACATTCCCAAATATATATTTTAAGGACGTTAATTCCATTGAGCTATTTGTTAGATCCTGAGTTGCCACCGTGTTGTTTTAATTATTGTAGTGTTATGTTAGGTATATCAGGAATGCTCTGGTTTGAAAAATACATACTTTTGATCATGTATTTCTTAAATTCTTCACAAGAGCTTGTTTTAAATAGATACTTTTTGAGAATCTTTTGAGAATCTAATATAGATTTTGATCTTTATTAATATATTTCATATCAATCACAATAATGGATTTCTGGAATAAAACCTACTTTACTTTCAGATTTTTTTTTTTCCTTTAATGCAGGTAGGAATCGATTTACTAATTCATTGGGATTTTTACAATAGTAATGAAATGGTGTTGGTCTGTGATTTTTTTTTCTGTTCCTGGGCTATTTTTGTCAGATTTTGGTTTCAGTGTTTTATTTGGTATCAGGCTTAATAAAATAAACTGCAGACTGCCATTTTTCTCTCTGCTATGGAAAGTTTAAAGAACTTAGTACCTTGAAGGTTCTGGGCTTGTACCTTCTCAGAGAGAGAATCTTAGTTTATTGGTCAAAGTCTGTTTTATGCTGTCTCATTTATTTTTACTGATATCTTTCTCTTAAAATTTGTTAGTATATTATCAACTCTGGTTAGTTTATTTCCTTTAGTCTTTAATAACATACATTTAAGGTATGAATTTTTCTCTATATGTTTTACATATTTTAATCTTCATTATTTTCTAAATCTCAAATTTTAGTTTGATTTTCTATTTACCCGGGAATTTCTTTCTCTTTTTTTTGAAACAGAGTCTCACTTTGTCTCCCAGACTGGAGTGCAGTGGCGCCATCACGGCTCACTGTAGCCTCTGCCTCTCGGGTTCAAGCGATTCTCCTGCCTCAGCCTCATGAGTAGCAGGGATTACAGGCGCACACCACTATGCCCAGCTAATTTTTGTATTTTTAGTAGAGACAAGGTTTCACCATGTTGGCCAGGCTGGTCTCGAACTCCTGACCTCAGCTGATCCACCCACCTTGGCCTCCTGAAGTGCTGGGATTACAGGTGTGAGTCACCTTGCCTGGCCAATTTTTAAGGCATATAAAAACATGAGTGAATTTTATGTTTAGACTTGGACCCCATTCCCAAGATACCTCATTGTGTATATACAGATATTCCAAAATTCGGAAAAATCTGAGATCTCAGCCACTTCTGATCCCAGGTGTTTCAGATGAGGAGTAGTCAACATATACTTTCGTGTGTGTGTGTGTTTGTGTGAGACAGGATCCTGCTGTTGCCCAGGCTGGAGTGCAGTGGCACGATCTTGGCTCATTGCAGCCTTGACCTCCGGAGCTCAAGTGATCCTCCCACCTCTGCCTCCCAAGTAGCTGGGACTATAGACACGCGCCACCACGCCTGGCTAGTTTTTGTATATTTTTTGTAGAGATGGAGTTTCACCATGTTGCCCGGGCTGGTCTCGAACTCCTGAGCTCAAGGGATTCTCCCCTGCTTGGCCTCCCAAAGTTCTGGGATTACAGGTGTGAACCACCATGCCCAGCCCAGTCTGTACTTAAGAATATTTATTCTCTGCTGAGTGTGCAGAGTTCTAAATATGTCACCTAAATCAAATCTTCAAAGGTAGTATTCCAATCCCTACTTTTCTTATTTATTTTTGCTACCTAACTTGCTGTTTTCTGAGAGCTTTGTGTTAAAATCTCCCAGATGCCAGAGGGTGATGCTAGCATATGGCCACTCCTGTTCTATGAGTACCTAGGGCAAGAGGCCTGAGGTGAAATAGCTCAGAGTTGTGCTTCCCCAGGCAAAGGAGGGGGCTGGGTGTGTCCTTTCTGGGGATGGCCAGTGATTGATCAGCCAGGCCCCTCATGTTAGGAGGCTGATTGCCTCCATTTGTCTGCCAACAGCTGGCTGATTCTCTCAGCTAGCAGCAGGTTCAGCTTCATCCTGGTAAGAAGGGTAGGTGGGCTCAGTTACTACACATATGGTGTGTGCTTGAGGTGTAATCTTCTACGGCTGTTTGCCTCAAACAACATCAGGGCTGGAGACTGACTTCCAGCAGGTGGGTGATTTTAAGGCCTAGAAAGGATGTCGATAATTGTTGGTAGCATCCAGCCCCTGTATACTGATATCCTTTGTGTTGAGCATATCTGAGGCAGCAAGATGAGAGGGGAAGTGGAACTGGTAGTTGCACATGGCTTCCCTTCAAGGGTTGTCTTTAATAAATTGAAGAATAGCAAAATACCACATTATTTTGGATAATTAGTTTACCAAGTTTCTTTCTTTCTCTTTCTTTTCTTTCTTTTTTTTGACAGAGTTTTGCTCTTGTTCAGGCTAGAGTGCAGTGGCACCATCTCGTCTCACTGCAACCTCTGCCTCCTGGGTTCAGGCGATTCTCCTGCTTCAGCCTCCCAAGTAGTAGTTAGGAATACAAGCGCCTGCCACCACGCCTGGCTAATTTATTTTTGTATTTTTAGTAGAGACAGGGTTTCACCATGTTGGCCAGGCTGATTTTGAACTCCTGACCTCAGGTGATCCACCTGCCTCGGCCTCCCAAAGTGTTGGGATTACAGGCATGAGCCACCGCGCCTGGCCTAGTTAACCAGATTTCAAAAAATATTCGTATATGGTCAGTTCCTCAGTATCTGGCCAATGGAAGAGGTGAGAGACATAAATAGTGTGAAATACTGAACAGCATATAATTTTTTTTGAATGATTTTCTTTAGATATTGGAACGTGAGTGTATCAGACATTTGTCAATTTGTAGAATTTCATTCTACAGATAATATAGTATCACCCTCAAGATATGACTGAATAATGCAGGGATGAGAGGTAGGGTAGTGCTTAACTTTTTCTTTTCTGTATCCCCGCTTAGAATTTGACTAAAATCCCATGGTAAAAGTAAACGTAGAATTTGATACAATAAAAATGTCAGCTTAAAGGTCTATTGTCTATGTTTGATGTTTGAAGGAAACCAAGTATGAATCCAACAAAGGATTTAAGAAGAATAGGTGATAAAATGAAAGAAAGATTTGTTGTGGCTAATCTGCCTGGAATAAAGGATTAGAAATTGAATCTATCTATCTATCTATCTATCTATCTATCTATCTATCTATCTATCCATCCATCCATCCATCCATCCATCCATCTTTTTTTTGAGACAACGTCTCGCTCTGTTGCCCAGGCTGGAGTGCAGTAGCACTATCTCAGCTCTCTGCAATCTCTGCCTTCCAGGTTCAAGCGATTCTCGTGCCTCTCAGCCTCCCGAGTAGCTGGGATTACAGGCGCGTGTCACCACACCCAGCTAATTATTGGATTTTTTTGTAGAGACGGGGTTTCACCATGTTGTCCAGGCTAGTCTCTTAACTCCTGACCTCAAGTGATCCACCTGCCTCGGCCCCGCAAAGTGCTGGGATTACAGGCGTGAGCTACTGTGCCTAGCTGAATTACCAATATACTATCTTTTGGCATTCATTTTTTGAAAATTAGCTTTTGAGAACCTATTACTTGATAGTTTCCTTCTGATTATTCTTGATTTTTTTTGAGATATACCATGAGCATTTAATTTCAAGGTTGAAAACTTAAAAGTAAGCCAGTTTTTCATATTCTTGTAAGATGTTTGAAGATTGCTTGTGTTAATGTCTCCACACAACTTATTTTCATTTATTGACATTTTGTTTCTACTTAAATTGTCTACAGCTATTCATTAGAACACACAGTGCAATTTCTTAACTGTGTTCTTGAAGGGGACCCTGTAAAAACAGTTGTAGCCCAAGAGTTTCTTCACCAAAATGAGAATGTCACATCTCATACTGGCCAGAAGTCTAAAGAGAAAAAGGTATGGAGTTACTAATTTTTTTTCTACAAGGGTAGATAATTGCATATAAAAATATAATTGGTTCATTGAGTATAATAATTTAATGATTATTTCTCACCATTTTGACTAGACTGGAAATTTAACCACCAATGGCATATTTGGCTTATAATATCTGTGCACTCAAAATAATGAATTTATAGCTGATTTTTTTCTTTGTG
The DNA here is from genome assembly GCF_009828535.3 of Hylobates moloch. NCBI lineage: Eukaryota > Metazoa > Chordata > Mammalia > Primates > Hylobatidae > Hylobates > Hylobates moloch. The sequence continues at coordinate 50,955,310 of NW_026652292.1, read as the reverse complement.
TGCATGATAAACAGGCACTTGAATTTCTGCAACTTCTGTATACTCTGACACAGTAGAGTATGTGGTTTAATTGAATAGCAGTAATACGATAGGTATTGAATATAAACATGTGGGCAGAAATATTTAGCCTTTTGGGAAAGTGCCAAATTTTTTCCGAAAGTGGCTCTGCCATTTTATATTTCCACTAGAACTGTATGAGGGTTACAATTTCTCCACATCCTCACTGACATATATTATTATTTAACACCTGACTTTTTATTGTAACTATTGTAGTGAGAAGTTGTTTTAAGAATACCCAGGATTTGTTTTAATCAGGTATGGTAAGACATGCAGACATGAAGTGTCATGAAGGATTAGTTTATCATACTCACAGAGTTCTGGAAACAGGAGGTATGGCTTGCTACCCAAGGCCACATGGGGAGCCAGCAGGATTGGTCAGGAGGCAGAAGGAGTAGGGGGGAAATGTGGGCAAAAGCCTGTATTTTGGTTTCTGTGGGAAGGAATGGGTAAGGCAGGGTAAGCAGGTTTAGGATTGGCTAGTTTAAATAATTTCAGGCTCTGGGGCATAGGGACTTCCCCTGGTTGTCTGATACTCGGGGGCAGGTGGACAGTGCCCCGGAGTGGGAGAACTCCATTAAAGGAGGAAGTTGGAGGCATAGTTTCTGGATTGGTTGGTTTCCAAATGAAGGGTGTGCTCCCAGGCAGGTGTTTGTTATCTCTAGGAATTAGCTAAACCTGAGGGGGATGTTATCTCTAGGAATTAGCTAAACCTGAGGGGGTTGTAATAGTGGATGGAGATGACGGGGCAGAGGGAGCAGCCTCTCTAGTGTCATGAAGCCTGCAAAAATGCCAGGGCCAGAATACAGAAAACAAAAGACATGGTTAGTACAGAAGTGGTGTCTTATTGTGGTTTTGATTTGCATTTCCTTGATGACTATTGATGTTGAGCATCTTTTTATGTGCTATTGGTCATTTGTACATCTTTGGAGGAATGTCTGTTCATATCCTTTGCCTATTTTTAAATTGGGTTATTTGTCTTTATTGTTGAGTTGTAAGTGTTCTTTATATATTCTAGATACAAGTCCCCAATCAGACATGTGATTTGCAGATATTCTGTCCTTTCCATAGGTTGCCTTTTCATTCTGTTGTTTCTGTTGTGACACTGAAGTCTTTTAAATTTGATGTAGTCTAGTTTGTCTACTTTTGCTATGCTGCCTGTGCTTCATTGCCAAATCCAATGTCATGAACTTTCCTCCTGTATTTTCTGTAGCAGTCTTATAGTTTCAGGCCTTACATTTAGGTCTTTAATCCATTTTGAGTTAATTTTTGTATATGTTGTGAGATAGAAGTTCAAGTTGATTCTTTTGCATGTGGATATCCAGTTGTCTTGTACCACTTATTGCAAAGACTGTTCTTTCCCCATTGAATTTTCTTGGCACTCTTGTTGAAAATGAATTGACCATAGTTGTAAGGATTTATTGATGGACTCCTAATTCTATTCCATTGATCTGTATGTCTATCCTATTGCCAGTACCACTTGTCTTGATTACTGTGGCTTCTTGATTACCATGGCTTTGTAGTAAGTTTTGAAATTGGGAAGTTTGAATTTTCCAACTATGATTTATTTATTTATTTATTTATTTATTTAAGAGATTTTGGCTATTCTGGTGCCCTTGGATTTCCATGTGAATTTTAGGATTAGTTTGTGAATTTCTGCACAGAAGCCAGCTAGAATTTTGATGGGGTTCATGTTGAATATGTAGACCAATTTGAGGAGTATTGCCAATTAACAATATTAAGTCTTTCAATTCATGAAATGGAGTATCTTTCAGTTTATTTAGGTCTTCTTTAATTTCCTTCAACAACGTGCTATAGTTTTCGGAGTATAAATTTTGCACGTCTTTTGTTAAGTTTATTTCTAAATACAGTATTTTATTCTTTTTCATGCTATTGTAAATGTAAATGGAATTATTTCTTTTGTTTTGTTTCTTTCTGGTCTGGAATTATGTCCTTTTAAGAAGTTTATTTTTTGATACTACTTTTAAATTAAAAAGAGACGAAGGTCTTGCTGTGTTGCCCAGACTGGTTTCAACTCCTGGGCTCAAGCAATCTGCCCGCCTCAGCCTCCCAAAGTGCTAGGGTTACAGGCTTGAGCCACCGCACCTGGCCTGGAATTATGCATTAATTTTATTTTTGGATTGTTTATTACAAATACATAGACAGGCAGTTGGGTTTTTTGTATTAATTTTGTATCAGCATTAGGCTTTTTTTTTTTTGAGACAGAGACTCACTCTGTTGCCCAGGCTGGAGTGCAGTGGCGTGATCTTGGCTCACTGCAACCTCTGCCCTCTCCTGCCTCAGCCTCCCGGGTAGCTGGGATTATAGGTGCCTGCCACCGCGCCCAGCTAATTTTTTGTATTTTTAGTAGAGATGGGGTTTCACCATCTGGCCAGGCTGGTCTTGAACTCCTGACCTTGTGATCCACCCACCTTGACTTCCCAAAGTGCTGGGATTACAGGCATGAGCCACCGCGCCAGGCCCAGCATTAGGCTTTTTTTTTTTTTTTACATTCTTTTTTTTCTTTTTCTTTTTTTTTTTTTTTTTTGAGACAGGGTCTCACTGTGTCACTCAGGCTGGAGTGCAGTGGCAGGATCACAGCTCAAGTGATCCTCCCATCTCCCCCTCCTGAGTAGCTGGGACTACAGGCATGAACCACCACAGCTGGCTAATTTTTGTATTTTTTGTAGAGATAGGGTTTTGGTTGCCTAGGCTGGTCTCGAACTTCTGGGCTCAAGTGATCCACCTCGGCCTCCCAAAGTGCTGGGATTACAGGCGTGAGCCACCATGCCCAGCCTTTTTATTATTATTATTTTTTATTTTACAGAATCTTATCATCCTGCCATTCTTATTAATAAGACCACTCGGGTAAATTATATGCTCCCTTTTTTCTTTGAATGTTTCATTGTCAGTTAGTTGGTATTTAGGACAGGTAATTTTGATTTTCATATGATCTGTTAGTGCTACCACTGATGCCTCTTCCCACCTGGAAAACATGCTGTCATGGATAGATAGATGCAGTATATTATAAAAATGCAGCGAGTGTACACAAGATGATTATGAGACCTTATGGGCCAAATTGGTAATGAAGTTACTTCTCCTTCCTGATAATATGCAAGGCACTGTGAGTCATTATGGTAATAGGGGGCGATAAGAAGGTGTGCTTGCTCAAAGTGGGAGATGGTTGGAAATGTAATCAGAAAGAGTTTTTGTGGGTTATGTAAACCTTGGCCAAAATGTAAACTTTAAGTTATTCTGGAAGTTGTTTTTGCACTTATTCTCTTAAATTATCATTTGTAGTTTCAAAACTCAGACCACCAATGAACAGTTTTTTCAACTGCGCTGGTTCCTTTGGATCATGGTCCTTCTCTCCCTGGCGGTGGTGGCGACGGCTGGAATTGGGCTGGGGGTGACCAGGTGGTGGTTTTACCTCCATTTTGAGACCGGACTCGCCTCTTCCAACTCGGAGTTCTATATCCCTAATTGTATTTTGATAATTTTAGAGAACTCTTCAACATCTCCTAAGAGTGGTTAAAGAAAGGGTAACCTTAGTGGCATAAAAAAGTTAATGATAGTCGATAAATGCCTGACTTACAAGGTAGACACTGGGGAGAATCTGTTTCCTGAGGAGAGAGATGAAAATATATGACAACCCAGTTTTCATGTGCGTTTTGTGAAGGTGTAAGGCATGAGTTTTTTTTAACTTTTTGTGTGTGTTACTTATTGTTTAATATCTTATAGCCAAAGAAATTAAAAGAGACTGAAGAAACACCAAGCGAACTGTCTTTCCAGGACTTTGAGTACCCAGACTATGATGACTACAGAGCAGAGGCTTTCCTTCACCAACAGAAGAGGATGGAGTGCTACAGCAAGGCCAAAGAAGCTTATCGGATAGGGAAAAAAAATGTCGCCACCTTTTATGCCCAGCAGGTAAAGTGGAAAACTGATTATATATTTTTTGTCAGTTATAATAACTAAATACTCTGGAAACAGATGAGACACCCATATTGTGACTAGATTAAGTTATTCTGGGGAATGTAGTAGTTATATAAGTGACATAAGTAAGGTATCCTAAGAAATGTATGGTTCTGAGAATTTCATCTCCTGCTGTTTTCAGCATTTGAAATGCTCAGTTTTTGTGGTTGCTTTTGCATTTACTGCTTATGTGAATTACAGTTTATTCTGACATATTTCTGGCAGCAGAATATTACATCTCAGAGTGAGATAAAGGGGTTTTGTGCCTTCTATCATGTTTGAATTTTTGGTAATATATCACTTTCATAGTAGTAAAATAACATTAATTTTTTTAGGGAAGTAAAATTTCTACCTGGGCTCATTTAACATGATATTATAAGGAACTTGGTTCCCCCGCTCTCTTTTTTTTTTTTTTTTAAAGATAAGGTCTTGCTCTGTTGCCCAGGCTGGAGTATAGTGGTGCAGTCTTGGCTCACTGCAGCCTTGACCTCCCGGGCTCAGGTGATCCTCCCACATCAGCCTCCCAAATAGCTGGGACTACAGGCATGTGCCACCAGGCCCAGCTAATTTTTGTATGGGGTCTTACCATGTTGTCCAGGCTGGTCGCGAACTCCTGAGCTCAAGCAATTCTCCCATCTCAGCCTCCCAAAGTGCTGGGATTACAAGTGCAAGGTACCACTTCCGGCCAGGAATCTGCTTAACTTTCTATGTTTGTGTTTCCATATGGGTTACTTCTTTGTGATTGAGCAGAGAAGAGTATCAAACTGCTATAGGCCTGTGAGCCCTAACGGTAGTCCTTGGGGGATAGCTTCTGGGGTAAGTAACTACAAAATGTTGAAGGTGAACGCCAAGACGAGACCCAGCATTATCAAAGGATACACAAATAATAAACCAGTGGTTCCTTCTTGAGATGGTGTATTAGAGTTCTCTAGAGAGACAGACCAGTAGGATGTATGAAAGATAATTTATTAGGGGGAATTGGCTGTCACAGTCACAGAGGTTGAGAAGTCCCATAATAGGCCAGCTGTAAGCTAGAGAACCAAAGAATTCGATAGCATAGCTTAAAGCCAGGAGTGTAGTACAGTCGAAGTTCAAAGCCTCAGAACCAGGGATACTGACTGCAGCCCCCAGTCCAGGGCCAAAGACTTAAGAGCCACTGAGAGGCAGCTGGTGCAGGTCCCACAGTCTAAAAGCTGAAGAATGCGGAGTCTGAATTCCAAAGGCAGGAGGAGAACATCTGCCTGTTTGTCCTAGCCACCCCCCAGCTGCCCACATGGTTGGTGCCTACCCGCATGGAGGAGAGGTCTTCTTTCTGTCCACTGACATGAAGATTGTCTTCTCTGGAAACACCCTCACAGACACACCCAGAAACAGTGCTTCACCAGCCATCTAGGTATCCCTCAGTCCAGTCAAATTGATACCTAAAATTAACCATCACATATGAGGATCGTGTTTAGTTAAGTTTCCCACTTTTATGACTTTTGGTTCAGAAAATGTTAGAAAGAATGACTCAGTAGTTTAAGGACTACATTATTAATTCACTGGAATTTACCTAAATTTTGGTGCATTCTTATATATTAAACTCATTGCATTATGTAAGATTTTAGATTTATTATTCCCTTTTTTCCCCTGCCTTTTGTTTGGGACACCATTAACTTCCTCATCACCCAAGTAGCAAATAGCAAAACTGTTTCTTGGTGATACGTTTATGATTTAGGGTACTCTTCATGAGCAGAAGATGAAAGAAGCCAATCACCTTGCTGCCATAGAGATCTTTGAGAAAGTCAATGCCTCGCTGCTGCCACAGAATGTTTTAGACCTCCATGGGCTGCATGTGGATGAAGCTCTAGAACATTTGATGAGAGTTTTAGAGAAGAAGACTGAAGGTAGGACTGTAGGACTGTGGTAATCACAAGTTTTTAATAGAATATATGTCTTTGCTTATATTGGTATAACTTGCAAATTCAGGACAGTCTGAATATGCAGGCTGAGAATATCTGTGTAACATTTGTAAATGTTTGTGTTACTCATTCTTCAAGAGAACCTTCTTGGGAAAGGATCCTCATTGTTATGACGATTAACATTTTTTTCATTTGTATTCCTGTGCTGTATTTATTAAAGGGAGGGCATGGTGTAATCTGTGAATCCTCTCTGTGACTTATAAATGAGACCTTTCAGGAATATTACATATCTTTGTCCAACAGACATTTATTAAACGTAATTGATATTTCTTGGATTTCAATTTTTCAGTAGATGTTTGATAAAATATAGAAGTAAATAAGGTGATAGGATTCTCCCACTCCAGTAGTTTTTTTTTTGTTGTTTCTTTTTTTGAGACATAATCTCACTCTGTTGCCTAGGCTGGAGTGCAGTGGTGCCATCTCGGTTCACTGCAACCTCTGTCTCCCGGGTTCAAGCCATTCTCGTGCCTCAGCCTCCCGAGTAGCTGGGATTACAGGCGGGTGCCACCAAGCCTAGCTAGTTTTTGTATTTTTAGTGGAGACAGGGTTTTGCCATGTTGGCCAGGCTGGTCTTGAACTCCTGGCCTCAAGCGATCCACCTGCCTTGGCTTCCCAAAGTGAGCCACTGCACCTGGCCTGACCCCAGTAGTTTTTAAGTTGAATTTTGGAAATCTTGGAGAAAATCTAGAAAACAGTAAAGATTAGAAAAGAGAAACTTTAAGAGCCATTTAAATATATTATTATTTAATCCAGAGAGAAGAAAACTCTTCAAGTATGTAGAAGTGTTATGAGAGAATATTCTCTCTGTAGAGGATGAATTAATAGTGTTTTACTCAACAAATATTTGGTTATCTTCTGTATTCTAGGCATCAAGAATAAGGTAGTGAAAAAAACACACAATCCTTGTCTTTACTGGAGTTTATTGTCTAGTGAGGTATACCATCTAGTAGGGTAGATAACAGTGAACAAATAGTTACATAAGTAATTAGCATTGTGATAAGAAAATACAAGTTGTGGCCGGGTGCGGTAGCCGGTGGCTCATGCCTGTAATCCCAGCACTTCAGAGGCCGAGGTGGGCGGATCACCTGAGGTCTGGAGTTCGAGACCAGCCTGGCCAACATGGTGAAACCCCCGTCTCTACTAAAAATACAAAAATTAGCCAGGCATGGTGGTGTGCATCTGTAATCCCAGCCACTTGGGAGACTGAGGCAGGGAGAATTACTTGAACCCTGGAGGCAGAGGTTGCAGCGAGCCAAGATCACGCCACTGCCCTCCAGCCTGGGTGACAGAGTGAGACTCTTTCTCAAAAAAATAAAAATAAAAAATAAATAAATAAAAACAAATAAATAAATAAAATAAGAAAATACAAGTTGTATTTAGGATAAATTCTAAAATCCCTACATAATGTCTCTTGCTTACCTCTCCAGTCTCATCCTGTTTTTTTCTCCTTTTCTGTATATTTAACTACACTGTCAGTCTTGACCCCCATACTAGTTAGGCTCCCTGTTAATAACTTCTCACAGTACTCTTACCTCTCACAGTGTTTATAAAAAGCTTATTGTATAATTGGTTATTAAATGTCTGTCTTTTTGGCCAAGAATTGAGCCAGTGATGATCATGCTTTTTCTTCAACACTCAAAAAGTTTTTGAATAAATGACTAAATAATGGTAGGTATCACTCTCATTTTTTTTTTGACAAATAAGATTGTTTATATTGAAAGTATGCAATGTGATGATTTGATAAATGTACACATTGTAAAGTGATTACCACTACAATGAAGTACTTTAGCATGTACATCACCTATTATTGTTACCATTTTGTGTGTATGGGATGAGAACACCTATGACTTACTCTTATAGCAAATTTCAAGTATATGATATAGTGCTATTAAATATTATTACCATGCTACACATTAGCTCAGCAGAATGTATTCTTTTTAGAACTGAAAGCTTGTACCCTTTAACCAGCATTTCATTTCCTCCTCTCTTTTCTGGCCCCTGGCAACTACCATTCTATTATGTTTCTATGTGTTTGGCTTTTTTAGGTTCCACATATAAGTGAGATCATACAGGATTTGTTTTTCTGTGTCTGGCTTATTTCACTTAGTATAATGCCCTCCAGCCACATCTGGATTGTTGCAAATGGCAGGATTTTCCCCTTTTAAAAAATTTTTAATTAAATTTTTATTTTTATTTAAAAGAAATGGGAGGTCTCAATGTGTTGCCTAGACTGGTCTCAAACTCCTGGGCTCAAGTGATCCTCCCACCTTGGCCTTTCAAAGTGCTGAGATTGCAGATGTGAGCCACCACGCCTGGCCTGAGCCACTGTGACTGGTCCCCTTTTTGTTGTTGAATAATATTCCATTGTGTCTGTATCACATTTTTTTATCAATTTATCCATCGATGGACAATAGGTTGTTTCACTCTAGCCTGGATGACAGAGTGAGACTCTCTAAGAAAAATAAAAAATTGAAAAATTGAAAAACAGAAAAATGAAATGGAAAGTAATCAGTATTGTTAAGGATGTGGATAAATTGGAGCCCTCATATATTGCTAGTGTAGCCACTGTGGAAAATTTCACTAGTTCTTTGAAAGGTTAAACATATAATTGACCATATGACCCAGTAATTCTGCCCCTAACTATGTACCCAAGAGAAATAAAAGCACAATATGTGTTTACAGAAACTTGAATATGAATGTCTGCAACAGCCAAAAAGTGGTAGTAATCTAAAAGTTCATTAACTGATGAATAGAGAAACAAAATGTGGTAAATCTATACAATGAAATTTAATTTAGCCATGTAGAGAAATGAAGTACTGATACATGCTACAGGATGGATGGACCTTGTAAACATTATTCTTTGTGAAAGATGAAGGCAGAGGCAGATAAAAAGCCATATGTTGTATGATTTCATTTTTACCAAATGTTCCGAGTATGTAAATCTAGAGAGACAAAAATTTGATTAGTGGTTGCTGGGACTGGAATGGCAAGAATATGGGCAGTGACTGCTATGAGGCACAGAATTTCTTTGTGAAATGATGGAATGTTCTGGAATTAGTGGTGGTGGTTGCACAACATGATGAATATGCTAAAAACCACTTAATTGCATATTTTAAAATGGTTAGTTTTATGTTAATTTTATCTCAATTAAAAACATTGTAAGAAGAAAAAAAGAGTTAGGCTGGGCACAGTGGCTCATGCCTCTAATCCCAGCACTTTAGGAGGCCTAGGCTGGTGGATCACGAGGTCAGGAGATCGAGACCATCCTGGCTAACACAGTGAAACCCTGTCTCTACTAAAAATACAAAAAAAAATCAGCCGGGCGTGGTGGCGGGCGCCTGTAGTCCCAGCTAATCGGGAGGCTGAGGCAGGAGAATGGCGTGAACCAGGGAGGTGAAGCTTGCAGTGAGCCGAGATAGAGCCACTGCACTCCAGCCTGGGCGACAGAGCAAGACTCCATCTCAAAATAAAATAAAATAAAAAAGAAAAGAAACAAGAGTTAAGTAATTTGCCCAAAGTAACACTTGGTCAAGATCCAAGATGCAAATCTTTTCTCGAAGCCAAGGCCCATCTCTAGTGCATGCTGCCACCTGTGGTAGCCTGTAGTTACTGTCGGTCATCACCAGGTGGCAATATTGTTGAATAGAAATGAATCCAGTGGAAGATTTGTGGCTGTAACCTGCATTGCTTTTTGTCGTAAGATTAAGGAGTGTTAAAATTGGAGATGAATTTTTTAAAAAAGAGAGACATCAGGACCTTATGTCCCTTCTGATTGAAATATACACTGCTACCTATGAGTCATTTTTGCCCCCAAATCAAACTAGGAGCAGATCAAACCTTTAGAACTGGCTACTATTTTATAGGGATTTACAGGGGACAGAGGAATGTGTTAAACAACACCATGGGGATACAGTCAGCAAAATCCAGATTGTGAAAATCTAGGATAGGCTGGGTGTGATGGCTCATGCCTGTAATTCCAGCACTTTGGAAGGCTGAGGCAGTCAGATCACTTGAGGTCAGGAGTTTGAGACCAGCCTGGCCAACGTGGTGAAACCCCATCTCCACTAATAATACAAAAATATTAGCTGGGCATGATATCTCAGGTCTGTAATCCCAGCCACTTGGGAGACTGAGGCAAAAGAATTGCTTGAACCCAGGAGTCAGAGGCTGCAGTGAACCGTGATCGTCCCACTGCACTTCATCCTGGGCAACAGAGTGAGACTCCGTCTCAGGGGAAAAAAAAAAAGAAAAAGGAAGTCTAGGATAAATGATCCAATTTTTTTCAATAAATTGTAAAGAAAAACACCAGGGGAGGGGAAACCTTGTTACTTAAGAAATATATCATCAAATAGAATGTATAGACTTATTTCAATCTTGATGCCAACAAATCACTGTAAAAACGTATTTTTGAGATAATTGGGGGAAATTTTTGGAAACTAATGATATTAAGGGACTTATTAATTTTTTTTTTTTTCCGAGACGGAGTCTCGCTCTGTCGCCCAGGCTGGAGTGCAGTGATGCGATCTCGGCTCACTGCGAGCTCCGCCTCCTGGGTTCACACCATTCTCCTGCCTCAGCCTCCCGAGTAGCTGGGACTACAGGCGCCCGCCACCTCGCCCGGCTAATTTTTTGTATTTTTAGTAGAGATGGGGTTTTCACCGTGTTATCCAGGATGGTCTCGATCTCCTGACCTCGTGATCCGCCTGCCTCGGCCTCCCAAAGTGCTGGGATTACAGGCCTGAGCCACCGCGCCCGGCCCAGGACTTATTAATTTTATAAGATATGATGGTGCCATTGTAGATATGCTTTTTAAAGGAGTCCTTATCTTTTATGAGGTATGTACTGAAATATTTGCAGTTGAAATAAGAAATCTGGAGTGTGCTGAAAAATGAGTTAAACAGTTCTTTCAAAGATGTTAAACAGCAAGAACAGCCTGTATTTGGGAAAAGAAACATATACATTAATTCATGCAACAAACATCCTTTGAACTCTTACTTGAGGCATGTGAATCAACTAGAGTGTATTTTCAGAGCAATAAGTGAACTGTTAGCAGGTGATAATGGTATAAATGACTGACGTAAGTGATAAGGGGAGCCATAGTGAAGGGCATGAGTTATGGTTAGAGATTTAGTTGGGCTTTTTTTGTAAGTAAACTTTTTCTTTTTGAGATGGGAGTCTGGCTCTGTTGCCCGGGCTGGAGTGCAGTTGGTTGTGACCTCTGTTCCCTGCAACCTCCACCTCCCAGGTGCAACCCATCCTCCTACCTCAGCTTCCCAAGTAGCTGGGACTACAGGCGTGCCTCACCGTGCCCTGCTAATTTTTGTGTTTTTAGTAGAGATGGGGTTTTGGCATGTTGCCCAGGCTGGTCTTGAACTCCTGAGCTCAAGTGGTCTACCTTCCTTAGCCTTCCAAAGTGCTGAGATTACAGGCCTGAGCCACTGTGCCTTGCCAAAGTAAACTTTTATATGTAATAGAACATATGTAAAGAACAGTGCCCAAAATTATAGGTATATAGTGCAAAAACTTTGTAAAAAGTTCGTAAAAAGGTTTTACACCATATACCTAGAATTTTGTGCACTGTGAATACCTTTGTGAAGCTAGCACTCAGTTGAATTTTGAACAACATATTGCTTGAAGTAATGGATGTGGATTAGAGATGGAGATCATAAACAAACAAGGAATTAGAAATGCAAGAGCAACATATTCTTTTAAAATTCCAGGCTAAATATCATCTTGGAGATATGATACTTGAAAAACCATTTGTTTGTATTCTATTGGAATATTAGGACAATTTAATAAGCAGACCATGGAATGTTTATATTGTGTGTATGTGTTTTAAATTTATTAATTCATCTCATTAATAGTTTTTTGTTGTTGTTATTCTGCTACAGCTTTTATTAGTTTTCAGGATTTATATCCTTGATTTTCACAAGGTCATTTCCAAAATGGAACTTCAGTATTTTAGGAGGCTCAGACTCCTTTGATGTTTTAAGAACTATCTGTCAGGAAAAGTTTGTTAACAATTGATTATCTTTAATAGTAAGACTGCAATCCAGCTGTGATTAGTGGATTTTCTAATAGCTATTACTGGAAGATACTCTATAAACTAGTTGCTATCATTATCCCTTTTTCCTGATGAGAAAATAGGCACAAAAGAAACTAAGTAACTTGTCCATGGTCACACAGTCATTTAGTGGCAGAGCTATGATTCAGAACAAAGCTTGATGGCTTTAGAATATTTAATTAACAGGGTTGTTGTGAAGATTCTTAGTTAATAAATATAAGCCACTTAAAGCAGTACTTGACTCCTTTTGTATAGTAATTGTTAGGTATCATTAGTGTTATTATTGCCATTATCATTATTTCAGGGAGAACTTCTGGTAGTGCACAGAAATCTCTTTTATAAAGGAAGAAGTCCCACCAAATCTTTTCATGGATAGATTACAATGAGGCTATGTGTTTTAAAATATACATCTTAAAACATTAATTTGGGGGCTTTTTGAGATAGCAAATCTATCTTACTATTACTGTTTTGAGATAGCAAACCCCAAAATCCTCATGAAAACAATTTCATGTGCTTGAGTAGCTAAGGTTTACGTTTTCTATTGAGAATGTAAGATAAATGAATTTTAACTCCCCTAATTTCTGTTGTAACAGAATTTAAGCAGAATGGTGGGAAGCCCTATTTGTCTGTGATTACGGGGAGAGGAAACCACAGCCAGGGAGGAGTTGCTCGCATCAAACCAGCTGTCATTAAGTACCTCATAAGCCATAGCTTCAGGTGAGTGTAGATTTCTGTTATTGATAATGGCAACTGCCCATATAGAGCTATATCAGAGATTTCTGTGAGTATAGATTTCTGTTATTGATAATAGCAATAGCCCTCATATAGCTAGGTAAATAAATACTAATAGCATACTCAGAACAATCTGTTAAAATAGTTAATTTAATCATCTGATTTCAGCCACAGATTCATGCTTAAATTATGATATAACTTTCCCTGCTGGATTTATGTTGACTGATAAACCAGAAATAAGGAAACATGTATTTGTTGCCCATAATCATCTGATAAAACTTTCTATCATAAATTTAAAGTTCTAAAAGAAAGTAAATATATTTGTTTCTTTGATAATATGCAAAATAATTAGGTAATATGTATCATACTTTAAGATTTGCTATTATTCTTTTGAAAGGAAATAAGTATTTGTGGATTTTGGATGGAATTGGGTGGCTTCTATTGAAATATAGTTATAATTTAGGTACGTTTAAACTTTAGCAGAAATGTTCCAGTTAATATGAATTTATTTGTGTTTTCATAAGTTAAATGCCATTAATGACCTGTGTTGACAAACATGAAATGTTCTTTTTCATTAAGTGATAATTATTTAATAACAGAAAATGACAAAAAAGTCAAAGATGAAAAATCTGTTGATGGATAGATTTCCTGCAGATGTGTATCATTAACTCCTACCCACCAATTTCAGTGTAGCATATTTATTTTATGCCATGTAATAAGATGTTATTTGGCTCCATTATCGAAAATGATAGCATAAGTTATAAGCATAAAACAGGTGACATCAGGGTTATTTTTATAAAAGGAGTAGTTAGACCGGAACATTATGTTGAGATTAATTATTTTAGAGACTAGTCTTCCTTTAAATTCTCTATGGATAGAGTTGAAAGCATTGCATGGCCAGATTAATCAGACTTACCTGATATATCAGAGATTTCTTCTTGGTGCTTTCATGATGCACCAAGGACTTTATTCTTCTTTTTTGTTTTTGTTTTTGTTTTTTTTTTTGTTTTTTTTGAGACGGAGTCTTGCTCTGTCGCCCAGGCTGGAGTGCAGTGGCGTGATCTCGGCTCACTGCAACCTCCGCCTCCCGGGTTCACGCCATTCTCCTGCCTCAGCCTCTCCGAGTAGCTGGGACTACAGGCGCCCGCCACCACGCCCGGCTAATTTTTTGTATTTTTGGTAGAGACGGGGTTTCACCGTGGTCTCGATCTCCTGACCTCGTGATCCGCCCGCCTCGGCCTCCCAAAGTGCTGGGATTACAAGCGTGAGCCACCGCGCCCGGCCCGACTTTATTCTTCTTACAGCATACTCTTTTTCATAAAGGTAAAATTTAGGCCTCAGGTTTTGACAAATCTTAAGTTATACCAACTACTAAATCAGGAGCAACCCCAAGCTTTAAGATTGTATTTGTTTTGACCATAGATAAAAGGAACATAAACCTAGATGTTGGTCTTGGATATTGACTTAATAAGGGTCAATACTTTGGTAGTAAATATTATATTAAGTGTAGGTACTTGGAATTGATTACAAGGTATATTCCTTAGCTAATTTGAAATTTTCACCTTTAAAATAACTCTTTTCTCATTTCTGCAGGTTCTCTGAAATTAAACCAGGGTGCTTGAAAGTCATGCTAAAGTAAAATAAACGTCCTTGTATGAAGGTTTGTAGGTTAAAATTACTTTTATTTGCAGTAATTCAGTCAATTCTACCCTAAAGATGTGTTTTATTATAAATAATATTCAGTTATGAAACAAAAAAATTATGATGTTTTTCGAAATCCAAGTGAGGTTTGGTTTTTTTTTTTTACTGAATTAAATGCAAGTGTTACCTGTTAAAGATATTACAGAGAAATTTTATTGATTACAAAATATGTAAGAAAATTATCAGCTACAGTTTTAAAGTTTAAAATGCTCTGGTTGTTTCTCAGAAAAGGTTACCTTTGTATTAATTGTTGTGTGACATTTAGTAATGTCCTAAAAGTCTTTTGTGAGAGGTATTTAAAGTGCTTTGAGACCTGATTCATGCCCCTCAAAGGGTAGTATTAAAAGAAGAAAAAGGACATAGTAGTGGGTAGTAAAGAAAAAAAGGAGATCTAACAAAAACACTTGAATATTTTTTATTTTCAAAACTAAACACATAAAATGCTTTTATCTTGCCATATCCTACAGGAAGGAAGACATGCTTTTGCCCTTTCTTCTGCTTTGTATATGACCTTGATCTTTTACCTTTTGTTCTGTTCTTCTGTGTGCATTTTATGGAAAGAAAGTTGGGTCTGAGATTATATTGTAATTTTATACTTTCTATAGACAGAAAGGTTTTCAGAGAAAAAGAAATGGTTAAATATCTTCCAGATGTTGCTGCCTTATCGAAATGCTTCTAGAACTGTCTGTATAAGTGGTATTTCAGACAGTACTAAATACTTATATTTTATTTTTGAGGCATGTAATTTTAAAACTGCAGTAGGTTAAAATTCTATTAAACAAATATAGAAAATATTTTGGTTATAATTGGCCTGGTGTGGTGGCCCACACCTGTAATCCCAGCACTTTGGTAGGCCGAGGTAGGTGGATCACCTGAGGTCAGGAGTTGGAGACCAGCCTGACCAACATGGTGAAACCCCGTCTCTATTAAAAATACAAAAATTAGCTGGGTGTGGTGGCGTGTGCCTGTAATCCCAGCTATTTGGGAGTCTGAGGCAGGAGAACTGCTTGAACCTGGGAGGCGGAGGTTGTAGTGACCCAAGATCGAGATCACACCACTGCTCTCAGCCTGGGTGACAGAGCAAGACTCCGTCTCCAAAAAATATATATATATATATTGGTTATAATCATAAGAGGAATCCTTACAATTTAAAATATTTTCACTTTTATTTTGAAAAAGAGCCAACTTTCTCAAAGGAAGCTTTCATTAACTTCTGTTGTTTGGTTACCTAATAAATTCTGTTAGTATGCAAGTTAAACCTGTGTAAAGGAGGTTGTAATGTGGTAACGTATAATTTTCCAATATGAGACAATGACTTAAATTTGCCTTTGGAGATGGAGAATATTTTCAACATATATACTTTTAACAAACAGTTTTCTTGCTTTTTGTTAAGCTTAAAAAAAAAATTTGGATCTGAAATTACAGGATTGAGCTGGTACCAAAAGAATCCTAAAGTTCAGAATGGTTTTCCAAAAGAGCAGACATTTCAATGAAGACAAAACCCCAAAACAGTTTTTTATACATCATGACTGCATGCTTTTAAAATAAGGAGGCTTATCATTGAATTTTAGTTCCGCAAAAATGAAAATACCTGTTTATTATTTAGAAATGGTTAGTGACTGGTATTGAAGTATTATTCACACTTATGTTTGTAATAATTTATTTAAAGAATACTAATAGTTTAGCACACTTTTGTAATCTCTAGAACAGTTCTAATCATTAAAAATAAAGCAGTTCCTTTAAACAACTTACTATAAAACTATAATTGTTAATGAAATAAGATATTCCTAGGCATAAATTAGTATGATTTAAGAGTATGAAAAGCAGTGCTAAAATGTGGAGTTATTGGAATGTGTGCAGCTGCATACTCACTTTCTGTGTTTTTACATTTCCTTACCTAGTTTTAAAAATCATCACTTTTGGGCACTTCAGCTAGACTTATTTCAATATTATAATTATGATTAATGAAAGAGCAGTCAGAAGTAGAGGTGTGGTATTCTGTGGGCAGAAGTCAAATGAAAAAAGCTATATTGTTTTACTTGTTGTTTACTATATCAGTGTTAATATTATGCCTTATTTTGATAAATAGTATATCTTAATCATTGTTGATAAATATACAGGCAAAGTTTGAGCATCATTTGTATTTTTATGAAGCTGCTTAATTCCAAATTGCCTCCCACCCCACTATCTAGCATAGTTTAAGCAACACATAATTTTGAAAGAAAAGTTTATAATCCCTCCTTTCTTTTTTTTGCCCATTTCTAAATCCTGTATGCCCGCGGTAAAGATAGTTTGGGGATTATAAAAGTTTTCTCTATTACCCATGTCTAAATCCTGTATGTCAAAGATAGTTTGGAGATTATAAAAATTTTCATGTATTGGTGTAGGTGGAGTATCCCTAATGAGAAAATTCAAAATCTGAAACTTTTCGAGCACAGACATGATGCTCAAAGAAAATACTCATGGAGCATTTTACATTTGTAGGTTAGCGATGCTTAACAAGTAAATATAATGCACATGTTCTAAAATCTCCCCCCGAACCCCAGCAATCCAAAACACTTCTGGTCCTAAGCATTTTAAGTAGGGGGTACTCACTCAACCTGTATATTTGTGCTAATACATAACTCATTAGAATGATTCTTTTTAAACTTAATATTTTAAAAGTACAGCACTTCTGTAGTTTGGAAGGTTTCAGTAATAATTATTCATTCAGTAGTCTCTTACCATTATCTGCTAGATGGAGGAAGAGAACTAATGTGGAAAGCCCAGAGGGTGTCCAGTTGGACCAGGGAGACATTAGACACTTAACAGTATTTTCAGTCTGTCCATCTCTTTATTCCAATGTGAGAAATGGAAGTATTTTTTTTTTACATTTATTGGCTCTTCATATTTCTCTACATTATTTTTAAGTTGCAGTTTCTTCAATTTGTTAGTATTTCCTTACTATTTGCAATTTTATGGCCTTTAAATATAGGACATATTATATAGTAGAAATTTTGACTTTAAAAAGCATCTTGAGTAGTATATTTTGAGAAGAAAAGCTATACTACTCTTCTGGATGCTTTCCATCCTTTATTTAGGTCTTTTCTTTTTGAATTCAAGTGTTTTGTATGCTTAGAAAGTGGACATGTATAATAGCGAGATTGGTTATTTCTGAGCTGGAAATTGGAAACTTTCGAAACTCAGGAAATTGCTCTGACAATGTTTTAACTGCTCTCAATTTAAGAAAATGACTAAATGTATAAAAAAGACAAAAATAATGTGTGCTGTTTTTTCCAAGTGCTTTTTCCAAGTGCTTTTCCATTGTGCAATGAGGTGAAGTTTGGTAATTTTTCTGGGTAGTAGTTAAATATTGTTCATTTTTATTTACATGTAAAGAAAACAGATTTAAATGTTTATGTGGCCACAAAGTGTCATTTAAAACGTAAAATAAGTTTATGTAGAATGTATGTTCATGGTGCTTATTTTTAAAATGTAATTCAAGTTTACAGTATTACTTAATGCTTCTTTACAGAATTTAATAGAGAAACAAGGCTAGAACACATCTACATCCTGAAGAGCCGTTTATAACTTCATATTATATGATGACAAAGTTCATTATTTTCCTTAAAGTTGAGCAATTGACTTTTATGGTCCAATGATGAACTTATTATTAATAAATGATTGAATTAACTGTGAGGCTTCTCATTAAAATACAATATTGCAGTTATCAGTTGGAGAATATATTATAAAATTTTCAGACAGTATATCAGAAAAATGTTTTTATTTGTACTGTAAAGAAAACGTAATTTTGCTGTTAACTCTGTACTTTTTAAATTGAAAATGTTTTATAAATTTGCTTTTAAATTTTCTTATGAAGCCATTTGCAAATTACATACTTAATTTAATAAAATACTTTAGCCACAGTCCAGTGTGAGGAAATCCTTCATTTGATGTATTAGGGTTAGTGGTTTAAATATTTTAAAATATTTTTATGTGTAACTTTGTAATTTCAGGGGGAAAGTGTCATAATAATTTTATTTCTGTACCACAACTTTTCTTCTAGTTTAAGTTTTCTGTAGCAAATAAGAGTCTACTTTTGAACCAGATAGATGGATTAGCTATGGTTTCTCTCCTCACACCCTGTATCTTTTGACTGACATCAGAATTAAGAATTATGTCTCTTAGAGGCCGGGCGCGGTGGCTCATGCTTGTAATCCCAGCACTTTGGGAGGCTGAGACGGGCAGGTTCCTTGAGGTCAGGAGTTTGAGACCAGCCTGGCCAACATGGTGAAACTCTGTCTCTACAAAAAGTACAAAAAATTAGCCAGGCGTGGTGGCACACACCTGTAATCCCAGGCACAAGAATTGCTTGAGCCTGGGAGGTGGAGGTTGCCGTGAGGCGAGATTGTGCCACTGAGCTCCAGCCTGGGCAACAGAGTGAGACCATCTCAAAAAAAAAAAAAAAGAATCTCTTAGAGACTCAAGTAATGCTTTAAATAATATTAATGACCTTTGGACTTCATATTCGAGTCCAAAGCAGAATTCACTCATTTTGCAAGGACTTAAAAATATTTATCTAACAAATATTTAGAGCACTTGTTACTGGGGTTACAGTGTAAATGCGATAGAGCTTTTATCCAGAGTTATAATTATTCTTATCAACTACTATGTATATAGTGACTTATACTATGGGATACTCTCATATCTGTTATATTTTAAATCTCAAGAGAATTTTATTACATAGGTAGTGCTATCCCAATTTAATGAATAAAGCCACATAGACTTAGAGAAGTTAACTGGTTTGCTGTTTAATGTCAGAGGTATAACTTGAACCACATTCTCTGACTCCTAACATGGAGCAGCTGCATTTGTCCTAAGAGAGAATAGTTACTTATAAAGAGATAATATTCTACTGTTCTCTCCAGAGAGTTGTGGCTCCATAGTATACGTCTTTGAAAACCTGCCATTTATGATTCTGCCTTCTTCCTTTATATGAAAGCTGGTACTTTGGAAAAACCCAAAATACTAATGGCAAAAGGCAAAAGTTTATTTCTTTCTTCCTATAAAATCCCAGGGAGAAAAACTCCAGGACTGCTGGGAATCTTCTTTTACTTGACGCTTTTGGGAATCTAGGAAAGTTCATCGTTCTGCCATACCCAAGATAATGGCCCTCATTTTCCTAGGCCAGGGTGGGTGGCTGCATCTCTAACTGTCACATCTGTATTCTGCTGGAGGAAAGACAAAGAAAAAGGCAAAAGGCAAGTGCCAGTGGTCTTAAAGATGGTTTTTGGAAGCTGCCATAGGACACTTCTACTTATGTCCTATTGGCCAGAACCTAGTCATGTCATATCTAGCTGCAAGGGAGGCTGGGAAATTTTCTATTTCAGACTGCCATGTTCTGCCGAAATTTGGTATTCTCTTGGAGGAAAGAGAATGGATATTAGGAGAATGAATAGCAGTCTCTGCCACATCATTTTTTTAACATTATATGCAAATAATGTGAAAATTAGTTCTTGATACATTGATGACTTCTGAGTGTTAGGAATCAAAAAAAGGTAATCACAGTTTTTTTGTGTGTTTTTTTTTAGATAGATTCTCACTCTGTCACCCAGGCTGGAGTGCAGTGGTGCAGTCTCCTGAGTAGCTGTGATTACAGGCACCCACCACCATGCCTGGCTCATTTTTGTATTTTTAATAGAGACAGGGTTTCACTGTGTTGGTCAGGCTGGTCTCAAATTCATGACCTTAGGTGATCCACCTGCCTCAGCCTCCCAAAGTGCTGGGATTACAGGTGTGAACAATCACACCTGGCCAGGGAATTTTATTTGGGGAGGATTGCTGTATATGATCCTGTTCTAGCCTTAAGTAGGAAAAAACTAAATGACACGGACTAGCTTAATAAGTGCTAATGGCAGGAAGTACATTAGTCAAAACATGTTTTTGGCATTGCTACATTAGCCCGCCCTATTTAATATAGGATATATGTACAGATGTTCCCCCACTTAGGATGGTTTGACTTATTTTTCGATTTTGTGATGGTGTGAATGCCATATGCGTTTAGTAGAAACCATCCTTCAAAGCTTGAATGTTGATTTTTCTTGTGCTGGTGATGGGCTAGTGATGTGCGGTGCAATACTCTCCTGTGATGTTGGGCAGTGGCAGCGAGCTGCAGCTCCTAGTCAGCCACGCTAACGTTAACTTTCCTAAGCACATTTAAGGTAAGCTAGGCTAAGCTATGATGTTCAGTAGCTTAGGGGTATTGGATGCATTTTCCACTTAAAATATTTTCAACTTACAGTGAGTTTGTTACATAAGTGACCCCATTGTAAGTTGAGGAACATCTTTATTTCACATGCATTTCTTAGCTAGAAAACTCAGACTAGCTTAGCTAGAAAACCCCCTAACTGGGAGAGTTGGGGAAACAAAAGATTCTGGATGAAAATACTAAACACAACACTAAAAACACTGCATAGTTGATAAAGGGGCTTAGGTCAGAAATCTAAGTGAGAATATTAGAGGCACTTTTGCAAAAGGTGCCTCTGCTCCTGACTCATGTTAAGTTTTAGTTTTCAGTTTTGGGGTGGAGAGACAGATGACAAAGGACAGCAGACTTAAAGACTAAGACACTCCATAAAGCTAACACCCCACAGAGCGTTATCCTCTGTGGGAATGGGGATGAATAAAACAATTTTGCCCTCCTTCCCACCCCCAGAAGGACTGCAAGGAACATTGTCTTGGCATGAGCAGAAGAGACCAAAAAATAAATCAATCAGTCCTGACAAGTTAAAATCACTACTGGCCCTCACAGAATAACAGCCCGCAGTCATAACACCTAGAGTAGTCAAAAAAAATGACAAGTCGAAAATTGAACTGGTAGAGGTCTTGGCCTGATAATGCCGCCACTAGCTGCCTGACAAAGGCAAACGCAAATTTTCTCAGAGAGCATGCACCCTCATCTTGGAGAATGAGATCCGATCAAGGCTGTAGATCCAACAACCAATTTATAGGGAGTACAGAGGACAGAGGAATATGTGAGACATCACCATCGGGATGCAGTTACCAGGATAGACTGTGGGAAACTGACAACACAATTTCTTTAAATAAGTTGAAGATAAAACCACACAGGTGGAGGGAGAACTTACCCATTGAAACAAAAGAGGCATGTACCAGTTGCAATTTGTGGACCTTTTTTGGGTACTGGTTCAGCAGAAAAACTTGACAATCACACGACAGTTGGCAATATGAACATTGACTCGATAATTAAAGAACGATTTTTTTTAGGAATGACGTGGTTGTATTTTTAAAAGGATCTCTATTTTTAAAAAAGAGATACATGCTGAAATATGTATGTAAAATGATACGATGTTAGCAATTTACTTCAAAATAAGATGGAGGAAGTGGGTGTGGATACTTCGGAAACAAGATTGCCCATAAGTTTGTAAATGGGAAGAAGAAAGATATTTATTATACTAGAATGTCTACTTTTGAATATATTCAAAGCTCTATAAAGAAGGATTTTTAAAAAGTTGGTGGAAGAGCTGGAGAAGTGGATTCTAGACCTGGCTCTGGGGATGAATTCCAGAATGCTGCAGAATTAACCTGCATAGTAGCTGCTACCTCTGCCGTAATTTAAAGGTGAGGAATCAGGCCACCATGGCACTGCTGCCACAGCTGTCTCTTAACCATTCTCAAAGCTAGTGACTAGGCACCAGAAAAGTGTTGTAGAAAAAGTCTCCATCATTTGCCTTTTGAGCAGAATGAGCCGTACCAGTGGGTAGATGGCCTCCTCCTTACTTATGCCTCCCAAATCTCACTGGAATGTATCTAATTGGTAGAAGCTATTGTATTCTAATATATACAGAATTTTACCTTCATAAAAGATCTGGGAAATGTTGTTTTAAACTTTACGGAAAGGCTCATTAGAAGTAGAGCTGGGGCTAGGTGTGATGGCTTATGCCTGTAATCCCAACACTTTGGGGGGCCAAGGCAGGCAGATCACTTGAGGTCAGGAGTTCAAAACCAGCCTGGCCAACATAGTGAAACCCTGTCTCTACTAAAAATACAAAATTAGCAGGTGTAGTGGCACGTGCCTGTAATCTCAGCTACTCAGGAGGCTGAGGTAGGAGACTTGCTTGAAACCAGGAGGTAGAAGTTGCAGTGAGCCAAGATAGCGCCACTGCACTCCAGCCTGGGTGACAGAGCAAGACTCTGTCTCAAAAAAGAAGTAGAGCTGGAGGATGAGTATCAAATGTTCATATTTGCTACATCGATGATACTTGTCCAACCAGGTGTAGAAATAAAATGGCTTGACATATTAGTCACAAAAGCATTGCATGTCAACTGGGATATTTAGAGGTATGCCAGGGAGTACCCCAAGTCCAGGATAAGCTTAGGATATATTTCAGGAGCATTGGTTTTACTCAATGGCAAAAATACACATTATTATTTAATGGAGCTTATTGGTGTATGTATTAGGGTTCTCCAGAATGAATAGGAGATAGGGGATTTATCAGGAGAATTGGCTCCTGTAATTTTGGAGGCTGAGAAGTTCCACTCCAGGCCATCTGCAAGCAGGAGAACCAGGGAAGCCAGTAGCATGGCCCAGTACAAGTCTGAAGGCCTCAGAGCCAGGGAAGCTGATGGTATCTTTCAGTCCAAGTGTGAAGTTCTCAAAATCCAGGGGGAGAGGACCCCGTATGGGCCTCTCCAAAGGCTGCTTGAGTGTCCTTACAACATGGTGGCTGATTTCCCCAGAACAGATAATCCAAGTGAGCAAAACAGAAACTGCAGTACCTTTTATGACTTAGTATTGGAAGTTTTTTGCAGTTATCTGCCAAATTCTGTTTGTTAGAACCAAGCCATTAAATTCAGCTAACTTGGAAGCACAGGAGAATTAGCTCTGCCTTTTGAAGGATACAATGTCAAAGGATTTGTGTATGTATTTGGAAGCCATTATGTTTACTATGAACTAGGCACCACTAGGTACTTTGCAGATGTACCCAGTATAATCATAACCACCCACTGGGGTAGGTATTATTGCCCACGTGGCAGACATTGTTGTCCTACCCAACAGATATTCTTTCTATTACAGCTCTCATTGTTCAGGCATCTGGTGGCAGTGTGCTCGGCGAAGATCAACCCCTCTGTAGCTCCCGCAGGTGAATTTTGATTGGTGGAAAAGCCAATCATGGCAATGCCGTTTCCCCTTGCCAGTGATTAGTTGAAGGATGGTTATAGGATCATACCAACAAGAATTCTGCTGGAATGGTTCTAGGAAAGGTTTTCCTCACGAATACAGAGAAACACATAGGAAGAAATGCATTCTTGTTCAGCAAGACCTTGTGACTGTATGTGATGTCTGGAATTGCAGTTGCCTTGTTGAAACCATGAAGAGACAAACTTAAGGCCCAAGCCACTGTGCTAAGGATGGTGCATGTAGAGAAGAAAAACCCTCTGTTCTTGATGATGTCATTGAGCCCCTGAATTAACTAACCCTGGAACTGACCTTTAGTGGCCTTGTTATGAGAGACAATAAGCTACCTTTGTTTGGGTTTTGTATTACACCTGGAAGCATCCTAATGATTTGATATACCCCATTTTACAGACTAGGAAACATGTTCAGAGAGATTATAGAATTTCTGAAAACTTTCCCGGCTAATAATAGCAGAGCCAGGTTTCAGACTGAGATGTCTGTGTTCTAAGCACCTGGTCTTTTATCAGTTAAGTGACTTTTCTCCAGCAATTCTCAGGAATCAGAGAGGAGAAACAGAGACATCAGTTGGTTTCAGCAGAGGTAGTGATTGGCGGACAGGTATGGGAAGGGGTCAGTATGGGAAGGGGTCAGTGTGGGAAGGAAAGGAGACGAAATTCACGATGCTGTATGTGTAAGGTTGAAAAGCTTGACTGTGAGATACAGGCTGGTAAGGAGTCAAGTGGAATCCAGAGGGGGCTGATAGACTGGAATAGTGGAGGGGAGCAGTGAAGGTATAGTTGAGGAAGGAACAGATTCAGAAAGTTTGAGGGGGAGGGAAAGTGGAAGGAGGTTGTAGGAAGAGAGAGAACTTCAGAGTTCAGGATATTAGGATGTGGGTATTTGTTCCTAAGGTAGTTTGATTTGTGGCTGAGCATGGAGATGATGGTAGTCGGAGTGTAGAAGGTCACAGAATTGATACCAAATTTCTGGATCATCCACTTTGTGTACCTATTACCTGGAAAAGTGACAGGCAGTGCAGTAGAGAGGAAGATTGAAAGCCAGTCTGCTAGAAGTCTGGGTGAAATAAAAATGTTTTCTTTATTTGCGTGGTCTCCATTCTTCACACGGATAGGATCTGACTCAATACAGCCCCATGTTGAAGAAAGAATTATAAGGATTATTCTGTTTTAATCTGCTGCTTTGCCAAGACTGGAGAGACGAGATAGATAGGGTCACTGGGAGGGTCTGAAAGGATAGAGTCATGAGAAATAGAGTTTCCTAGGTCTTTCTGAAACAGTTCTTTGCAGCGGGA
The DNA here is from genome assembly GCF_009828535.3 of Hylobates moloch. NCBI lineage: Eukaryota > Metazoa > Chordata > Mammalia > Primates > Hylobatidae > Hylobates > Hylobates moloch. Next base: position 50,930,333 of record NW_026652292.1, on the reverse strand, counting down.
CCTCACTGTTTTGTTTGAAGTTGCTTCTTGCCTATTTAATCCATCTGAATTTATGAAAACCAACAAAATAGGCTTACACATTGCCCATTATTTCAGATTATTGTGGTTTCCCTATTTATTTAAACAATTACAGGCAACTCTGCTGATCTCTTTGCTGAGACTCTGAAGACTCTGGTGATCTCTGCTGAGCTGTAGAGTAAGAAGAGCTCACTGTCTTCTTAAGCTCTGGGCTACATTTTTCTTTTCATTGTTCTGTCCTTTCTTAGATAAAATTAATTTTTTCTTTCAAAAATAATTTTTGGCAGTGGGTTACATAGGAATTTATTTTTAAAGTACCTTTTAATTTTATGTTACCTTCATGGAATCATTAGCTAGGATATCTGAATATAGTTTCTTCCTTGTCTGTTATATTTCTTGGTTCCTGTCCTTAGAGTCGTGTTAATAGTTTTAGGTCATATTCCTGTGATTTTATTGTAAGCTAACTCAAATCTTTTTTTGGAAATAGGATAAAAATCAATCTGTACTTTTTTTTTGACTTGCTCTGTCACCCAGGCTGGAGTGCAGTGGCGCAATCACAGCCCAGCACAACCTCTGCTTCCTGGGCTCAAGCAATCCTCGTGCCTCAGTCTCCCAAGTAGCTAGAACTACAGGTGTGCGGCACCATGTCTGGCGAATTTTTGTATTTATAGTAGAGATGGGGTTTTGCCATGTTGGCCAGGCTAGTCTTGAACTCCTGGCCTCAAGTGATCCACCTGCTTCGGTCTCCCAAAGTGCTGGGATTACAGGTGTGAGCCACTGTCTCTACTTTTAAGAGAAAAAGAAGGTGCAAAAGGGTACTCACAGTATGATCCATCAGTGTGTTTTTTAAAAGGATATGTGTATATAGATCCACTGATATACCATACATCTCTCTCTATGTACATATGTGTGTGTGTATATGTATATATAAATGCAAACCCACACATAGAGTGAATAGAATAGATTCTGGGCCCCTTATGACTCAGTTTCAGAGGATGTCATGTTCAGAAGTCAGTATTCCTCAAAGAACTTACAGGAAACATTTGTGTTTTATATAGCACAAGTTGAAATTAGTTTTCCCTTCATATTCTTTCTGTCTCCCACTGTCATATTCTATAGATACCCCAAAGCCTCTGTCTCTATATTTCTTCCTCTCCTCCTTTCACCAAAACCCTCCCTGACGTCTCTACCACTGCTAGGCCTTATCTATCTCCCTTCCCATTTTCTTTCAATTTTCTTCTGCCTAGTGAATAGTTCTGGGCCTTTTGTATATAAATCTCTCATCTCAGCTTCCTTGGTTCTTCTCATAGAACACACCTCCCTCATTTATTTTATCTACACAATAAGACAATGGAAGGTGGAGGTGTAGCCAGCGGGAAATGGTCAGGATGCAAATATTGGAATTTTTTTTTTGTTAGTAGGCAGGAGAAAGGAAGCTACAGATACCCCCACAGTAATAGGTTTTTTCCCTGTTTCACATGAATTTCTGAAGGATTCTGTAAGAAACTGTGAACAGCAGGTTATCTTGTGGGATAGGCCTGTGGGGTCAGAGGTAGGAGAATTAGATTTTGCCTTCATTGTCTGAACTGTTTTTGTTTTAGAACTATATATATATTACTATTAGAAAGTCATTAAAAAATAGAGATAATTGGCTGGGCGCGGTGGCTTACGTTTGTAATCCCAGCACTTTGGGAGGCCAAGGCGGGTGGATCACCTAAGGTCGGGAGTTCAAAACCAGCCTGACCAACATGGAGAAACTCTGTCTCTACTAAAAACACAAAATTAGCCGGGCGTGGTGGTGCCCACCTGTAATCCCAGCTACTTGGGAGGTTGAGGCAGGAGAATCGCTTCAACCCAGGAGGCGGAGGTTGTGGTGAGCCGAGATCGCACCATTGCACTCCAGCCTGGGCAACAACAGTGAAACTCCATCTAAAAAAAAAAAAAAGAAAAGAAAATTAATAGATGTACTTTCTTTTTATTTTAAAATTTTGTGGGTACATAGTAGGTGTATACATTTATGGGGTACATGAGATATTTTTGATACATGCATGCAATGCATATTAATCACATCAGGGTAAATGGGATATGCATCCCCTCAAGCATTTATCCTTTGTGTTACAAACAATTCAGTTGTTTATAGTTATTTTAAAATGTACACTAAATTATTGTTGACTGTAGTCACCCTTTTATGCTATTAAATACTAGGTCTTATTCATTCTAACTATACTTTTACATTTTGAAACATAGTGCAAATGTCATACTTGATATTAGAGTGAATTATTCAGTGTACAAATTATATGTATTTTAATATGTTTCTCTTTAGGCTGCCTTCTAGTACCAAATGTTATAATCAGATAATTGACCTGGTGTTTGTGATGATCTGATATTATCAGGAAAAGCATTAATCTGCCTTTTTAAACTCTTAAATTGATACAACTGCTGGAAGAAGGGAGGACAGATCCAAGAGATCTAATTTGTGAATAATTGGAGTTCCAGAGTGAAATACAAGAGAAAAGCCAGATTTAATAGAAGTAAATTTCCTGAGCCGAATAAAGCCTTATATTTGCAGGTTGAAAGTGTTCATTAAATTCTAGGCAGGATTGATGAGAAAAGGCATACACCTAAACATACTCTGACAGAATTCCTGAATCTCAAAGTTAAATAGAAAAATAATATAAGATTCCAGACAGAAAGAAGTTATTTGCAATGGGAAAAGAACTGGACTGGTATCAGACAGTGGAATCATATGTATACCTGTTAAGAGAAAAGGAAAGTAACCCAAGAAGTCTCTTTCCAGCCAAGCATCATTCACCTGCCACAGTGAAAGATACAGAAAGGATTCCAAGAATCTATCATCTGCATATCCCCATCTGAAGAAAGTGAAAAGAGGACTGTAACTAAATAACAAATTAATGAGAATAGAGACTTCAAGAAATGAGAAGGTAAAGTAGAAAGGGAAAATGATGAGTGAACAATAAGCCTTGTAATATACATGGGTATGTATGTTAATGTACTTGGATGATGATGAAATGACTGAAAATGTGTACTATATGTGTTAAATAAAGACTCTTAAGATAAATGAGACTCATCTAACTAGAGCCTGGGAGTAAAAGTTAACAATTTTTCTCAATACTAAGAGATGGTATTGGAGGAAAGGGAGGAAGAAGTAAAAACATTCTAAAAGTTTTGTCTTATTGGGTGGAGGGAAAGTATCAAGGAATAGAGTAACTTGGTGGGGAAATAGTATATTCTTACATAATAGTAATAAAATATGTGTTTGATGATATGTATTAAAAAAACATAACCATTAGTGGAGTGGGAAAACATAATGTCATTTTGAAATTATAAGAGGAAACAAAGGAATAAATTGTAACATGATCATACCAGTATATATAAAGAAAAGGAAAAAAGAAAATGAGGTAAGTTTAATAGTAAATATAAGCAAGAGAGAAGGAATAAAATGAAGAATATCAGTGATTGTATTAAATGTAAATGAGCCCAATTTTCCTGTCAACAGACAGAGACTATCAGAATGGATTAAAAACAAACTCAGTGAATAAGTTGTTTACAGGAAACACACTTAGAGTGATAAAGAAATATTTAAAGCAATTGGAAAAGCAATACTACAGATATATAAAGAAATTAAAAATTAGGAGAGGCAATATTAATATCAGAAAAGGTGGGACAGGCTATTAATGAACTAAACAGGGAGAAGAACAGTACCTATAAAAGACAATATATGAAGATAAGCACCGAACAATATCATAAACATATAAATCAGAAGATCGTTATAAGGATAACATCATAAAAATGAAATTTGTGGATTTTACTATATCTTTTTCAGAACTAGACAGGTCTAGTAGAAAAAAATAGGAGACCACAGAGAAACCAATTGACCTACTTGCTTTAATAAATATATATAGAATTATACATTCTTCAGAGAATAAATATGTATATTTCTTTTTTCTTCTTTTTTTTTGAGATGGAGTTTTGCTCTTGTTGCCCAAGCTGGAGTGCAATGGTGTGATCTTGGCTCACTGCAACCTCCGCCTCCCAGGTTCAAGTGATTCTCCTGCCTCAGCCTCCCGAGTAGCTGGGATTACAAGTGTGCGCCACCACACCTGGCTAATTTTTTGTATTTTTAGTAGAGACGAGGTTTTACCATGTTGGCGAAGTTGGTCTTGAACTCCTGACCTCAGGTGATCCGCCCACCTCTGCCTCCCAAAGTGCTGGGATTACAGGCTTGAGCCACTGTGCCCGGCCAAACATATATATTTCTAAATGGCTACTAACTAGTTAGAAAAATTTGTCATAAACTTGGCCACAAAAATAAAAAAGGGCTGGGCATTGTGGCTCTTGTCTGTAATCCCAGCACTTTGGGAGGCCAAGGCGGGGGGATCATCTGAGGTCAGGAGTTTGAAACTAGCCTGGCCAATGTAGAGAAACCCCGCCTTTACTAAAAATACCAAAAAAAAGCCTGGCGTGGTGGCGCACACCTATAATCCCAGCTACTTGGGTGTCTGAGGCACGAGAATTGCTTGAACCCAGCAGGTGGAGGTTGCAGTGAGCTGAGATCACTCCACTGCACTCCAGCCAGCAAAACAGAGCAAGACTCTGTCTCAAAAAAAAAAAAAAAAGAAAAAAGAAACCTTAAAAATAGAGATTTTTAAATTTCACATTATTTGATGAAATTAGAAGTAAATTAATGAAATTAGAAATATATAAAGGATTTTAAAATAATTATTTGAAATTTGAGACCACCCTCCTAAATAATCATTGGATCAAATTAGAAACTGAACTGAAATTATAAACTTTGTAAAGAAAAAAAGGGAAACTCGACATAACCAAACCTACAAAACCCAGCAAGAGCTGTATGTAAAGTACAAAAAGATTGAAAATTCAGTGCTCATCTTTAAAAAAAAAAAGGAAGCTGGGTGTGGTGGCTCACACTTGTAATCCCAGCACTTTGGGAGGCCGAGGTGGGTGGATCACCTGAGGTCAGGTGTTCGAGACCAGCGTGACCAACATGGTGAAACCCCATCTCTACTAAAAATACAAAAATTAGCTGGGCGTGGTGGCAGGTGTCTGCAATCTGAGCTACTCGGGAGGCTGAGGCAGAGAATTGCTTGAACCCGGGAGGCAGAGGTTTCAGTGAGCTGAGATTGCACCATTGCACTCCAGCCTGGGTGACAGAGTAAGACTCAATCTCAAAAAAAAAAAAAAAAAAAAAGTAAAATAACCATAAAAGAAAATAGAGGAGGAAATTAATGAAAGACTCAATGAAATTTAGAAAAGATAAAAAATCTCTGAAAAAAGAGAAACATCTTATGAACTTGAGGATAAAAAGCTTTTAAAAATTAAAATATACATTTAACTCAATAATTCTGTCTATAATTCTCATGGAAATAAAAACATGAATTTCAATCATTCAGTTTTTTTAGGGGGCCTACTTACTATGTACACTGGTCATCCCAACTTGAGTCCATTGTGGTAATATATTTAAAGATTACAAATAAAAAAGAAAATGAATTAGGTGGTTGTCTAATAAGAGTACATGTAGGATGGCCAGGTGTGGTGGCTCACGCCTGTAATCCCAGCACTTTGGGAGACTGACGCAGGCAGATCACTTGAGTTTAGGAGTTGAAGACCAGCCTCGGCAACATGACGACACCCTGTCTCTACAAAAAATACAAAAATTAGCCGAGTGTGGTGGCGCGTGCCTTTAGTCCCATGTGCCACCACAGTCCCACTCTGCCTGGGGGGCGCTGAGACAGGAGGAGCGCTTGAATCTGAGAGGTTGAGGCTGCAGTGAGCCGAGTGGTGCCACTGAACTCCATCCTGGGTGACCAAGTGAGACCCTGTCCCAAAAAAAAAAAGCACATGCAGGAGCTCAGCAGACCTCATCCATTTTTGTGTTCTAATTGGACATTGTTCATGACCTTTTTTCAGCTGTATCTTTTTGGCCAGATGTTACCAAATGAGATCATTTCCTGTTCAATAGCTCTGTCAGGTTATGCATTAACTTAAATGGTTGAGTTAATATGTCATGGGCCATTTAAGACAGTGCAATTGTATTTCACATATCCTCATTTTGCTCAATATGTATTTTCTATGTTGGTTCCTCTTTGATATGTTGGAAAGGGATTGAAACTAGGAGATCAGTGATATGGAAAAGGCTTTTACATGTTTATGATTGAGAGATTTATTTACTTTCTTGGCAACTTGTTTGAGAATACAGTTTTAATATTTCAGCAAAAGCAGATTGGTGTATATTTTATTTAGGGATGCCCAGTTTAATGATTGTATCAGTTATATTGGAGTTTGGTCAAGGCATTTAGGTATGTTTAGCCTATCTTGCTAGGTTGCATATTTAAAGGACTGGGCTTCCACTTTTCTCAGTCTATTTTCTGCCCTTCACAAGTTCTTCCAATGTGAAGTGCCAGGGCATACTGTCACTTTCATTGTTTGTCCATCCTTTCTGCCAAAAACCAGCCAGGAAACCAGGAGCCGAGCTCTAGGAGAAGGCTGCCAGTGCCATGAGAGTGCCATCTTGTTTTCTACTTATTGCTGTTGAGCCTGGTGTCGGTGCTACCTTTGCTTCCCCGGGTAATGCTGTGTGGTGATTCCCATGCAACATGGCCAGAGAAGCATTTCAGTGTTGTCTGATGACACTTAGGTTCAGCTTTGGCTGATCCCCTATGATGTGGCTGAGTGTTATGGCTTGAATTATGTTCCCCCAAAATTCATATGTTGAAGTCCTAACCCCCAGTACTCCTGAATGTGATCTTAATTGGAGGTAAGGTCTTTACAGAAGTAGTCAAGTTGCATTAGTCAGGGTTCTCCAGAGGGACAGAACTAATAGGATAGATATATACATAAAGGGGAGTTTATAAGGAGTACTGACTCATGTGATCACAAGGTGAGATCCCACAGTGGGCCATCTGCAAGCTGAGGAACAAGGAAGCCAGTCCAAGTTCCAAAACCTCAAAAGCAGGGAAGCCGACAGTGCAGCCTTCTGTCTGTAGTTGAAGGTCCAAGAGTCCCAAAGCTGATGGACGTGGAGTCTGATGTTCGAGGGCAGGAAGCATCCAGCACAGGAGAAAGATGGAGGCCGGGAGACTAAGCCAGTCTAGTCTTTTTCTGAGATGGAGTCTCGCTCTGCCGCCCAGGCTGGAGTGCAGTAGGCACGATCTCGGCTCACTGCAACCTCCACCTCCTGGGTTCAAGTGATTCTCGTGCCTCAGCCTCCTCAGTAGCTGGGATTATAGGCATGCGCCACCACACCTGGCTAATTTTTTGTATTTTTAGTAGAGATGGGGTTTCATCATGTTGGCCAGACTAGTCTCGGTCTTGAACTCCTGACCTCAAGTGATCCGCCCACCTCGGCCTCCCAAAATGCTGGAATTACTGGTGTGAGCCATCACGCCCTGCCAACAAGCTAGTCTTTTCACGTTCTTCTGCCTGCATGTGTTCTGGCAGGCAGATTAGATTGGCAGCTGATTCAATTGTGCCCACCCAGATTGAGGGTGAGTCTGCCTTTCCCAGTGCACTGACTCACATTTTAATTTCCTTTGGCAACATCCTCACAGACCCCCCCAGGAACAACACTTTGCATCCTTCAATCAAGTTGACACTCAATATTAACCACCACACAAGTCAAAATGGGGGTAATTTGGGTGGACCCTAATCCTATGTGACTGGTGTCCTTATAAAGGAGAAATTTGGACACAGAGATAACCGCAAAGGGAAGATGATGTGAAGAGACGCAGGAAGAAGACACCATACAGACAAGGAGAGAGGCCTGGAACAGCTCCCTCCCTCACAGCCCTCAGAAGGCACTAGCCCTGCTGACACTTTGATTTTGGAATTTAGCCTCCAGAACTATGAGATGATACATTTCTCTGAAGTCACCCATTCTGTGGCACTTTGCTACTGCAGCCCTAGCAAACTAATACAGTGAGGTTGGATCAGTTCAACTCAGCGGTGTGTTTAAATCTGTGAATGACCATTTCACTGCAATCTTCCCAACAATGTGTTTTATTATATCTTAAACTCTCCAAATCTCTAGCACATGCCTGGCTAAAGTAATATTACTGTTAAATAAACAAATGAATGGTTACATTGAATCTACAAACTTTTTTGCAAAAGCACCACCCAGTATTCCCTGTAGGTATCTTTGAAATTATGTCCAGTTGACACTGCCTTGCTGTTGACAGTTTGCTCCCCTAACTTCCCCTCCCATTGTCCCCATCTCTCTACCCCCAGCCCAGAACAAAACAGGATCTTTGTGGTCATCTAACTCTACTATCACCATGAGTAGAGGACATCTCTTGTGCATCAGGCCAACTTCCCCTTGAACCCCTTGTCCCCTTAGAGGGGCTAGTTTAGGAAACCTCTGTTCTCCCACCTCAGCAAATTGCTCAGATCCTGGGTATGGACGAATTGGCCACCCGAAATTGCAAAAGGTAGCTGATTACCCTAAATGCAGGAACTCCCTGGAAAGCACCCCATGATCACAAATAGTTTTTGCTTGAATATAGTTGGATGAAGATGAGAATGTGATCCCTGGCAAGTGAGATGCTGTGGGAATACAACCCCTGTCCTCAAGGATTTACGCAATAGCAGGAAAGAAAATAGGACACTCATTGCTATACTAGGAGGCAGCATTTGTAGTTCACACTACACGAGAGGTATGAGGGAACAGAGGAAGAAGTTCATTTTGACTGGGGCAGCCAAGTAAGGCTCATGGTGATGAGCATCGGATGGAGGTGAAGGGAAATACGCTCTGTGCAAGGTTAACAGTGTATTTCCAAACACACCCTTCCTTGTAAAGTGAGCCTGAAAACAGGCTGACAGTCAGTGGATATACACCAGTGCAAGTGGACCAGTTAGTCACAGTCAAAGTCAAACTGTTCTCACTGCAGAGAGCCTGGGCTGAACTCTTGTTAAATATTTTGCATATCACCTCTATTGGCAAACCAGTATTTCCTTTTCTCTGCGTTATCACTTTCTCTTTTCTCTCTCTGCTCCCCTGTCCTCTCCTTTTACCTCCCTTTTCTTTTCTCATTTCTTTTTCCTGAACTGATGGCAAGAAATAGTACGGATTTGAAGTTTTACTCATAAACTTTTCTGGGCTTATTTCTGATTATAAAAGTAATAATGCTTGTGAGAAAAAAACACTAAAACTACGAAAAAAGGTATAAAGCAGAAGAAATTTGAAGTCTTTATTAATCTCATTGAAAACAAACAACTGGATAGCTTTTATCAAAAAGACAAGAGGCTGGGTACAGTGGCTCATGCCTAATTCCAGCACTTTGGGAGGCTGAGGCAGGATGATTGCTTGAGTCTAAGAGTTTGAGACCAGCCTGGGCAGCATAGCAAGACACTGTCTCTACAAAAAATAAAAAAATTAACCTGGTATGGTAGTGCACGCCTGTAGTCCCAGCTACTTGGGAGGCTGAGGCAGGAGAATCACTTGAGCCTAGGAGATGGAGGCTGCAGTGAGCCGTGATCATTTAAAGAAATTAAAAATGGAATTACTAGAGGAGCCAGCAATCCCTCTTCTAGGCATATACCCAAAGAAAATGAAATTACCACCTCGTAAAGATATCTGGACTCCACGTTCATTGCAGCACTTATGTGGAAACAACCTAAGTGTGTGTTGAAGGAAGAATGGATTAAAAAAACCGTGCTGGCCAGGCACAGTGGCTCACGCCTGTAATCTCAGTACTTTGGGAGGCCGAGGTGGGTGGATCATTTGAGGTCAGGAGTTTGAGACCAGCCTGGCCAACATGGAGAAACCCTGTCTGTACTAAAAATGCAAAAATTAGCCGGTGTAGTGGTGCGCACCTGTAATCCCAGTTACTCGGGAGGCTGAGGCAGGAGAATCACTTGAGCCTGGGAGGCAGAGGTTGCAGTGAGCCGAGATCACGCCACTGCACTCCAGTCTGGGTGAGAGTGAGACGCTGTCACAAACAAACAAACAAAACTGTGCTTAGTGTTGACAGCAGTTTGGGAGGAAAAAAAGAAAAGAAACTGTGCTATAGATAGACTCTGGGATATTATTCAGCCTAAAAAAAAAAAAGAGATCCTGCCATTTGCTGCCACATGTGTGAACCTGAAGGACATTATGTTAAGTAAAATAAGCCAGTCACAGAAAGAAAAATACTGCTTGGTCTCACTTGTATGTGAATTTTTTTTTGTTTTTTTTTGTTTCAAAGACAGTCTCATTCTGTTGCCCAAACTGGAGTGCAGTGGCACAATGAGAACTCACTGCAGCCTAGAATTCCTGGCCTCAAGCAATCCTCCTGCCTCAGCCTCCCTAGTAGCTGGGACTATAGGTGCATGCCACTGTGCCTGGCTAAGTTTTTTTATTTTTATTTTTTTATTTTATTTTTATTTATTTATTTTTTTATGGTAAAGACAGGGTCTTGCTGTGTTACCCATGTTACCCAGGCAGGTTTTGAACTCCTGGCCATATGTGCATCAGCTTCCCAAAGTGCTAGGATTATAGGCATGAGCCACCAAGCCTGGTATATATGTGAAATATAGAAAAAAAAAAAAAAAAGCCAAATATACAAAGACAATAAAATAGTGATTACCTGGGGGCAGGGTGGGAGGTAGGAAGTAGGGAGATAGAGGATGGGGGGATACAAAGTAGCAGATATCTGGGATGAACCAGTCTAGAGATCTGATGCAAAACATGAGAACTGTAGGTAATAATAATGTATTGTATTCAAAAGAAAAACAACAGGCCGGTCGCTGAGGCTCATGCCTGTAATCCCAGCACTTTGGGAGGCTGAGGTGGGCGGCTCTCCTGAGACCAGCCTGGGCAACAAGGCAAAACCCTGTTTCTACCAAAAAATACAAAAAGTAGCAGGGTGTAGTGGCGGGCGCCTGTGGTCCCAGCCACTCGGGAGGCTGAGGCAGGAGAATCGCTCTCAAACTCAGGTAACGGAGATTGCAGTGAGCCGAGATTGCGCCCCTGCACTCCAGTCTGAGCAACAGAGACTCCGTCACAAGAAAAAAAAAAAAAAAAAAAGGCCTGTATTCCCAGCACTTTGGGAGGCTGAGGCGGGTGGATCACGAGGTCAGGGGTTCGAGACAAGCCTTACCAAGATGGTGAAACCTCGTCTCTACTAAAAATACAAGAATTAGCCGGGCGTGGTGGCTAATCCCAGCCAGGTGTGCCTGTAATCCCAGCTACTCGGGAGGCTGAGACAGGAGAATTGCTTGAACCCGGGAGGCAGAGGTTGCAGTGAGCTGAGATCTCGCCATTGCCCTCCAGCCTGGGTGACAGAGCGAGAGTCCGTCTCAAAAAAGAAAAAAATACATATACATTGGCCAAATCTTTGCCCTCGTTCCCTTCTCTAAAATAGTCATTGGTGGCTCTAGCTTGTCACCATATTGCTAACCCACTGTCTCTTCTTGTCTCTGTTTTCTTTTTCAAGCAAGCTTGAAACTTCCCCAACTTTCTGTTCATTTCTTCTCGATAGCAGTTCAGTGCTACTGTTGTCATCCCTTCTTCCCAAAACATTTTCGATACTAGCTCGTCTTGTAGATTAATATATCAATTAGGATTAGGTTAAATTGTATGTGACAGAAAACTCCCAAGCAACGGTGGGTTGTGCAAGATAGAAGTTGATTTTTCCCTACTGTGCAAATGAAACTGAGAGGTAAGTGCTCCAAGGCTGGTACAGCAGCAATGTCATCTTCAGGGCCTCGGCTTTCTTGTCTCTTGTTCCTCCGAGCTCAACTCGCAGCTTTCATTTCATAGTTCAAGTTGGCTGCTCAAACTTAAGTAAGCACCTAAGAAGGAAAGGACAAAGAAGTCCGGGCACGGTCGGTCACGCCTGTTAGTCCCAGCAATTTGGGAGGCTGAGGCAGGCGGATCACCTGAGGTCAGGAGTTCAAGACCAGCCTGGCCAACATGGTGAAACCCCGTCTCTACTAAAAAATACAAAAATTAGCCGAGCATGGTGGCACACACCGGTAGTCCCAACTACTCTGGAGACTGAGGCAGGAGAATCGCTTGAACCCAGGTGGTGGAGGTTGCAGTGAATTGAGATCATGCTACCGCACTCCAGCCTGTGCAACACAGCAAGACTCTGTCTCCAAAAAAAGAGAAGGGACAAAGAAGAGAGTACTTCTTCCCATTAAATATATTCCTGGGATTGCCTGGAGGTTGCTTACACCCCATTAGCCAGGACTTATCCACATGACTACTTTCAACTGAAAAGAAGATTGGGAAAAATAACCTTTATTATTGGCTACAGTGCTCAGTTGAAAATTATGTTCTGTTGCTAAGGAAATGGATTTTGGGGGATAGTCAGCAGCCTCTAACACAACTAACAGTGTTTTACCTTGCACACAGGAAAGGCTTTTCAGGTTGATACAACAACATGTGCAGAGACAGGAAAATGTGTTCACGTGCCTTGAACAGGACATGGGTGATAGATCAGGCTAGAGAGAGAAGCAGATGCCACGTTAGGAAAGGCTTTGAGGGACCGGGCGTGGTGGCTCATGCTTGTAATCCCAGCACTTTGGGAGGCCGAGGTGGGCGGATCACGAGGTCAGGAGATCGAGACCACGGTGAAACTCCGTCTCTACTAAAAATACAAAAAAAATTAGCCGGGCGTGGTGGCGGACGCCTGTAGTCCCAGCTACTGGGAGAGGCTGAGGCAGGAGAATGGCGTGAACTCGGGAGGCGGAGCTTGCAGTGACCCGAGATTGCGCCACTGCACTCCAGCCTGGGCGACAGAGCGAGACTCCATCTCAAAAAAAAAAAAAAAAAAAAAAAAAGGAAAGGCTTTGAGGGTCAGGCTGAGAGGTTTGCTTTTGTCCTGTAGGCAGTAGGGAGCCAAACAGATCCTTCCATTTGGTATAAATCCTTCCAGGGATTTAAGCTAATTGCTTGTCTGAATTCATTTTATGTATTTATTTTGAGACAGGGTCTCACTTTGTCACCCAGGCTGGAGTGCAGTGGCGGGAACACAGCTCACTGCAGCCTCCACCTTCCAGGCTCAAGCGATCCTCCCACTTCGGTGCCCCAAGAAGCTGGGACTACAGGTGCACCTGGGACTACAGGTACACCACCACGCTGGGCTAAATTTTTTTTTTTTTTTTGTAGGGACGGGGTCTTGCCATGTTGCCCAGGCTGGTCCATTTTATATATATACATATGTATAGAGAGATAGAGTCTTGCTCGGTTGCCCAGGCTGGAGTGCAGTGGCTGGATCTCAGCTCAGTGGAACCTCTGCCTCCCAGGTTCAAGCGATTCTCCTGTCTCAGCCTCCCAAGTAGCTGGGATTACAGGCATCTGTCACCACGCCCAGCTAATGTTTGCATTTTTAGTAGAGATGGGGTTTCACCATGTTGGCCAGGCTGGTCTTGAACTTCTGACCTCAGGTGATCTGCCTACCTCAGCCTCCCAATTTGCTGGGATTACAGGCATGAGCCACCACACCTGGCCCCATTTTAAATTTTTTAATATAAAAATTGTGTAAGTCCCAACATTTAGAAAATAGAGAATGTATAAAACCAACCATGTTACCCTAAGACAATTCCTGTTAGTGGTTTGGCTTTGTTTCCTCATAGTCTTTGGAAACACTGTTGTAGTCATAATGCACAGATACAATCCCAAGTCCCGTTTCTCTTTCTGCACATAACCTTGTATCATGAGCATCTCCTTATGTGGTCACATGATCTTCCCAAATACTATTTTCAAATGACCGTGTGTAACATCCCAGTAACATAATCTACCAATCATTTTTATACAGTATTCTACATTTTTGGCCATTTAGGTTGGGTATTGGCTAAATTACTTTTTACTTTATTTATTTATTTTTTTTTTGAGACGGAGTCTCACTCTGTCACCCAGGCTGGAGTGCAGTGGCGCAATCTCGGCTCACTGCAAGCTCCGCCTCCCGGGTTCACGCCATTCTCCTGCCTCAGCCTCCCGAGTAGCTGGGACTACAGGTGCCCACCACCACGCCCGGCTAATTTTTTTGTATTTTTAGTAGAGACGGGGTTTCACCATGTTAGCCAGGATGGTCTCGATCTCTTGACCTTGTGATCCGCCCGCCTTGACCTCCCAAAGTGCTGGGATTACAGGTGTGAGCCGCTGCGCCCGGCCTACTTTTTACATTTTATAAGAGGTTGATAGCTTCAACGTCATAAGCTTTTTGTTATTTGTTACTATATCATTAGAAGACATTCAAGTATTAGAGTAATGAACGATGGCTTAGGTAAGACATTTATCTCACATAATAAAAAGTAAGAGGTGGTAAGCGAATCAACAATGCCAGGCTTCTGCTGTGTCTCTCTGCAGTTTTTTGGGTTTCTTTGCTTGTCCTCAGGGCTGCTACAACCCTCAAGCATCGAATTGTCCCACGACTACACCCAAAGCACGTAATGAAGACGGGTGCTCCTGCCCGTGTCTACTTAATCTAACTGGTGAGGAGCACCTCTTCCAGGAGCAAGCAAGGCTTTCCCGAACATTTCGTTGATGAGGACTGGGTCACACAGCCACTCATAGCTGCAGGGGAAGCTGAGAAGCAGGAATCAGAAGATTCTTTTTCAGTCTTAGACATCATGATTCATCCCCTGGAACAGAACATTTTGTCCATCTCAAAATAGAGGTTCTTTAGCAAGGAAGAAGACATGACTATCGGGGCAGGTAGTCATCTATGTTAAACGTGGGACTTACTGTGGAGACAAAGAAAACCACAAAAATGGTTTTCAGATTAAGTTCTCAGAATCTGCCCTGTATTGCTGCATGGGCTAGAATGGAGAAACAGGCCCTCAAAATGCGGCATTGGACTTCACATTGTTTTTTTTTTCTTTACAATGAAACTTCATCTGCCTTTTTTTTAAATAAAAAATTCCCAGCAAAGCAAAAAACTGAAGTGAAACCAAATACATTAGAGAATCACTGAAGAGAATAAACTAGATGAGTATAGCTCTTTATTAAAAATAGATTGTAATGTTTATTTTTCTGATTATAGAGTTAATCCTTACTGATCATTAAAAATCTGCAGAGTACAAAAAATTAAAGAAAAAAGTGAAAAAATTATCTCCAATTTTACCATTCAGAGACAGTCTCAAAAAAAAAAATAAATAAATTGGGATTTTACTGTACAGATAGTTTAATTTTATAGCTTACTCTTTGTGATAATAAATCCATGTCCCTTTAAAAATACGTTTTTCTCTATTTTTTGCATGTCTCCCTTACATTCGATGTGTACCTCTTGTTGTACTATAATGAATTAATTTGAAAAGTAATTTGTCTTCTGTAAGGGGAAATGCTGTAGAAGTAAATTGATTCAGGGAGTACCCTTACTCATTGGCTGTGTGGCCTTATGTAAGTTGCTTAACCTTTCTGAACTTCACTTTTCTCATTTATAAAGTGAAGATGTTGGTAAAAATAGTAATAGTGGTTTTTGCTGTTTTATGGTTTTCTTGTGATAAATGATAATATGAAAGGATATTGTAAATTGAATTTGAAAGACAAAAATTTAAAGTTAAAAGAAAACTTAGTAATGTGAATATCCTTTCAAAGTATTTTTAGAAGTCTCATTATTTTATATTTAGAAGATTAAAAGACAAGAATTAGAGAACAAAAACAATTTTATTTTCTATTTTGAATAATAAATACTATAGAGATAGGTTTGCTCAAAATTGTAAAGCTTGTTTTGTTTTTGGTAAACATTTGAGAACTTAAATTTACTATTTGGAAAAAACATTTTAATAGAAATTTTACTTTTTAAAAGGTTTATGTGGTTTTTAAAAAAAGGCTGGGCGCAGTGGCTCACGCTTGTAATCCCAGCACTTTGGGAGGCCGAGGCGGGCGGATCACGAGGTCAGGAGATCCAGACCACGGTGAAACCCCGTCTCTACTAAAAATACAAAAAAATTAGCCGGGCGCGGTGGCGGGCGCCTGTAGTCCCAGCTACTCGGAGAGGCTGAGGCAGGAGAATGGCGTGAACCCGGGAGGCGGAGCTTGCAGTGAGCCGAGATTGCGCCACTGCACTCCAGCCTGGGCGACAGAGCGAGACTCCGTCTCAAAAAAAAAAAAAAAAGAAAGCAAAAAACATTTGTTTATGACTAATCTTGAAATTTTATGTATAATTTAAAATGTCATTTAAGCAGGAAGGTACTCATTTAGGAGAAATTACAAAAATACTTCCTTTTCTTTTAAATGATTAAAAAAATGCACAGCTACAATAATTTAGGTAATAATAATAATAATAATGAGAACACAGCAGGCTTAGTTTGAAACCAGACCTTGCAATCCTTGACTGCACTTGTCACAAACATGTTTTCCTCTAATGAGCCTCAAGCATTTCCCACTACCTCTTTCTTTTTGAGCACAGACACTGAATTAATTTCCCGGAAACCTCACTTTTTTATTTTCGAGTACTCCTTTATCTTCTCATGAGAAGAGAAAGCTACTGAGATTGCCCAGGATGTGTTTCCCAGGTATCATTTCCATTTTAAGGGAAAGTTAAGACAGGGCTTCTAAGAGGTTTGATGCAAAAGTCTCTGGAATGCCTTGTTTTTGGAGTCTGTCTGGAAGTTTGAATTGGCATCGGGTTGGAATCCTCTAAATATGACCCTGTGTAAGCTGAGTAATGAGGAAGATGACTTTGCTATGCTTAGCTGTGGTTCATTGATTCTCCCCTGAGAATCAACTGCTATAAAAATCACTGGTTATTATGTAAAACATTGTGACCGAAGCAATGACAAGGGTTTATAGAGAAAACGTAGGTAGACTTGCTCAATGAAGTTAAGACAAATAAAAAAAGAACGACAACTTTTCATCTGGTTCATCTAAATGATAGATGCTCATTATAGAACATTTGGGAAATATGTGGCTGGGCAGCACGGCTCATGCCTGAAATACTCACTTGCCCACTGCTCACCTCCTGCTGTGTGTCCCAGTTCCTAACAGGCCCCAGATGGGCACTGGTCTGCAGCCCCAGGACTGGGGACCCCTGACCTAGAGGTTGCCTCTATAAACACTGGCATATGTGTATATAAGAAGTTGAATCCAAATTCATTTTGTAACCTGCTTTTTTCACTTAACAGTATATTGTGAGCATGTTCCCATGTCATTAAAGATTTTTTGATTTGCAGTCAGCTGATATTGTCTGCTTCCTAGGACTGAGCCACCAGGAGCAAAGAAAGGAAATCATTGCCTTCAAGAAGAACATGGTTGACTTGTGCCCATACTTGTCTCTCTTTCATTGAGCCCATGATATTTTTTTCCTGATAAGTCATGCCAACTGGTGTCAAGTCTCATCTGGATGACATATTTTGTTGTTGTCATTGTTGTTGTTTTTTATCTATGGGCCCAACTGCAATTTATAAATAAGTACGCATTTTCACACAGATATTTTAAGCTGGTTCTTTTCATGATAATTGCATCAGTCATAAAGTGAATGAAATTCACAATTTTACTTAACTGACTCAACATTTATCATTTATCTTGAGCAGGGAATGCTTCCAAGATGAGAAATTAATTGGTGAGGAAGAAGAGATATGATAATCTGAATCTGGCTTCCCAAAGCTTTAGCCAGATTATTCCTGATTTGCCAACAGGTCAAATATAAAATTTCTCTTGAAGTAAGGAAAACTTAAGGAGTGTGCTGTGTTCTGGTAAGCTGATTTTCTTAACCATTTTTAATACTGTAAATGGAATCTTTAAAAACAAACAAAACCTACATTCATCCAAAGCCAAAGATCTGTACACATTCTGGACATTTGTGCAAAAAAATTTAAATGGCTACATGTAATTAAAACGACACTGGTCATTTACTTTCCAACTCAGGACATACCCTGACTTCCTTGTGTTGGTTATATGTCACTATATGACACAGTTATTTATTTATTTTTAAAATTGTTCTATTTTTTGTAGAGATGGGGTCTTGCCATGTTGCCCAGGCTGGTCTCAAACTCCTGGGCTCAAGTGATTCTCCCACCGTGGCCTCCCAAAGCACTAGGATTATAAGCGTGAGCCACTGTGCCCAGCCTAAGATGCATTTTATTCACTTAAGAGAGCTAACCTGTTCAGATTATGAATTGACAAGTCATATCAATTCTAGTTTTGAGTGACTTTCAGAAGACAATCACACACCTCATCTATAAATCAGCATATGTCAGCAAAACTCAGGAGGGCAGATGAAAGCCATTCTCACACATGTCGTTCACATTATCAGCAGAAAGTGTGCAGTAGTGGGTGGAATTCCTTTTGCTTAGTTGTATGATGGTGATAGCTAATAAAAATGGCATTTAAAAATGAATGGCTAAAACTTGCGTTAACCCAGGAAATTACAGGCATCTTAGGAATAAAAAGACAAAAAGAGGCAAAGAACTATTCTTTAAAAGTGCAAGGAACAGAGAGAGGGCAAAGGAAAAGGTTTCTTCTGGAGGAGGGAGGAAAAAACAGCAACAATAACAAAAGAAAATGTTTCTTCTTTTTTTGGATGAGAATAATAGTAGCCTTTGAAGTTTAAAATTGATCTTTGTCAATGAGCCATTTGGAGGCCGGGCGCGGTGGCTCACGCCTGTAATTCCAGCACTTTGAGAGGCCGAGACGGGTGGATCACCTGAGGTCGGGAGTTCAAGACCAGCCTAACCAACATGGAGAAACCCCATCTCTACTAAAAATACAAAATTAGCCGGGCTTGGTGGCACATGTCTGTAATCTTAGCTACTTGGGAGGCTGAGGCAGGAGAATCACTTGATCCTGGGAGGCGGAGGTTGCAGTGAGCCGAGATCGTGCCATTGCACTCCAGCCTGGGCAACAAGAGTGCAACTCCATCTAAAAAAAAAAAAAAAAAAATGAGCCATTTGGAATTCAGGATCAGGCAAACTAGCTTGAGAGGTTGGGGTACTCACTTAGTGGAGAGACTTAACAAGTAATATTTACATGATGTAGCTGCAGGCTGAAGTCAAGGATACCAAAGATATTGGCAAAAGTCAACTGGCTACCATCATAAAGATGTGCAAAGGTAGACTATGGAATCAGGCTGTGCTGTTTATTGCCCATGTGGCCCTGAGCAAGATACTTAATCTCTCTGTGCCTCAGTTTCCTCCTTTGCAAATGGAGATAACAATGGTACCTACCTTATAATTATTGGGATGATTAAGTGGGAAAATGCATATAAAGTGCTTAACTGGGCTGGATGCGGTGGCTCACACCTGCAATCCCAGCACTTTGGGAGGCTGAGACAGGCGGATCCCTAGAGCCCAGGATTTCCCGACCAGCCTGGGCAACATAGGGAAACCCGACTCTACAAAAAGTATAGAAATTAGCTGGGCGGGGAGGTGTGTGCCTGTGGTCCCAGCTACTCAGGAGGCTGAGGTTGGGAGGATCACCTGAGCCTGGGAGGCGCAGGTTGCAGTGAGCTGAGATGGCGCCAGTGCACTCGGGCCTGGGTGACAGAGTGAGACTGTCTCAAAAAAAAAAAAAAAAAGTGCTTAACTGACTAATGTAGTGCCTAATAAATGGTAAGCCAGTGTGACC
The DNA here is from genome assembly GCF_009828535.3 of Hylobates moloch. Taxonomy (NCBI): domain Eukaryota; kingdom Metazoa; phylum Chordata; class Mammalia; order Primates; family Hylobatidae; genus Hylobates; species Hylobates moloch. The sequence goes on along the minus strand of NW_026652292.1, from coordinate 50,910,787 downwards.
ATTATTATGAAATTATCAGTATGCTCTGATTACAAAGATCAAGAGAGGCTGGGTGCGGTGACTCATGCCTGTAATCCCAACACTTTGGGAGGCTGAGGTGGGTGGATCACCAGAGGTCAGGAGTTTGAGACCAGCCTGGCCAATATGGCAAAACCCCATCTCTACTAAAAGTACAAAAAAATTAGCCGGGCATGGTGGTGTGTGCCTGTAATTCCAGCTACTCAGGAGGCTGAGGCAAGAGAATCGCTTGAACCTGGGAGGCTGAGGTTGCAGTGAGCCGAGATCGCACCACTGCACTCCAGCCTGGTCCCAGAGCGGGACTCTGTCTCAAAAAACAAAACAAAACACCATCGAGGGAGCAGAGTATAACAAGCTGAAGAAGAAAGCAGCATGGTGGTGCTGCGTCTTGAAAAAGCTCCTACAACCCTACAACCCTAGAATTTTCCACTGGGTACTTGGCTCTGGTTATAGTTCTCTCTCCATGGCAGTCTGTGATGGAAAAGACTTTCAAGGATTCAGAGAAGAGATTCAAAAAGGACTCAGAAAGGTGGAGGACTGAGAAGTGAAGTGGAGGAATGGGACTGAGAGATGAGCACCAACTTGGCCCCCGGGTAAAGCTGCGTGGTCAGCTTCTCCTGCTCGCAGGTATGGCCAGAACAGGAAGCGGACTGTGCATCAGCAAGGAGGAGCCAGGACTTGGTGATACCTGATGATCATTAAACCTATGGATTTATGCCGATGATAAAGACCATTGAACATTATGGTGAGGCGCGGTGGCTCACACCTGTAATCCCAGCAATTTGGGAGGGCGAGGGGGGTGGATCACCTGAGGTCAGGAGTTCCAGACAAGCCTGGCCAACAGGGTGAAACCCTGTCTCTATTAAAAATATAAAAATTAGCCTGGCATGGTGGCAGGCTCCTGTAATCCCAGCTACTCAGGAGGCTGAGGCAAGTGAATCACTTGAACCCAGGAGGTAGGGGTTGCAGTGAGCTGAGATGGCACCACTGCACTCCAGCCTGGGCAACAGAGCAAAAACTTCGTCTCAAAAAACATAAATAGGCCAGGCATGGTGGCTCACGCCTGTAATCCCAGCACTTTGGGAGACCAAGGGGGGCAGATCACCTAAGGTCAGGAGTTTGAGACCAGTCTGGCCAACATGCTGAAACCCCATCTCTACTAAAAATACAAAAATTAGCCGGGCATGGTGGTAGGCCCCTGTAATCCCAGCTACTTCTGGAGGCTGAGGCAGGAGAATTGCTTGAACCCAGGAGGTGGAGGTTGCAGTGAGCAGAGATTGTGCCGCTGCACTCCAGCCTGGGCGACGGGGAGAGTCTGTCTCAAACACACATATACACACACACACACACACAGACACACACACACACACAAACGTAAAATAAGACCATTGAACATTAAAATGGCTTTAGGATATTTTTTAAAAGACTTTACATTTTTCATCTTTCTATCAAGGACTTTCCTGACCATCCTTTTTAAATATGCACCCTCCAAGTTTTCTATCCCCCTTCCTTACTTTGCTTTTCTTCTTAGTAATTAGCTCACTGTAACATATTCTACTACTAGAGTTTCATATTCATTGCTTGTCTTCCTAATACGTAGATATAAACTCAGGCGAGCAGGCTATTTTTGTTCTTGTTGTTCGCTGCTATCTCCCTAGCGCCTAGCCCAGTGCTCAATAAGTATTATAGCAAGTGTTCAGTAAATATTTGTTGAATGAAAGGATAAATTCTCATTTATCTTAGGGCATTTGTAATGCGGCAACCAGATGCCTTCAGGAGGCACCTCTGAAGATTCTGCATTGCTCAGATTATGCATAAGGAATAAAATATCATTAACAATTTGATTTTAAATTTTCTGTATCCTTTTAACTCATTGTGACAATAAACATATGACATTAGAATCCTCTGAGTGATGTGTGAGCTTCTATGACTTTATTCCATGTGAATTTGGGCCCTGCCAACGCTTCTCAAATTTTTCAATTCAACAGTTGTTATTTAAAGAGGGGGTAGGGATGGAGGGGGAAAAAAACTCCAGAAAGTAAAAATCCAAAACAAGAGTGGCTAATAACAGCCACTATGTATTGAGCACTTACTGTATTCCAAGCACGAGTCGGTTTTTTTTTTTTTTTAATAGAACTCTTCCAAGTTAGATATTATACCTGTTTTGCAGTTGGGCAGATCAGGGCCTCATCCTTAGTAATAAGTGGAGCCGTGATTCGAATCTGGCTTTGTCTGAATCCAAATGTATACTTTCTCCAAAATTTCAGATAGCCTTTCAGTTTAAGCTTCAACCTGTTCCCTACAGAACAGTGAGGAGATCTGTTATTTTGAAAAGATGGCAAATTAACACTCGGTCTGCCCTGCCTTACAACTGAAATGTTTGCAACGCCCGCTGTGAGCAGATGTGCTGGGTTGCAGTTACCCTGTGATGTTTGTGCTCAAACTGAAGATCCCTATCAATGCAACGAGTAAGACATGAGTTTGAGAAGAAGCAATGATGACCTTCTTCTTCACTCTTCATGCTGATCAGCTTCTACATCACTGTGCACGTCCTGTGCTTTGCAGTCATTCCCTAGGAGCTCGGGCCCTTGACCCAAAGATACTGCTCTTAACTAACACTACATTTTAAACTCCTCCTCTGAACTCACTTTCAGAGCCTGCAGCACAATCTTTAAAAACTTTGCCAATGATGGCAAAATCTTTTTCCTTTTAGAGTGGATTTGATTTTAGGAGACAGCCAGGAGCTACATCCAGTGAATAAGGTGGGTTAAAAAGCCATGTACTATTTTGAGTCAAAAACAAGTTGTGAACAGAATGCAGATACTGGTTTTGTTTTGTAGTTTATTAAACTGTCTCTCAAGGATATTGTAAAAAGGGTCTAAATGCACTTTGACTAATGTCTGTGGTGTTGCAAAAGTGCATCAGCTATCGAGGGACTGCTTTGAAGGGAAATGGTCATTTGACTACATTTGCTCTGCTCTGACAGACTTTTTAAGAAAAGTTATATCATTACTTTAGAGCCACAGCTTGAACTATCACTTCGGGTCCTATCATCTTCCGCAACAAGACCCTGTCTTCTTGTGAATTATGGCTCTGCAATAAAAAGAACCAGGATATGAATGTTTGCTAGATCAACACATTAATCCAGGGCAAACAAACCAGAATAAACACGGCAGTTGAGAATCCTGAGAACCGAATATTCACGGAAACAAAAAGCAATATGTTATGATACATTAGCATATTTAAAGAAAAAATAAATGATGAGAATAACAGCAGGGGAAATGATGTTTTTATGGTTATGGCAATAAGAGGGAAGCTAGAAGATGTTTCAAATGCTATTATCTGGTTAGGGAGGCTGTTTTTTTTTTATAATTAATTAAAATGCATAAAGAGGAAATCACCCATGAGATTTCTAGCCTGTGGCATTTTGAAGCTATTTCAATATTCAGAATTTAAAAAGTATTTTATATGAATGTATTTTCACACTAAAAGTTACATCAGAATTAAGATCATTCTCTTAACATTTTATAGTTCCCATCATGAAATCTCTCAATCAGAAAGAAAGGATATTTTGTTTTAATACGGTTGTTCATCATCCAGTGGGGAGCTGGGTGAGAATAATTGCAATATGACTAATGGCCTGGTTTTGAGATTCAAAGCCTTCAGACAAGGTTTTAGTACATATTATCTATCTTCACAACTCACTGAAATATTGTATTAGGTGGCATAAATGAGGGTCTGTGTAAACATTAAAAGCTACCCACTGAATCTAAATCATTTCAGTTAATATGCTAATAGCAAGGGAGAGGGAAAGGCATCTTACTAACCCAGCGTTGAAATAATTTAGTAGATGATTCATGTCTCAAGGTTTCTAAGATTTACTATTCATACAGTTACAATTGTCATTAAGAGTTTTCGCTGGTGTAAGTGGCACAACACCTTTGCAATGAGCAAACAGTACTTATGCATGAGTTCAGGGTACACAGGTAGTTGTCATATTATTTAAAAAACCTCAATAAAAGAGGTCTTTGTTCACAGGAGACTATTAAAGTAAAAGTAAGCTGTTCTTTTGCCGTATCAGAGAACATTTCTGATGAAGGTGGTTTTGAGAAAGTAACTCTTTGCTTTTGGAGGGGGCATGTTTAGGGCCAGGAAAATGGGCCTTGGGCCTTGGGGCGCTGGCTGCTCCTCCTTGCCCACAGTGGTTCAATTCTCTCTGTGGGGAGGCAGCGGGAGTGACAGCCAGGACAGATGAATGGGGTGAATCTTGGTTCTGGTTTTCATAGGCCATAGGGTCTTATGCAAATCATTTAACCAGTTGAAGTCTCTGTTTCCTTGGCTGTTAAAATAGGGTTTAAAGTGTTTACCATAAAGGGCAGCTGTGAGGCTGTGAGATGGGAGAATCAATCTATTGTTCAGAAAGTGGTTGTTCAGTACCTTGGATTTCTGAGTGGGCAAGGCTGGACCCTGAGCCCTGGGACCTCTGAAGTGAACACTGCAGGGCCATTTGGTGAGTGCTCCGGCCGTGTTAATACGACATGCTATGGAGCCCTTGGGAGGGCACTCACTGGGCTTGCAGTGGAGGTGGGTGGTGGCTACAGATGGCTTCCTGGAAGATGGCTCAGAGGGGGGCTCCGATTCCCAGTTGGGAACTGTGGACCCATCGTTTCCTTCCTCCTGCCACTCTGAAGTCCCCAGGATTTCCCCCAACCCCATCCCAAGGACAGACTACACAGCATCAGAAGGGACACGCCCTAGGGCTTGGGTGCATGTGTGTCTGTAACTGTTTGCATGTATTTTCAGCGTTTGCTTCCTCCCCTCACCACTACCCCTGTCGGTTAAAAGTCTGTTAAAAGAATGAGCGAGAGAGAGAGAGAGAGAGAGAGAGGAGCGGAGGGGCGGGGTGGGGGAGGAGGGGAGTGGGGAGAGAGAGAGTGAGAAAGAGAGAAACACCAAAAAGACACTTTCAAGGAAGGAAGAAAATTAGATGGCGACCCCCTGTCCCCTCCCCCTAAGAAAATCCTCTCTGAGATTAACCTGTGTGAAGATTAGAGATGTGTAAGTCAGGAGCAGGAGGAAGCCCAATGCTGGACTCTACCAGATCGTCTGAAACTGGCAATTCCAGGCACAGAAAACCAGTTCTTCAGAAGCAGAAGGGTGGTCAGCCAGGGGGTGAAAGGGACAGGTAGTCAGGTGTGACAGTGCCCTTCCTAGTCCCTTCCAGGATGGGGTGGGACACACCCAGTCCATCCTGACTCTGGAGTACGTCTCCACTTTCGTGCAGAAAATGGTACAAGGCCTGAGGCCTGGAGCTCGTTATAAATCATGCTGGTGGCATTTCTTGCTTTGTTTCCCAAAGGGCAGAGCCTCATCTCCCCTTCTACTTAGGAGATGGAGGGGGTCTGTCCACACAGGCAGCTGTCCTTGTCTGACTCCTCTGCTTTCTGAAGGGGAGACAGTGTCCCCCTTAAAGGACACTGGATCTCTTGTTGGAGGGGCAACCAGTTTTGAACTCTTTGCCTCTTTAAATCTTTTAGAAACTTGGACGAGACAAACTTCTTATCCTGAATTTTCTGAAGCATATCCGAAGTCATTTTTCTTTATTATTATTATTATTTAGGCTGAAGTCTCACTCTGTTGCCCAGGCTGGAGTGCAGTGGTATGATCTCGGCTCACTACAACCTCTGCCTACTGGGTTCAAGCAATTATCCTGCCTCAGCCTCTCGAGTAGCTGGGGTTACAGGCATGAGCTACTGTGCCCAGCTAATTTTTGTATTTTTAGTAGAGACGGGGTTTCACCATGTTGGTCAGGCTGGTCTCGAACTCCTGACCTCAAGTGATCCGCCCTCCTCGGCCTCCCAAAGTTTTGGGATTATAGGCGTGAGCCACAGCACTCGGCCTATTATTATTGTTATTATTATTATTATTTTAGAGACTGGGTCTCGCTATGTGGCTCAGGCTGGTCTTGGACCCTGGGCTCAAACAATTCGCCTGCCTCAGCCTCCCAAAGTGTGGGGATTATAGGCGTGAGCCACTGCGCCTGGCCCATGAAGTCATTTTTCATCTCTGGATAAAACTGGAACATCAAAGTGGTGTTGTGGGGTGGCACACTCTTATTAATCTCCTGCTGCACTCTCCCTGCCGCACACCCTGGAGTTGCTTTCAGTAAACTCTTCGGTGAGAGGCAATCAGCATACATGGAGGAATAGTGTAAGGAACCACCTCACAGACTTGTGGCTGGCTGAGTGGAGTCTAAACATGGTGTTTCACTTCAGCCGTGTTGTCTTCTCTATAGGAATCCAGGGGGCAAAGCTTCTCTTTAATCTCCGCACTGGGGAGCCAGGAAGACCTCATGATTCTGAGCTATGTGTTTATGCTCCTCCCGTGGGCTAAGAGTTTTCTGTGTGGTGGTATTTCCTGCTTCATACCAGTTGCTGAAGAGCATAGAATCACGTGGCATACATTCTCTGTAATTAACTTCATGCCCAGTTTTAGTGTCATTTTTGTCTTCACTTCTCTTGGCCTCATTTTAAAATTTCTTGTTTTTAATTGTTTCATTTTGCTAAGGTGTAAGTATTTTTGCAAGATGCTCTAAATCCTTTGATGAACAAAACCAGAAGTAAATAAAGAAAATATCCACAAGCTTAGGTTCTGCTCAGCTGATAACATCACCATGGTGATCTGGCTTTCCACAGAGGATTTTCCCTTTTTTTCCTTTCTTTCCTTTCTTTCTTTCCTTTCTTTCTTTCTTTCCTTCCTTCCTTCCTTCCTTCCTTCCTTCCTTCCTTCCTTCCTTCCTTCCTTCCTTCCTTCCTTCCTTCCTTCCTTCCTTCCTTCCTTCCTTCCTTCCTTCCTTCCCTCCCCTCCCCTTCCTTTTCCTTCCTTTCCCTCCTTCTGTCTGTCCCTCTCTCTCTCTCTTTTTTGAGACAGGGTCTTGCTGTGTCCCCAGGCTGGAGTATGGTGGTGAATCACAGCTCACTGCAACTTCAGCCTCATGGGTTCAAGCAATCCTCCTGCCTCAGACTCCTGAGTAGCTGGGACTACAGGTGTGGTTGCCCAGCTAATTTTTGTAGAGATGGGATCTCACTATGTTGCCCAGGCTGGTCTCGAACTCCTAGGTTCAAGCAATGCTCCCACCTCGGCCTCCCAAAGTGCTGGCATTACAGGTGTGAGCCACCACCACTGCACCTGGCCTCCCACAGAGGATTTTCTAGGAGATAATGTGCTCTTCAGGAGGCTCGAGGATCTCAGCTGGCAGATTGAGTTCTTACTGTGCATTAACAAATTGACACTTGGGTTCATTTGAAAGTCTTGTGAACTTGGTAATTGGGTGTCTATTGATAAGAATGCTCACCCTGTACCATTGATTCCCTCTACAACTATGCTGCGAGCACAGTCATCTGCTTTCACTTCTTTGAACATGCCAACCTCTTTCCCACCTCAGGGCCTTTGCATGTACTATTTGCCTCTACATGGAATGTTCTTTCCTCCTTCTCATCCATTAGAATGGCAGCAGTATTAGAATAATCAGAGGGGTTTAAAATAATATTGATGTCCAGTCCCAACCCAGCTCAATTAAACTCAAATCTTTGAGTGTGGGGCCGATGCACTGATAAAATAAAAGGCATGGAGTTGACTTTATCCTTACAATTGGCAGGTATTTTGACCAAGCTATCACCGTGAGCAGTAGCATCAACAGTTATTCAGGGATTTGGGGCACAGGGGGTTGTGACCACATCACAAAAGTTCAATTTGTTGGGTTAGGCGTTTAGCCATAACCTAAGTAGTTGCAGATGGTCTCTACACCTGGATTGCCCATTAAGACAAAACAAGTAAACTTGTGTTTTTAGGCAAATAATGAAACTCTGAGGAGTCTGAAAAAACAACTCATCGCCAGGTACCTCCCAGCCCAGGTGCTCGGCCATACAGGGGTGAACGCACGGCGGGGGCTGCTTGAACTCTCACTAAGCCTGCGTCTGTTCTTTGCAAAATATTATTTGATAGTTTTTAATGCAGCAAAGCAAAGCAGACAATCCATCTCCTGTTTTCCCCAAGCTGATGGGGGGAAGGTTCTAAGGTGTTGTTTCCTAAGCTCAAATTAAACAAGATTGGTCAGTGGCATGGACTTTTTTTTTTTTTTTTGGCAATTTTACTTCCATGAGGAATCATTTGGACTCTTCAGTCTTCCTTTCTTCAGTTTTATGTAGGGCTTTGCTGGAGGAAAATGGGGCTAAGGGGGAGAGAAACACAGTCTCGGAGTGGGGTGGGGGATAAATCAAACGCAAACCCAGCAGTGCAGCAAAGGCCTTATTCTGCCTCTGATCTGGGGAAGTTTCATATTCTAATGGAGAGAAACGCACGTGCACACACACCCCCCTAAACCCACACAAATGAAACCCCCTCTGCGGAGAAGCCGGCTACAGGAAATTGACTTAGGCACAGGAACTTGCTAATCTCTTTTGTCACATTCGGATTGCTCCTGCTGCCTCACACACACTCAACCCAACCATCTTGGGGTGGACTCCCTGCCAGCACAACTGTTGTATTTTCAGTTCTCCCAGTGTGAATCAGTTAATATTCTCGGGAACGAGGGAGAGGTTGATCCTAGGAGGAAGTCAATCACAGTGAAAAGGCTTGGGCCGCTTTTGTTTTCACCTCCTTTTGCTGAACAAATTTGATTTCCGGAGTCAGTCATTTTACTGTCAAGAAATTTCTTCGGCATTCTGCAACAGGTGAGGATTTTGCTTCCTTAAAAGTATTTCTTTGGTGTCAAAAGAAATTTTTCTAATTTTATTTAGCTTTTACTCTAGGCCAAACATCGTAATGACTCTATCTACCTGCTGTAAGGTGTAGAACCAATTTATAGGGGGATGGGGGTTGGGGCGGGGGGAGTGTTGCTTTGATATTCACTGCCCCTCACCACAGTCCTAACAAGATTTTTGAAACATGAAAAGTTACAATAGTTGGCTTTTTGGTTTTCCAGATATTCTAGAGAATGCATATGCTTGTGACTGTGACTGAGCTCAACTGTATGGGTAGTTTAAATCTACCCAAGGTTTGATGAAGTAAATCTAAAGATTCTCTAAGTTGTGCAAATATGAATTTTAAAGTTGTCTAGTTCAGAAAAGAAACAGAACCGAAGTCTAAATGACGTAGATTTCAATCTGGAATTTCTAGCATGTGTTTTTCACCTATTGCCAATGTCAATGCCCATTTCCCAAAAGTGCTCTATGATGTATAACATGTATTTTTTAATTAAATTTAATTTTTCTTCTGAGATGGTTTGATTTGGAGATATGCTACAAGGTACCAGTCAGTAGCCTGAGTTGTAACTAAACAAAGTTTGGGAAATCACCGGTTTTAGGCGCTTTACTAAATGAAAGTTGCCATTGACGTATTCAAGCAGGCATCAAGTAGTTGGTGATCCCTTACTGGTTCTAAGCTGGTGCTGTGGAGGATATAAGATAAATATTTAAAAAATCTCTACTTCGAAGGACCCTACAATCTGGTAGTCGTGATAAGAAGTAAAATTTAGGAAGCAATGCAAGATGAGAATTCAGTGATGAGCGGGGCAGCACAGGCTTGAAGAGTTCTGCGAATTCCATGGAGGGGGCCTGGGGGCAAACTGGAGTTGTCGGGAAGATCTGGGCTTTGGAAGGATGCGAAGTGTCAGTAGAAGGAGAAGGAGAAGGTGATTTTAGACTGGGAGGACCTTGTGGGCAAAGGCACAAAGGCGAGACTGACCTGGAGATGATAAGGCCAGTTGAAGAGACACTGGAGAAGACAGTTTGTTTTACACATTGCAGGAAATCAGATTAGACAGTTAGGGTGTGGACACGAAAGCGAGGACCTTGCAGGCACTGGGGAGAACTGACCCCATTCAATAGTCACCAGTCTCCTTCTGCCCTGCGGCTGCACCTCCTCGGCTCTCACGGCACTAGCAGAATTCCACGTGAGAGGGAGCTTGTCGAGCGCGGCCTCTTCCCACTTGGGGCTGCTTTCTGCATCCCTACGCCTGGCTGTGGACCTCCATTTGCCCTCTACTGTCTTCCCTTAGGACATCATTTATGCAAGGAAAGGTTCGTGTGGCTCGGGATACCAGTAAGACCTCCACCTCTGGTTTCTACATTTTAAGGGAGCCCTTCAGTTATCCAGGAATTAAAGTGGCCTTCCTCTTGGGAGGACGAGTTGGTTATGAATGATAAGCCAGTCTCTATTCCTCAAAAGCCAGTCCCCAAATCCCATGAAATATGTGCTACTTTCTTTGCATGTCTAAATGAGACGGCACGGGTATGCTTCTGTTCTTTTTCCGGACGTTGGTTAGAGAGTCAGTAGATCATAATAATTCAGACACTTTTTTTCTGGACCATAAAATATCTGAACCCATATAATAACAAACATACAGCACGGTGAATAAGAACTCAACTTTTGAGCCAGATTGCTTTGCGTCGAATCCCATTCTATCATTCTATCATTTCTGGGCTGTGGGAACCTCACGGAAGTTACTTTTCAATGCTCAGATTAAAAAAAAAAAATCCCAAAATAGCTCTAATAACAGTAATAATAACTGAAAATACCTACCTCAGAGGGTGGTTGTAGAGATCAAATGAGACAAAAAATATGTAAAGCATGTAGTCTAGTGCCTGATTAAAAAAAATCTCTCAATAGATGCAACTCTTATGATTCTTATTTAGGACTTGGCTATTGCCACAAATGAAGGTGTTATGAGCCCTGGCTTAAGAGCAAGAAGCCTGCAGAGCTAACTCTCCTAATCCCAACATTCCTTTTCAGGGAAAGTGGGGTGACAGGAGGAGGCTGGGAATTAATGTTTTTTTGAGCACAAAATATGGACAAGGCATAGGGGTTGGGTGTTTTTCTAGTGAGAATACATATGAAGGAAGGAAAACAAGCTTGGAAACTGCTATTTGAAGCCATTTGGTAACAGTTTCTCTAGCTTATGAAAGAGGTCCTCTGAGTATCCGCTGCATTACTTGTGGGCCTCCTTGGTGGATGTCGCTCTCTGAATGCTTGGGGTGGAATTCTAGAGGTGCTTTTCATAGAGGCCGAGAACATGACCTTTCTTCCTTGCCCAGTTTAAATTATTTTATCTTACAATGTGTTAATTTTAGTGCTAGCAAGGCACAGTTAAAATTCCATTTCTACTTAGGAGTGGGGATCATTGCGGCAGTGAGTGCTTATTTGGGTTTGGGATGCTTGGATCTGGGTGAAAGCCAAGATTAAAAAGCATCCTGCTTCCCCATTCCACTCTCTAGGTTATAAATTTTTTTTGGATTAAAAGCCTCCTTTAAAAAAATGCAAATCTACCCGGCGTGTTAATTGTGCAGGGGATTCCTAATTATGTGTGCAGATGACTTGAGTGAAACCGTGATAGTGTTCCTTCTAGAGTCCCACCGGTGTCCTCAAGGGAGGAGACTCTGGAGCTTTGTGTATGAAAAGGGATGGGCACAAGTCAGGATGGGGTGCACAGGTGGAGGCTGGGAGGTAGCATGACAGTGTAGGGGGCTGGGGTGGGCAGTGAGAGCAAGGAGTGTGTCAGAGATGGAAAGGATGACCCCAGGGGGGTGGAAGGGTACCAGAAACTTAGGGCTCCTCTGTGGCTCTTTAGCCATTTGACTCTAGCAACTGCTTGAATGCCCTGAACAACCTTTTGACGACTTGCACGAGAAGTTGTCATACTATTCCCCGGATGTGGACAGTTGTTCAGAGACCGTGATCATGTGTCTGGTGTCTCAGTGTGGAATAGTGGTTTCTAAAGCTGGCTGGACAGCAAAACCACTTAGGGAGCTTTTAAGAAATTGAAATTCCATGTCTCATACCCCAGCCCTCACATGAGGTCCAGGAATCTGTGTAATTAAAAAATACAAGCCCCAAAACAACTTGGAAAGTGGTCGTTTTACAGGTGGGGATTTAGGAACGAAGAATGTAGAACTCTTCTACCAGGGCCCCAGAAGCCATAAGTTGAATAAGTGCTGAAATGAGGCAAAGTGATCTACTCTCTATTGTGATTAATATCTTCACACAGAAAGTATTTTCCTTTGTTTTGAGTTTATTCCTTGGGATGAGTTATTGGGAGTGGGGTGACTGGGTCAAGGATGTGAGGATGTTTAGCTCAGTAATACCTACATTTTAACATGCAAACATAGGGTGCCACTAATTTAAAAACCAAAGTGTTGTATACATGTAGAAGCTATATATTATTCCGGGGCAGCCTAAAGAGGGGATGTTGCTTTCAAACGAAAGTGCCAAATCACATTCTTTTCTGGTAAAATAGAATACTAATGAATTGCTTTTGGAAGAAATTTCCAGAGCATTACTGAATGTTCACGTGCTTCTTACAGCATAAGTTGAACCTTTCTTATCTCTTCGCTCAGTTTCTTGTAAAACTGAAGTCACAGTGACCTCTTCCCCATTTCGTAGAAAAGGAACCCAAGGAAGAGAGTGGTTAAGAAACAGAAGATACGGTTCTCATCACATTTGCCTGAGAACTACATATAGTCATCCATTCAGTGCCTCGTTAAGTAAATAAATGATTGAATCATTTGTATACATGACCTCATGGAAAAAAGCACCGTAAAATGAATGCTTGAGGGTGGGTAGACAGAATTATTCAACCCAGACAGGCGTTAGATGTTCACTCTATCCTTTTTTTTTTTTGCATTAGGTTTTATTCATTATTTGCATCATCTATGGACCTAAAAGCATGCTCATTGTCACACAGATGGGAACAGGGTGAATTTTCAATGATTTCAATAAAAAAAAAAAAAGATGTGCTCTTGCGAAATATCAAGGGAGATGTTTACGGTGGTGTTCTAGAACAGGCTTGCTCGCAAGTGCTGATTGTTAATGGTTTCAGAAATTTTCCAAGTCAGTGAAGTTATTGACTTCTCTTTATCTGTGTGATGGAAATGCTATATAATATTGTGCTATCTGAGCATCTCTTTTCAATTTTGCATTCAGCGATGTCATGTTGGTGGCTTGAAATTGGCTATGGTAAAAGTACACTGTGAAAATCAGCAAACACAATAAATCAGGCTCCCCACCTTTTTTTTTTCGGGGCGGGGGGCAAGCATGTTGTTAGACATTTACTAGCATACTACTGAGGAACTGTGTAAAATACAAATATGGCAATTTGACGATATGTACCAAGAGCCACTAAAGTGTTCGTGTACTTTGATCCATTCATTCCACCCCTGGAAATTTATTTTGAATAAATAATTCAAAGAAAAAAGAAATAATATGCATGAACATATTCACCGTAGTATCATTTATAGCAGCAAAATCTGAAAATAACCTAAACACTAAGCAATAGGAGTTCTGGCAACATTAACTCCATGAATTTTTTTTTTTTAAGACAGTGTCTTGTTTTGTCACCCAGGCTGGAGTGCAGTGATGTAATCACAGCTCACTGCAGCCTTGACCTCCTGTGCTCATTTGATCCTCCTGCCTTAGCCTCCCAAGTAGCTGGGACCACAGGCATGTGCCACCACACTTGGCTAACTTTTTTTTTTGTAGAGATGGGGTCTCACTTTGTTGCCCAGGCTGGTCTCCATCTCCTGGGATCAAGTAATCCTCCTGCCTTGGCCTCCCAAAGTGCTAGGATTACAGGCACATCACTGCGCACAGCCCATGGGTTGTTTTAAAGTCATTAAAAATCATAGTTATGATGGTTATGAAAATATATTTGATATGATGTTAGGTTAGAAAATCAGAATTAAAAATTTTAATTACATTCTGATTTTGTTATGAATAAGAATTAAATGTGAGCCGTAAAAAAATGACAGCATTTGGTATGTTAGAATGGTGAAATAGTAGAATTTGTTTTTATTTCGTTGATTGTAGTCGTGGTGTGTGTGCATTTAAGAAATTTGGAGAACACCTGTTAATAAATGATCTTGAGTAGTTTTAACATTTAGGAGGAAGGCCATGAGTTTTGTGAACCACATGGGGCTTTACCTTTAACCAGTAGATGTTACTGTGAATCCCTGGGCAGGGTATTGTAAAGGGAGTCTGGAGCTAGGCAGTGTGAGCTGTGGATGCTAAAGGGGTTTCTTTAGAGCAGCTTAAGGAGGAGGAAGAAGTAAGTAACTGTGTCCTGAGGACCTGCTAAAGTAGACTGCAAGGACTGAGAAATAGCCCAGAGAAAAGCTACCATCAAAGGCCAGAGAGACAGGGGAGAGAAGGTTTCTTAGGAAGAGACAAGAAGACGCTGATCTCAGAGGTGAACAAGATGGATAAGAAAATAACTCCATTTTGACCCAAAAAAATAGGGGCTGAAACCAGAAAGGAAATGATTTTTGTAGAGCAATGGTTCTCAAGTTTGTTTATTTATTTTTAGTGTTATTTTTTATTTTTTTGAGATGGAGTCTCGCTCTGTTGCCCAGGCTGGAGTGCAGTGGCATGATCTCAGCTCACTGCAAGCTCTGCTTCCCGGGTTCACACCATTCTCCTGCCTCAGCCTCCGGAGTAGCTGGGAATACAGGTGCCCGCCACCACGCCTGGCTAATTTTTTGGTATTTTTAGTTGAGACGGAGTTTCACCGTGTTAGCCAGGATGGTCTCGATCTCCTGACCTCGTGATCCGCCCGCCTCGGCCTCCCAAAGTGCTGGGATTACAGGCGTGAGCCACCGCGCCCGGCCAGTTCTCAAGTTTTAGTGTGTTTAAGAATCACCTGGATGAGTGGGGGAAGAGTTAACTAATTCAGTATCCAGGTTCCATCTCCATGCATTCTGATACAGTTGGTCTGGAGGTTGGCAGGAATATGCATTCTTAACAAATCCTCCCACCCTATGAAGACTCCGATGTGAATTGGCTGCAGATTACACTTTGAGAAACACTAGTGGAATAAAGGCAATAGTTTGGTTTTGTCCAGGGAAGGTATATCTGTGAGTGTGTGTGTGTGTGTGTGTGTGAGAGTGTGTGTGTGTGTTGAGGGTGAAGCTGTTACTTAAAGGCTCAGAATTGAAGGACTTAAAATGTAAAAGGGGAATGAAAAGAGAGAAAGCCCAGAGGGACAAGTTATTTATTTGTTATAGAAACAAACAGCAAAAACCAGGAAGCTATACTTATGATATTCCTTAAAGGAATATAGTTTGTGGCACAAAATTCTCTTCCACAGTTAAACAATTTTGTCCAGCATTTGAATCAATTAAAAGTAGCTGTGACTAGGGGAACTATGAGCACAGAGAAAGATGGTCATGGGGAGAGGCTAGGACCCATAAACATTCTATTTCAGGCCATCGAGAGGTGGTTATTAAACCCGTGGTAGAATATGGGAGTGCTATCGACAGAAAACACTCTGGACCTTACTGTATGATAACATTATGTTAAAGAAGAAAAGAAAGTATATTTTTTGATGAAATGTAGTATTTTATATACAGAACTCAGCACTCAAAATAGTAATAACAATTAGACTTATGCCACAACAACATTATATCACAAAATAAACATATGAAAGTGAATGACATCGCAGTAGCCATGGTTCTGAGATTATCTGCTTCACCCGGCTTTGGAAGTTTAGTGATTGTAATAGCTTTCAAATAGCCTTCAATGTCTCGTGCTGTTCTTACCGTGGAGATGATTCTTTTACTTTAATCACATTCCCCATCATCAGGGCCTCTAATCTCTTGAGACATGATGTGGTAAACCAAGGATAAGTTAACAACCCATCTTAACATTGGAGGCGCAACTCACAGGGTCTGTTGGATGTGCAAGGGTCTAACGCCTGAAATCAGACCTCTTTCTTTCTTTTTTTTTTTTTTTTGAGACGGAGTCTTGCTCTGTCGCCCATGCTGGAGTGCAGTGGCGCGATCTCGGCTCACTGCAAGCTCCGCCTCCCGGGTTCACGCCATTCTCCCGCCTCGGCCTCTCCGAGCAGCTGGGACTACAGGCGCCCGCCACCACGCCCGGCTAATTTTTTTTTTGTATTTTTAGTAGAGACGGGGTTTCACCGTGGTCTCGATCTCCTGACCTCGTGATCCGCCCGCCTCGGCCTCCCAAAGTGCTGGGATTACAAGCGTGAGCCACCGCGCCGGGCCTTGAAATCAGACCTCTTTCTACAAGCACGCGCTGACTATTCTATTCCCCACCTAAGTGGGTTTTTCATGGACTGATTGGCTTATGCTTTGGAGCAATGTTTCTTAATCACTATTTTTGGTCACAGATTCGTTTGACAAGGTGATGAGAGCCGAAGATTTTCTCATACAGGGACATGAACATTTGCTGCACAGTCCTAGGGGATATAAGGACCCTCTAAAACCCATTCACGGACTCTCAGGGATCTAGAGGCCTCATGTGAGGAGCTCTGGCCTCAGCAAAGGGAGCATTGCAGAGGAAGTTCTGGTTATTACTGACATCAGATTAAGCCCCTAAAGACAGAAATGCTGCTTCTCTAACTGATGGCTGAAATGAGGGTAAGATGGCGGATACATGTGTAGTTTTATAGCATCAGATCCTTAAAATGAGTAGCATGTGGGGCTAGAGTTGGTTCCCTTCAGATAACATATGATTAATGCTCTAAATCCTTAGTTCTGAATTCTCTCACGTGAAGCCAGGGTCGGTTCCCATTTGGGAAAGCAGTCTCTCAAGATGTCACTTTAATGTCTTATCAGCTCGTGATGCCTTGGGTGGCACAAGAAATGCAGGCAGGGCCAGGCGAGGTGGCTCACACCTGTAATCCCAGCACTTTGGGAGGCCGAGGCAGGCAGATTATCTGAGATCAGGAGTTCGAAATCAGCCTGGCCAACATGGCAAAGCCCCATCTCTACTAAAAATACAAAATTAGCTGGGCGTGGTGGCACATGCGCCTGTAATCCTAGCTACTCAGGAGGCTGAGACAGGAGAATCGCTTGAACCCAGGAGACAGAGGTTTCAGTGAGCCAAGATTGTGTCACTGCACTGCAGTCTGGGCAACAAAGTGAGACACAGTTTACAAGAAAAAGAAAAAGAAATGCAGGCAGGTTGTAAGCACTGATTGACCAACTCTAGAGTGTAGTGAGTAGCGTGGGGTCATCTGATGCCCCTAAGCAACGTACTGGATATCCAGCCCAGCTGCTTTTAGGGTGAAAGGCATTAGCATTAGCCGGTGGGTAAAGTGCTCGCTTCTGAGTGTAAGATGTAGTTGTCTTATCTGAAGCTGAACATCTGGTTGGGCTTTGATAACTTTGAAGATAGTTATTTTCCTGTGTAGTCTTTTGATCACAGAAGCCCAGTTGGTCATCTTCCATTAGTAGGTATCTGACCTGCAATTTGGGGAACTGAGTGTTTTCAGCTGAAAGCTCAGGGCTTTGTTCATTTCCTGTCCTCCCAGACTGTGGTATCAGGCAGGGTATGGAGACTTAACCCCAAACCCGTCTGTTTAAATTAGCCAACCCTGCTGGAAGTGGTAAGATGAGGCCACATTCTCATGTCACGGTCATACAGTGGATTGACACTGGATGAGAAAGAGAAATGCACTCCATCGTCATCCCTCCAGAGAAAAAGAATGTGAAATTCACTAAATACATGGTGAGTCAAGGTTCTCTTGGTGTGGGATAGCATAAAAATTGGAAATCTGTCTTTGAGATAGAAAGGGAAAATCTATAACAAATATGTTCCTGTAATCAGCGTGCCTTAACTTCTATAATCATTTTAATTATTGCACATCCATGACTAGGTTTCTTGTAAGTTTCAATATCTATTTTAATAATAATACTGCATCATACACAAATACACAGCCCTCAAAACACAAACATTCCATATACAGCAAAGGCTGGTAGCAAAGTCTCTACTCCTCTTACCTCCTGGAGATTATTTTCCCCTGCCAGGTCATTATGTCTAGCAACCTAGTTGCCCATGCAGAGAATGGACTGGCACACATCTCTTCCTTGGCTCTTTTCCTTTCTTTCAGGCAGGACCCCTACTTTTAATTTGTCTTCCCTCTAGGTCCAGCTGTCGCCTTCTTGAGAGCCTCTAAATATACAACCCTTACTATGAACCTTTTTCTCCCTTTCTTGCATTTTTTTTTTCTCAGTTGCCACAAAAAATTCTTCTGGTCTTTGTTCCAGTTTTGAGCTGAAAATGATCCCAACTGTGGTTGAGAAGCATAAGAATGCCTGTAATTATTCCTTCTAACAAGGAAAAGGAAACTCAATATATTTAGAGTCAAATTTAAATGATGTAAAATCAACTACAAAAACCTTTAAGGGCCTCAAAGTCCCCTTTGGTATACTTTTTCTTGATAAAAGCTGATTTTCCTCAAGCTCTACTCTTTGGGCAGTAACTTGCTGAAATTTATATCAATAGTAGTCTTTCTCTGTCTTCTTCATGTGATAAGGAAGTAGGAGAGAGGGTTGGAGGCACATACAGGAAATAGGAGGGGAAACGCCAGAAAAACCCTTACTTATTGACAATACCACAATTTCCTATATGTGCCAAAACAATATTGTCACTATATTCCTAAACATAGAATATCTGGCAATATCAGAGAAATATCTATAATAATATCTACTTTAAAAATATAATAGTAATGGATATTTGTTGTAGCAAATATGGCATATGCCTTTTAGGTTAAATATACTTGTATACATCTTATTTGTAAGTGTTTATGTATTAAAATTGCCATCAGGCTGGGCGCGGTGGTTCGTGCCTGTAATTCCAGCACTTTGGGAGGCTGAGGCGGGCGGATCATGAGGTCAGGAGTTCAAGGTCAGCCTGGCCAAGATGGTGAAACCCCGTCTCTTCTAAAACTACAAAAATTAGCCAGGCATGGTGGCAGGAACCTGTAATCCCAGCTACACGGGAGGCCGAGGCAGGGAATTGCTTGAACCTGGGAGGGAGAGGTTGCAGTGAGCAGAGATCGCGCCACTGCACTCCGGCCCAGACAACAGACTGAGACTCTGTCTCAAAAAAAAAAAAAAAAAGTCATCATCCCAGTGTTTTCCCTCCACGATGTGCAAAATCTATAGAAAGAAGCATAAACATTGCTTCCTAATGTGATAGAAATACAGCTAATAATTGTAGGATCATTTGAATTAACAAAAGGCAACTATGAGTATTTTTTCTGAGTCCTATAGCTATCTTTTCTTTTTTGTTCATCCTCTACATTTCAAGAAAAGCAACTGAAATGTAGATTGTGGCAGTGTTTCTATTATATTCTAGAGCTATGAAAACACATGGATGGTTTTCAGGCTGCAGCAGGAGGGTTCTACATAAAACGTCGGTCCAGAGTTCAAACCCCAAACTAATAGTTTTGGATTTCCCCAAGTACTACCCACTTAGTATGTCACCAGGAAAGACCCATCACACACATATATGGAAGGAAAAATTAAAGTTTCTCCTCCAGCGGGGGCTAGATGCTTGTGGTTTCTGTTTAAAAACTAGATGGTGGCCGGGCACTGTGGCTCGCGCCTGTAATCCCAGCACTCTGGGAGGCCGAGGCGAGTGGATTACCTGAGGTCAGGAGTTCGAGATCAGCCTGGCCAACATGGTGAAACCTGGTCTCTACTAAAAATACAAAAATTAGCCGGGGTGGTTGCTCACACCTGTAATCCCAGCTACATGGGAGGCTGAGGCACAGAATTGCTTGAACCCAGGAGGCGGAGGCTGCAGTGAGCTGAGATCATGCCACTGCACTCCAGCCTGGGCAACAGAGTGAGACTTGGTCTCAAAAAATAAATAAATAAATAAATAAATAATAATAATAAAAAACTAGATGGTACAATTGTGTTAAAAAAAAAATCACCAGCGTTTTCAGCCTACGTTTATATCTACTTTTTTTTGGACCTGTGACCAACCAACCTTATAAAGTTATATTATCTTCCAGCTTCCTCTGATTTACTTGTCCTTTCTTTGGAGGACTAAATGATTGTACTCTTTGTATTTCCCTACAATCACTTGAGCTATTTGGAATTTAAATGTTAGTGCTCCTTCCTTTATAAATTTGGTCGTGATTGGTTTTATTTCTCAACAGGTGCGTAGCTCATTATTTTATCCATTAATTACAGTTACTTTTTGTTTCCTTTGCCAATTTTGGGAGTGCTTAACAACTCTTAAGAACTGTTTCATTAACAAACTAGTAACCAATGTAAAATGCAGAATAAATAACAAGTTCAGTTGCCTTTATAGTCTTTAAGGTTTGCTTAGAAACTTTTAAATTATAATCAAGTTTTTTCTTTTCCTACAAAATATTGGCCAAAGTACAATTTATAAACAATGTCATCAGCCAGTCTGGAAAACGAGCTAAATATTCCTTCTTCTCTCCACTTAATATGCTCTGTTCTCAATTATTATTTTGAATTGTTTTAGGAGGCTTTCAAAAGGCCTCTTTTTAGAAAAATTGTGAGTTTTGGGCAGCGGCATGAATGATCAGCTTTAAATTGTTGATAGTCTTTGACCACGTTTAAGAGTTATTCCTAAGAAAACAATGCAAGGTGTTTTATTATAAAAGCAAGACTTCTCAACACAATAGTGTCTGCTAATAATAGAGAAACCAAGAAACAACTTAAAATGCCCAACAGAAATGTATGAGGTGATAAAGGTGACAAAGTGAGACCCTGTCTCAAAATATATATATATATATAATATTTGTATTTATAATATAAAAAGGCCTATATATGTATTCTTATACATGAATTTAGAATATGGAGGTAAATAAATATGTTAGAAATTATCTAGTGTGTGATAAGATTACATGATTT
Source organism: Hylobates moloch (assembly GCF_009828535.3). NCBI lineage: Eukaryota > Metazoa > Chordata > Mammalia > Primates > Hylobatidae > Hylobates > Hylobates moloch. The sequence goes on along the minus strand of NW_026652292.1, from coordinate 50,890,076 downwards.
AAAATGTTTTTCATTTTTTCCTGTCTTTTCTATAAGTAGTATATATTGTTTGTATATAAAAAAGGCCAATAATCTTTATTAAAAGAATGTCAGTTTTTGGTGTGAGGTTAATAACGAAATTATTTAAAATGATTCTGACATGAGAGTTTTTTTCGACATTTTGAAAGAAACCTAATGCTTTGAAAGCCGTAAGTCTATAATTAAATTGTATCTAATAAAATTTAGAGGCTCTTTAGATTTAGAGGGATTTTGAGTTTCTCAAAGCATAGAAAATGACTTTTAGTGAGAGATGTTGGAATTATCAATTAAGTTTGTGAGTGGTTTCTGTTTTTAAAATATGAGATAATTAGCATTAGCTAGTATCAGACTTTAAGCAAAATATAAAATATTCAAGTGATGAATACAGATGACTATTTCTACATTTTAACCTGTAAAAGGTTCCCAAAGAGATTTTTTTTTCTTTTTTCTTTTAGTGAGACAGGATCTCACTCTGTTGCCCAGGCTAGAGTGCAGTGGCATGATCATGGCTCACTGCAACCTCCACCTCCTGGGCTCAGGTGATTCTCCCACCTCAGCCTCCTGAGGAGCTGGGACTACAGGAATGTACCACCATGCCGGCTAAGTTTTGTATTTTTTTGTAGAGATGGGGTTTCATCATGTTGCCCAGACTGGTCTTGAACTCTTCAAGCAAATTCACCCACCTCGGCCTCCCAAAGCGCTGGGATTACAGGCCTGAGCCATGGCGCCCAGTCAAGAGATCCTTTAAGAAGCACATTTTCCTTATGCATCTTAAATATTCAATTAGAAAAGAATTGACTTTCAAATATTTTGAAAGACATATCTCCTAGGCAAATCATAAATATATTCATTCTGTGTAAAGTAGGAAAATAAAGGAAAATTACCTTGTATCTTTTCATGGCCATTTCTCTACACAGTAATACCAAATATCTAAAAGTTTGTTAATTCAAAATGCCAAATATTAGTTGGAATATCATATAACTCTTTGAAAAGTTGATTCGTTTAGTGAAAAAGACTTTTCCTTTTAAACGGAGTGAAATCTCGTGTCTGATTTGTGTAATATTCCTGATTACATTTTGTGTGTGTGTGTGTGTGTGTGTGTGTGTGTGCTTCTTTCCGGCTTGGTTTAACAATAACTCATGATCATAAGAGGACAGCTATTGCTTGTAAGGCACCCAGCTGATCAATTAACAATGCTTTGTATAACAATTGTATAATTGAAAGTGATACAATACCTACCAACGGCGGCTTAAAGCAACCAGGATTCATTTCTCCACGTAACAGGAAGTTTGGAGATCTGCGTTTCCGGCCCTGGGCCAATGGCTCAACGAGACTGCCTGCCATTCTGGTGTCTTTCGTCATGGCTGCACGATGATTGCTGCAGCTTCTACCCATGTACTCCATTCAAGAGGCATGGGAAGGTTGGGGTGGAAAGGAGGATGAGCTGGCAGTGGCTGTCTCATTTTCTAGGAAACCAAGAATTTTCCCGGAAGCCTCGCAAACAGATAACAGCTTCCGTGTCATTGGTAGAACTAGGTTACACAGCCACTCCAGCTGCCGTGAAGGTGGGAAACAGGAAATAGACTTATTATTAACAATTCCCTTAGACCATACATTCCTAACAGGCAGGGTGGGTGGGTGTGGGGAACATGGTGGAGAATAGGGTGAGGGTTGTGGTGGGGTGTGGATGGGGTGGTGCTGTTGATATCATCCCTTAAGGGAAGGATATTGCTTTTGTGGGAGGGAAAAGGCAGGAAAAATATCTCACTCTATATGTATAAAGCACAGTTAATACATACAGCATATATGCAGACATATAATTTGTCTATGGTATTAAAATTTCATGGATAGGGCAATTAGGAAAAAAGCGTCTAAAAATGCTCTTAGGGAGATGATGTTGAAAAAAAGTTGAGAAATACTGGGCTAGACCAAACATGATCCATTGCCTGAAGCTTACGTATTATCTATTACTGATGACAAAGAGAGGCACAGGTATGGAGTGGAAAACTAACAATGCCTGCCGTAGAGAATGTCATACATTAAATTAATGAACAGCTTACTTTATGTTGTAATTGTTGGTCTTCTCTCATTGTACTGTAAACATCTTAAAAGTGGGAACTGTGTCTTATTTGGATGTATATCTTTGTATATTAGCACACTGGTCCCTCAAGAGGTATGTTTTGTAAGTTGAATGGAACAAACAACATTTTATTTAACATATATTTTATTTCTTTTTTTAAATTTTATTTATTTATTTATTTTTAGACAGCCTCTCTCTTTGTCACCCAGGCCAGAGTGCAGTGGTGCAATTTCAGCTCACTGCAACCTCTGCCTCCTGGGCTAAAGCGACTCTCGTGCCTCAGCCTCACAAGTAGCTGGGATTACAGACGTGCACCACCATGCCTGGCTAATTTTTTTTGTATTTTCAGCAGAGACGCGCTTTCACTATGTTGGCCAGGCTGGTCTTGAACTCCCGGCCTCAAGTGATCCGCCTGCCTCGGCCTCCCAAAGTGTAATGTTGATTATTTTTAATGGCAAAAATGAAGTGATGCAGGAAGACATTTAAGCGTCATAGGTGATATCTTGGGGGTAGTTTCATTGGGTTTTTAGCGAGCTGTTTGATTGCTCTTATGTGGATAGTACAAAGACCAAAAGATGTTTTGCAAACAGTGGAGTCATAAATGATTGTTCATGAGATAATTAGTTCTGATAGTTCCGTTAGTTTGTTTGTAAGAGATGAAAAGGAAATAAAATGGAAAAAGAGAGGAGATTTGTTTTGTTTTGTTTTACTTTTTAGCTGGATTGTTTTTTCTGTGCCTAAGCTGCTTCAGTTGTAAAATGGGAATTACAATGTCACAATCCTTCCTTCTCGAATTGTGATGGTCAAATGAAAAGCTGTCTGAGAAAGCTGCCCCGAGTCCAGTATTCCTCCAGCTGGACTGTGCTTCTGACTCATCCGATGCTTTAAAAATACAGCTTCCCAGGAAAACATTGTAAACAACTCCCAGGGTACATAATGATTTAGATGATTAAATTTGGAGGCTGCCCTGACTTCACTACCCTGGGCCTCACTGCTTTATAAATTATGAATAGAGATACTTCCTAGGACTGTAGGATGGATGGCAAATGAAGCGAATTAACTGCCAAATCCTTCCTTAACATCTTTGTTATGATCAATATTATGAACCTAGGCAATCTTCATCCATACATTGGACACTTGACCTTGGGATGGATTAGAGTTCCTCAGTTTACTTCGTCCTCTGTGCAAAATCTAGAATATTGCCAGCCTATCGTCAGAGTGCAACACATGTTTGAGGAATTATTGCATGATGATTGATACTGTTGAGAGTTCAGATTAATGTCACTTCAGATAATCCACAGATGACATGGAAAACTGGTGGGCTACCAGTGCTATTTGAAGTCAACGAGGGCTTGCACTTAGCTGGGAATGGGCGAGAGAATAGGATTAATGCCCAGTAAGATATATCTTCCGATCCTCACCTCTCTTTTGTATATAGGTGATTTTTTAAAAAAACTTCCTTCTACTCCAATCAAAACTGGCTTTGAGGAAAGAATGGGACTGGATGCACATTTGTGTAAACGTGCTAATGGTAAAAAAAAAGTCTTTACCTTCCAGGGATATTTGCATTTCAGCAAAGTACCAAACCCCAAGAGAAAGAGCTGCTCCAAGGATGGAAGATATATTTGGTAGGGAGAGGACTTCTTAACACCCTTGATTCACTCCGTGTAGGCAGGGACCTTCTGGTAAGATGCTCCCTGAAGGGGACTTGTTGGATGCTGGCTGTGCCAGCTGGCCGAAACCCCAAGGGTCAGACTTCCTCGCAGGGGATCCTTATCATGGGGATGGCAGCCACTGCTGATAGATCGGGGAACTGCTTCCTTTGCCATCTCCCTATAGGGAGGGTTCCCCTAAATCTGATAGATTGGGGAACTGCTCCCTTTGCCGTCTCCCTGTAGGGAGGGTTCCCCTAAACGGAGTCTCTAATAATCTCGGAGCAAGACATGTGCTGTGGGGACCTTACCATCTTATCAGATTTTTCTAAACTATAGTCCTTCTTAGAAGTGAGAGGCCCAGAACACTCTACTTTATGCAGGAATAGCAGTGATGACTCATGGTTGGGAAGACACTAGAATTCAGCCAGGAGAATATCATTAAAAGAGGGAGAAGGGAAAACAGACTTTTTGTGTGGTAGAAAAACAAACCCCTCTGTATCATTATGTGAACAACGGTGCAAAAAAAAAGAGACACAGTTTACCCATGGGTAGCTAACTATGATAGTGAAAGTTGCCTTGAACCTTGTTTTAGAAAAATGCCAAGTGTGGGTCTCGCTCTTCTAGTTCCTGACTTCTCTCTCTCTCTCTCTCTCTCTCATTTCTCTGTTTTTTTTGTTTGTTTGTTTTGTTTTTTTCTCTCTCACACACACACACACACACACACACACACACACACACACCCAACTTGGGCCAGGTTTGTAAAGCCTCATGGGAAATGGAACACGGAAGAGTCCACTGGGAGGTTTTAAAATTTAATTTTAGTCAGATTTAGTAAGATTTCTTAATACAAAACAAAACAAAAATTCTCTTAAAAAAATCCTTGTTAGGGTCTGGTTAAGACAACTAATAACAACAGATGTGAGGGCATAGTTCCTAGTTACCAAAGAATCGCTCTGGTGAGAGAGGAGTGGAGGCAAAAATTCCAGATGGTACCCGGGTAGCAAATGCAATCAGCTAGGTCATCCTAGGACAGCTGCCCTAGACCACTGCTCCTGAGCCTCTCCATTGTAATTTTCCTTCTTCTAGTTCCTTTTTAAAAATGTTTCTTTTTTGTTGAGATAGAGTTTTGCTCCGTCACCCAGGCTGGAGTGCAGTGGCACGATCCCCACTCACTGCAACTTCTGCCTCCCAGGTTTAAGTGATTCTCCTGCTCAGCCTCCTGAGTAGCTGGGATTATAGGCGTGCGCCATCACACCCAGCTAATTTTTGTATTGTTAGTGGAGACGGGGTTTCACCATGTTGGCCGGACTGCTCTCAAACTCCTGTGCCCAAGTGATCTGCCCGCCTCAGCTTCCCAAAGTATTGGGATTACAGGTGTGAGCCACTGTGCGTGGCCTAGTTCCTTTGTTTTAAAAGCTTAAATGCATGAAGCATACAGTACTGTGAAGACCTGCTTGATGTAATGCAGGTTCCTTAATCTCCTCCTTTGCTATTTGGTTGGCAGGTGGTGGTATGGGCGGCACTTTGGGGATGGCGGGGCAGAAGGAAGCTTTCTGATGAATGTTTGCACAGTACATGAGAATGTTACAAGATATGGGCATCATGCACAGGTGGTGAGGGGGTTAGAGAAAGGTGGATGGTGTTTGGGGATTACCCTCTGGTACATTTCAATTCACTTTGGTGTTATGAGATTTCAGAAGGTTAGCTAATGCTCACGTCCTGGGGTGGGCTCTTTTGTATTTCTTTGTTGTCTCTTTTTTATTTTTTAGAGACAGAGTTTTACTATATTGCCCAGGCTGGTCTCGGACTCCTGGCCTCAAGCGATCCTCCCACCTCAGCCTCCGAGTTACAATTCTCTCTTGAAAGTTATTTCAGGTAGGCTTGGGGCTACCAAGGCAAGCCTAGGGAAGCCCACTACATGAAGAGGATTAGAGTACTCTGGAGAAGTTGGATTCATATGAAGAGATAGTAATCAGAAAGTTGGGAGTTAGTCATCCATGGGAAACAGGCATGTTTGAGAATCATATTCTGGCAGTGCCCATCCATGCATTGTCAGTGGAGAGAGAACCTTGGCTAATGGACTTCCCCAGTTTTGATCCCATGGATAAGACCATGGGGGAGAAGGTAAGGCTTAGGCTAAAGCATGTTCTTGGATCATTCAGTCACCTCCTTCCACTCTGAGTCCCTGTTGACCAGGGAACGTCTTGGTGTCATAGCTTGGCTTTCCAATAGCTCTCCCTGTGGGGAAAGAATCAGGCTGTGTTGATGGTATTCTAGTCCTCACGAGAGCTACGTTTCTCATGGTCAGCAAATGAATTGGCATCCCGATATATAAGCAAATCTTGTGACCTTGGTTAAAGTGAGTTTCACTCTGTAAAGTCATATACTTTCTTGTTAGTTGAGGGAATCAGATTTCTGAGGGTAAGAGGTGAAGCCAAGAACCATGGCAAATTCATTATCTTGATAAAAACTACCTGGTAAGGCTGTCCATTTTCTTTCAAACCGCAACACCGTATGTCCAGTGAGGTTCCTGTTACAAGACATCAGGAGTATCAGGAGTGGGTGCCAAGCTGGAGTCTTGAGAATGAGGGAAATAGGAGACCATGAGTTTTGAGCACCACAGCAATTTCTCTTCTCCTTTTGTCCCTCTTGCTTTAGGTAGAAATGCATGCCTTAAGATAATGAAATGACTGTCTTTGTGGGCTCTTCATTGCCATAGAAAAATAATTGGTATGAGTTTCCTCGGATAAAAATATTTCTTCAGAGAGGGTTTTGAAAACTTATGCCAGTTACCTGGGTGGACTCCATTCTTTCAAGCACTGTATGTCTTTTCCTGGTCCTCCCTCGCTCCCTCCTTCCTTTCCTTCCTTCTCTAAACAGAGTCTAAGGTAATACCCCTCTCCAGTTTCTTGGGATAGGGAAGGGGGTGGAATTACTTCTGACTCACCCTTACCCTTATGGTGTACCCTTTGGGGTTCTGGCTAAAATATATGTATTGGGAAGTGGACGCAGTGGCTCACGCCTGTAATCCCAGCACTTTGGGAGGCCAAAGTGGGTGGATCACTTGAGGTCAAGAGTTCGAGACCAGCCTGGCCAACACCCATCTCTACTAAAAATACAAAAATTAGCCTGGCGTGGTGGTGCATGCCTGTAATCCCAGCTACTCAGGAGGCTGAGGCATGAGAATCGCTTGAACCTGGGAGGTGGAGATTGTGGTGAGCCAAAATCATGCCACTGCAGTCCAGCCTGGGTGACAGAGTGAGACTCTGTATCAAAAAACAAACAAATAAGTAAAATATATATATTGGGGTCCATTAGTTTTTCCACGCTGGGTGGACTCTGACCTTTGACTTCTGTCATCCTTGCCCCATGAGGCCATCGGAACTGCAGCTGGTTTTCCGCTTTTTCATTTCCATTTCTTTCAGCTGACAAATGCTGTTTACCTCACTGGCTTCTCCTTTATTCTTAGATTTTGGCCTGATAGTTGCTTTTTTTTTTTTTTTTTAGCTCTTTGATACTTTTAAGAAAATGGTTGTTAGGCCGTGTACAGGGGCTCATGCCTGTAATCCCAGAAGTTTGGGAGGCCGAGGTGGGTGAATTGCTTGAGCTCAGGAGTTTGAGACCAGCCTGGCCAACATGGTGAAACCTCGTCTCTATTAAAAATACAAAAATTAGCCGGGCGTGGTGGCAGGTGCCTGTAATCCCAGCTACTCCAGAGGCTGAGGCAGGAGAATCGCTTCAATTCGGGAGGCAAAGGTTGCCGAAAGCCAAGATCGCACCACTGCACACCAGCTTGGGCGACACAGTGAGACTCCATCTCAATTAAAAAAAAAAAAAAGAAAAGAAAAAAGAAACAAAAAATAAAAACATAAGGACTTTTCACAAAAATATGATTCTTTAGGCAAGAGGTTTATTTCTCTAAGTGTCAGTTTCTCTGAAAACTTTGAGGATTGGATTGGATATAAATTTCCCCAAGCACAATGTGTGTACCAATGGTGGGAAACAAGATCTTTTTAGGGCAAGCATTTAAAAAATGTTTTTAATAGGTATATGTTTCTTTGAATGTTTTCAGAAAAAATTATAAGTGACAATCAAATCTATGATTTCATCTATTTAATTGCTTAGGACAAGGCCATGTGAGTTCACTTAGAGTTGATTTTTAAAACATATCAAATAAATAATAGTTCAAATATGGTTATCAGATGACTGAAATTTGGGGGCAGGATTAGAAGATGATCTTTCAGATTTTGACCAACTTGACTATTCTGGTCTCAATGACAAAAGGAAACAAATTCCCATAAATCATTACAGTGGAACCCGATGATATTATCCAAGAAACCAATATTCCTAGGATCTTAGTTCTCCTGGAAATCTTTCTAGCATGCTGGGCAGGATGGGTTGGACACAATCCAAATCTCTGGAATATTACAAATTTAAAAAATTGTTTTGAGTGGTATGTGAAAGAGTCCCACTCTGAGGACTTCCAGAATGAGTGAGAAGGGAACTTACAGACCTACTGAGACTTGCTCCTCTGTCAGATGTGGCAGGAGGGTCGGGGTCTTGGAGTTGTTCAAGTAATTTCATCAGTTAGGGGTCAATCCTGACCCAGGATCCAGTCCTGCTGGGCCATACTTTCTTAAAGTGACTATCCAGTGACACTAGCAAATGTTACCTCTTCCCAGGAAGAAATGACGGGATATGTTTATATTTTCTTTTACAAAGGATTATGAGATTTTATTTTTACTTTTTTTTGTTATAGAAGTGGTATATGTCTATGAAGGAAACTCAGAAAACATAGATAAGCACACACAAAAAATTTGTAATTGCACCAGTATGAGCATTGTTAAAATCTTGGTATAGTTTCTTACTTTTTTCCTCTCTCTATTTTTACTAAAAAATCGGGATTATGTTGCACATACCAATTTGAACTTGCTTTTCTTTGATCCATATAACAATGTTGTCACATACTTTTCCCCACATTATTAAATATTGTTCTACAATAGTAAGGAATTCAATGATAAAAGAGGCGTACTTTCTTCCTCCCACCTTATACAAGTTATTTTGTATGGCAGTTTGACTTGTATTTTAGAAGTAGAGACAAATTAAGGCAAAAATAAATAGAAATGGCAAATTAATTCCACAAAGAGTGTGTTTTCTGAAAGTCCCTGCTGCTAGAAACGGAGTTAGGATTATGCCTCCTGGTTTCAAACATGTCGATAATAGCTGTGTGGGCTACTCGAGTTGGCGTCAAAGATGGATGTCCAACTCCATATTGGAGCTGTGGGTAACCTAGTGAGAGCCACAAATCACCCTTCTAAGAGCAGGTCGTCAGGGAGCACCTTTCCAGTTTAGGGCATATAGTAGTTGCCCACCTGATGGACATCTGGTCCATGATATTTGACTGTTTTAAGGTGTGGAATGCTTTGTACAAGGTCCAAAACTTCTGTCCTTGGTATGAACATTTGGGAGGCAAATGAGTGATATGACCCATGGCTGCCTTTTTGTCCGGCAAAGCACGAGGATGCTTTGGAGAACGGAAGGATTTCATCGAGTCCAAATGACACTCACCTCTGGGCCTCTCAGCCTCCTTGGCCACGTGGTTGTTCTGCTACTGAGAGTCTGCAGATGAGCTGGTGGTTTCTCCAAGCTTCCGAGAGCTCTCTCAGGTATTTATTATATGCACGTTCTCTCTACAATGAGGCCAGTGGACTCTAAACTGGGCTGGAACATGTTCCCAGGAAAACATGCCCAAATTCTGTTCTACCTTGTGTAAATCTAAGACAGGGGCTACTGAACACAGTCTTGGAAATCAGACACCTGCTAGGGCCCCTTGTGCTTAGCTTGGCTGATGAGCCCAGGCTGAGGGCTTTTTTGCAGGCATGCCAAAAAATGAAGGGCCAAGGCTGGGGGTGGAGAGGGAAGGCTAGGGAAATCAAGGAAGGCATGAGGAACAGCTTGGGAGTGGGAAAAGTTCATCTGGTGGCAGGAGCTTTAGACTCTCTGCTCCTTCACCCTTTTCTCTATTCAAATCTGCTCTCAAGGCAGCATGTGATATGATGGTTCACAGAAACATGAACTACCAGCCTTGGAGGGGCCCTGAGAGCCCATCTAGTTCAATGCCTCACTTTGCAGATGAGAAAACAGGTTTGGAGAGGCTAAATGGCGTGAGCAAGGTCGTATAACTAGTGGTAGAGCTGGGATTCAAGCCTGATGGTCCGTCCAGGGCTCTGATCACCACAAGCTACCTCTATATACAGTATAGTGAGAAAGTCTCAACCACCACATTGACTCTTCGTTTACATTTAATATTATATTTGTATTTTAAGATTGATCCATAATGGAAGGAATTGTTTAGTCCTGTACTAAAGGAATTTAGAAAGAGTTGGGTGACTCAATCTACTGATAAGGAAAAAGATTTACAATCTATTACTAAGTGAGAAAGCATCATGGAGTATAGTATAGCACGCTGTAGTTTGTATAAAAAAATGTGTGTGTGGCTGGGCGCGGTGGCTCACGCCTGTAATCCTAGCACTTTGGGAGGCCAAGGCGGGTGGATCACCTGAAGTCAGGAGTTTGAGACCATCCTGGTCAACGTGGTGAAACTCTGTCTCTACTAAAAATACAAAAATTAGCTGGGCATGGTGGCACATGCCTGAAGTCCCAGCTACATGGGAGGTTGAGGCAGGCAAATCACTTGAACCCAGGAGGCGGAGGTTGCAGTGAGCCGAGATTGCACCACTGCACTCCAGCTTGGGGACAGAATGAGACTCCATCTCAAAAAAAATAAATAAATAAAAGTGTGTATGTGATAATTATACACATACATTCATATATATATGCATGTGAATTCACGTAATAATGTAATAGCTTTGGAAAAATGCATGAGAAACTTAGTCCGATGGTTGCCTCTGGGAAAATGGCCTGGGCACCATAGGAGAGAGGTATATTTTTCACTTTTATACTTTTAAAATGTTACTATAGGCATGTAATCATTATTCAAAAAATGTGAAAACATTTAAAGATGACGTGTGAGCTCAAATAAGGGAGAAATATATTGCTTATTGGGAAGGCTTCATGCAAGAGGTAGCATCTGAGCTGGGCTCTGGGATGGGTGGAAGTTCACCAGGAAGAGCCAGGGCAGGAAAGCTTAAGACAGCAGGATTGAAGCTGTCAAAGCAGGAAAGGCCAGGGAGAGTGTCAGCGATGTTGCATCGTCTGGAGAAATTGCAGCAAAGTAGTATGCTGTTGTTTGTATATAAAAATGTGTGTGTAAGCATTATATGCATTCATACTTACAGCATGTGAATTTATGTAATAATGTAATAGCTTTAGAAAAATGCATGAGAAACTGCATTGGCTAGGGAAAGCAGGGACAGGGCCGAGGAGAAAAGCAAGGAGAGAGAACTCGGCTGGATGGAGGTTATTTTATACTTAATATGGCATAAAGGGCTTTTTACAAATTGGCCCCATTGTCCCTTTCCAGCATCATCTTCCACCTGTGCTTCAGCCACCATAGCCAGCTGTCTATTCTCCAAATACCCATGTGCACACCTGGGCACCAGCTGCTTCCTCTGCCTGCATGCGGTCCACCAGTCCTATTTTCTTTCTCTCCTCCAAGATCAAGTTCAAATGTTCCTCCTCTCCCCCTCCCCACCCCACCACCCTGGAAGATTTTAACACTCTGTCCTTAGTGTTCTCTTGGCATTTTGCATTTACCTTTATTATAGAACTTGGCTGTTTAAATTTTAATTTTTTGCAGGACGAACCGGAGAGTGAGGTCATTTATATGCAGAACGTTGCGTCTCCTCTCTCTAATTTAGCATTTTATTCTCTGAGGTCCTAGCTGTGTGGTACTTTATGGTGATGAAATACAGCCACACCATTCTGCCTTTGTGTGGCCATTGCATGACCTCTCCAAATGAAATCATTTCTTCTATAGAGAAAAAAAAGTGAGGATCAGAGACATTATTAACTAAGTAAAAAAAAATTTTTTTTAAACCTCTGGGCCTAGTCTAAACTACATTCACATTTTCTTTATTATCTTCTGCCCCATTAGGCTCCTTAAAAGTAGGCCCAGTTTAAAGACAATTAAAGGCAGATATTCTGTCACTTTTTTTGGACTTCTATGGATTTGAAATGTCATGTTAATAGAACACTATATATGCATAAGCAATGAACTGAACCATTAAAAAAGAATTTTGCTCTGGAATATCCTGGTAGTTTCAGGGTCATCATGTATTTGTTTTGCTCAGTTTCTTGATCTTTCTGATCCTTAATCAGAAGCTGAGCATCTAGGGAAATATTTTATCCTATTGCTGTGTATCTACAATATTATCTGTATAAAAAGTACATATGTCTATATTTCAAAAGAAGATTGAAAAAAATCTAAGAAAATCTGAATAAACGTGTGTTCTTAGGTTATTCCTCTTTGTTCCTCTTCTCCCTTAGGCAATTGAGGGAGTAACTGCTATGTTCCTAGTACAGTTTATTCTATAGAGGGACATGTGAAAGATGAGCTGAGAATTCCCAGTAAACCTCGATTTGCCCATCATTGCAGAGACCTTTCCTCTGCCTGGGCCAATGTCCTTCTCCGCAAGGGAAGATAGATCGCACCAGACTGAGTTTGCACATTTATCTTTCTGCATAAATGGAAAACCCTTCCCAGATTGTTCAACTGGTTCCTTTTTTTCAATTACTAATACAGGAATACCTCATTTGATTGCACTCCACAGATATTGCATTTTATACAGACTGAAGGTTTGTGGCAACTCTGTGTTGAGCAAGTCTATCAGCACCATTTTCCCAACAGCATATGCTCACTTCATGTCTGTCACATTTTGGTAATTCTCAAAATAATTCAAACATTTTCATTATTATCGTATCTGTTATGGTCATCTGTGATCAGTGATCTTTGATGTTACTATTGCAATTGTTTTGGGGCACGATGAATCATGCCCATATAAGATAGCAAACTTAATGGATAAATGTTATATGTGTTCTGACTGCTCCGGCTGTTCCCCCACCTCTCTTCCTCCCTTTGGGCCTCCCTATTCTCTGAGACACAACGATATTGAAATTAGGCCAGTTAATAAACCTATAATGGCCTCTCAGTGTTTAAGTGAAAGGAAGAGTCATGTGTCTCTCACTTTAAATCAAAAGCTAGAAATCATTAAGTTTAATGAGGAAGGCATGTTGAAAGCTGAGAGCGGCCAAAAACTAGGTCTCTCATGCCAGTTAGCCAGGTTGTCAATGCAAAGGAAAATTTATTGAAGGAAATGAAAAGTTCAACTCCTGGGAACACATGAATGATAAGGAAGTGAAACAGCCTTATTGCTTGGACAAAGCTTTAGTGGTCTGGGTAGAAGATCAAACCAGCTATACAATTTCTTTAAGCCAAAGACTAATCCAGAACAAGGCCCTAACTTGCTTCAATTCTATGAAGGTTGAGAGAGGTGAGGAAGCTGCAGAAGAAAAGTATGAAGATAGCAGGAGTTGGTTCACTAGGTTTAAGGAAAGAATCCATCTCCATAACACTAAAGTGTAAAGAGAAGCAGCAAGTTCTGATGAATACACTACAGCAAGTTATCCAGAAGATCTAGCTAAGGTCATTGATGAAGGTGGCTACAGTATACAATAGAATTTTCAATGGAAACAAAACGGCCTTCTATTGGAAGAAGATGCCATCTAGGACTTTCACAGATAGTGAGAGGTCAGTACTTGGCTTTGAAGCTTCAAAGAACAGGCTGACTGTCTTGTTAGGGGCTAATGCAGCTGGTTGCTTTATGACGAAGCCAGTGCTCATTTACCATTCCAACAGATCCTAGGGCCTTAAGAATTATGCTAAATCTACTCTGCCTGTGCTCTATAAATGGAACAACTAAAGCCTGAATGACAGCACGTCTATTTACAGCAATGTCTACTGAATAATTGAAGCCCACTGTTGAGACCTACTGCTCAGGAAAAAGATTCCTTTCAAAATATTACAGCTCATGGACAATGCACCTAGTCACCCAAGAGCTCTGATGGAGATGTACAAGGAGATTAATGCTGTTTTCATGCCTGTTAACACAATATCTATTCTGCAACCCATGGATCAAGGAGTCATTTCAACTTTCAAATATTATTTAAAAATACATTTTGTAAGGCTATAGCTGCCATAGATAGTGATTCCTTTGATGGATCTAGGCAAAGTAAATTTAAAATCTTCTGAAAGGATCTACCATTTTAGATGCCATTCAGAACATTTGTGATTCATGGGAGAAGGTCAAAATATCAACATTAACTGGAGTTTGGAAGAAGTTGACTCCAAGCCTCATGAATGACTTGAGGGATTTAAGGTGCTAGTGGAGGAAGTAACTGCAGATGTGGTAGAAGGAGCAAGAGAGCTAGAATTAGAAGCGGAGGCCGAAGATGGGACTGAATGTCTGTAATCTCATGTTAAAATTTAATGTATGAGGAGTTGCTTCTTACAGATGAGCCAAGAAAGTAATTTCTTGAGACGGAATCTACTTCTGGTGATATACTGTGAAAACTGTTGAAATGGCAACAAAAGATTTAGAATATTACATAAACTTAGTTGATAAAGCAGTGGCAGGGTTTGAGAGGATTAGCTCTAATTTGCAAGAAGTTCTGCTGTGGATAAAATGCATTTCATGCTACAGAGAAATCTTTCATGAAAGGAAGAATCAATCAGTGTGGCAAACTTCATTGTTGTCTTATTTTAAGAAATAGCCACAGCCACTCCAACCTGCAGCAACCACTACCCTGATGAATTGGCAGCCATCAACGTTGAGGCAAAAAGATTAGGACTTGCTGAAGGCTCAGATGATTGTTAGCTTTTTTTTTTTTTTTTTTAGAGAGAGTCTTGCTCTGTTGCCCAGGCTGGAGTGCAGTGGTGCAATCACAGCTCACTGTGGCCTCCCAGAGTCAAGTGATCCTCCCACCTCAGCCTCCTGAGTAGCTGGGATTACAAATGTGCACTACCACACCTGGCTAATTTAAAAAGTTTCTTATCTAGACAGAGTCCCACTGTGTTGCCCAGGCTGTATTGTTAGCATTTTTAAGCAATAAAATATTTTTAAATTAAGCCACGTATACTTTTAGACATCATGTATAGTGTAAACATAACTTTTTTTTTTTTTTTTGAGATGGAGTTTCGCTCTTGTTGCCCAGGCTGGAGTGCAATGGCACGATCTTGGCTCACCGCAACTTCTGCCTCCTGGGTTCAAGCGGTTCTCCTGCCTCAGCCTCCCAAGTAGCTGGGATTACAGGCATGTGCCACCATGCCTGGCTAATTTTGTATTTTTAGTAGAGACAGGGTTTCTCCATGTTGGTCAGGCTGGTCTTGAACTCTCGACCTCAGGTGATCTGCCTGCCTCGGCCTTTCACAGTGCTGGGATTACAGGCGTGAGTCACTGCGCCTGGCCAACATAACTTTTATGTGCACTAGGAAACAAAAAAAAATTATGTGACTCACTTTATTGCAAGATTCACTTTATTGCAGTGGTCTGGAACTGAACCTGCGATATCTCTGAGGTATGTCTGTATATCATACCCTTCCTGGGCAATACGAACAGGCTGACCTAATTCCTTCTAAAGCTGAGTGGATTCTACGGAATGGATATGGCATAATTAATTTAACCCCTGCTTCTTAATGGACCTTTCAGATCTTTCCAGTTCTTTTTTTGCTGTTATGAATAATGTAGCAATGGAAATTCTTGCATATCTTGACTACTTATGTAGACACATCAGTACAACGTGTTGAAAGAATTGGAATTGCTGGATTAAAAGGTCTCCGCATTTAAAAGTTTAATAGATACTGGCAAGGACTTAAAGGATGGAGTGGTGCAAGGGGTCCCCCCTAAGTACAGGAAGTAAGGGGGTATATCATTTATATAGAATTTTAAAACAGTAATAAAACCAGTGTGGGTCTGTTTTCTATTATCACCATGCGCTGGCAGTGATAAAGTCAGAGTAAGTTCTTAATGGTGTGTACAGCTTTCACTAGAGCTTTGGGGCCAAGTTCCATCTTCAGCTCCTACGGCACAGCATAGTTCTGAGTTTAAGCTGCAGATTAGACATAAACAATGATAGCACAGTGATTGTAAAAACCCCAGAACAGAACTCGAGTTACCTCAATTCCGTTATTCTCTCAGAGTTTTGTATTTAAATTTAAAACAACAAAGGAGAATGCAAACTACAAAGTATAATTAATTCTGATTGGTAAGTGCAAATTTTAATTCATACATGAAATATTTTACTGAATTATTGTTATTATTGTTTAGAGACAGGGTCTTACTTTGTCACCCAGGCTGGAGTGCAGTGTTGTGATCATGGCTCACTGCAGCCTTGATCTCCTGGGCTCAAGCCATTCCCTGTCTCAGCCTCCTGAGTAGCTAAGGCTACAGGTACATGCTACCGTGCCCAACCAATTAAAAAAACTTTTTGGTAGAGATGTTTGTTCGTTTTTGTTTTTTGTTTGTTTGTTTTCAGACAGAGTCTCACTTTGTCACCTAGGCTGGAGTGCACTGGCGAAATCGGCTCAGTGCAACCTCCACCTCCCAGATTCAAGTGATTCTCATGTCTCAGCCTCCCAAGTAGCTGGTATTACAGGCATGCACCACCACACCCAGCTAATCTTGCTGTGTTTCCCAGGCTGGTCTCAAACTCCTGGCCTTCAGCAATCCTCCTGCCTCAGCCTTCCAAAGTTCTGGGATTATAGATGTCGGCCAGTACAGCTGACCTGAATGATTTTTTTAAAGTTCAATTTAAAAAAAAAGTAACTTGTTCGTTTTAAAGCTAAAGAAGGAATAAAAAATAAAAAGTCTGTTCCTGATTCTTACACATTACTAGGAAAATAATTTTGTCACCTAGAGGAGAGAGGTTGATAGATGATCAGTTGTGGGTGTCAAATACACTAAGGACGCTGCTGGATTCTGTTCAAGTGCCCTCTACAAAGATGGTGGTCTTGTGCTCATCAAGTGGTGTGTGAGAGTGTCTGATTGAGGAAGAATCTTTAAAATGCTGTAAGAAATCAGGCTTGTAGTAAGAAGGAAATCACCCACCAGCAGAAAAATGTATTTCCAGCCTTTCTTCCTCACCCTCTGCCATTGTTTTAGGATTGCTTAGTTTCATCAAGGTTTGAAGGATAGGCAGGCTCCCACTAAGACAGAGGTAGGGAGAGGGGAGGTAGAGACCTACGAATGGGCTCAGAGGCTGGACTGTCAGAGTCTGAACCCCAGCATCTCTTCTCACTAGCTTGTCATCTTGGGCAAGGTACTTTACTTCTCTGTGCCCTAGTTCCCCCAGCTGTAAAATGAGACAAAAATAATATTGACCACATGCAGTCTTGTTGTAATGATTAAAGGAGGTAATTTTTATAAAGCACTTAAAACAGCGTCTGGCAAATGTGAGTGTTTATTGTTATCCTTATCTGCTAAGGGCCAGGCATTCATCTAGGCATGGAGATAGATTCTTTTCAGTTGCCTTTAAAAAAATCCTACAAACGATGCATGATTAATTCATATTTTGCAGTTGTAGTTATGTGACTTGCCCAAGGTTATACTGCTGCTCAGCAAGGGAGATGAAAATCTAACCGTGACTGGCTGGGCGCGGTGGCTCATGCCTGTAATCCCAGCACTTTGGGAGGCTTAGGTGGGCGGATCACCTGAGGTCAGGAGTTCAAGACCAGCCTGACCAACATGGAGAGACCCCATCTCTACTAAAAATACAAAATTAGCTGGGCGTGGTGGCTGTTACCCCAGCTACTTGGGAGGCTGAGGCAGGAGAATCGCTTGAACCCAGGAGGTGGAGTTTGTGGTGAGCTGAGATCACGCCCTTGCACTCCAGCTTGGGTAACAAGAGTGAAACTCCATCTCAAAAAAGGAAAAGAAAAAAAAAAGTCTAACCGTGACTGTCAACTCCACAACATGGGCCCTTTGCAAACGATTGCATTTCGGCAGTCTTACACATTGAAACTAAAACTAAATCACCTCACTCCTTCCAGTGCTCTGGGCTGCATATCTAGAACAAATTATTAAATGCCTTGACTTCTTTTATAGCTTAAGCAATCTGCAAGTTAAGGCTTTATCCTACTTCTAAAGAATGCTGGAAAGCTTAATGATTTCTCCTAAAGAGAGATGATCCATCTTGAAGGAAGTGGATGAGAAAGGGAACAGATGTTTAAAAAGTATTTTTATATTAAAACTGGGAGCTGTGGCTGGGTGTGGTGGCTCACGCCTGTGATCTCAGCACTTTGGGAGGCCAAGGCAGGTGGATCACTTGAGGTCAGGAGTTCGAGACCAGCCTGGCCAGCATGGCAAAATCCCGTTTCTACTAAAAATACAAAAATTATTCGGGTGTGATGGTGCATGCCTGTAATTCCAGCTACTTGGGAGGCTGAGACACGAGAATCACTTGAACCTGAGAGGTGGAGGTTGCAGTGAGCCGATCTTGCCACTGCACTCCAGCCTGGGTGACAGTGAGACTCCGTCTGAAAGCAAACAAACAAAAAACACTGAGAGCTACCTTTTGAGTAAAAAGCCATCAGTACACAATAAAATCTTTCTCTGGGAAAAAGGCAAAGAAATAAAGGTTGCTACTGTGTGAATAATTTGGCATATCTATCTAGCTATATGAGCATTGTGCTTAAAATATTAAAGAAATTAAGTATGGGCTATACAGTGTAGACATAATGTGTATCTGAAAAAATCCTGTGTAGATGGAAAGTGTGCTGACTCAGCTGGTTCAGTTTCTGGGCCTCGTGTGGGCGCCCAGCAGCTTAACCACTTCTCTCGAGTCCTTGGTTTCCTCATGGGGGAGATGAGTATGTTGAATTAGATGACCTTTCAGGCATCTCAGCATGCTGAGTTTTTTTTCCACAGCAGGGAACATGCTACTTTACATTCTGTTTAGGGCTTGCTCAGTGAAGG
This sequence comes from Hylobates moloch, assembly GCF_009828535.3. NCBI lineage: Eukaryota > Metazoa > Chordata > Mammalia > Primates > Hylobatidae > Hylobates > Hylobates moloch. The sequence goes on along the minus strand of NW_026652292.1, from coordinate 50,871,393 downwards.
GGGAGGACCAGGAATTTGGGGAATTCCCAGAATACCTGGGCACTATATATGTGTGTGTGTGTGTATATATATATATATATTTGCAACACATTTAATCAGAAAAGATTAATATCCTTAATCTCTAAAAGGATTTTAAAAGCCATTAAGAAACAATGACCGTCTTGCTGGAAAAGTAGGTAAAACCGACGACTTACAAAAGAAAAAATGTATGTTGTCAAAAAACAGATGAGCAGATTTTAATCTTCACCAGTTGTAAATGAAATGCAAATGAAAACAAACCAAACTTGCACGTATTATACCCAGTGAGGGTTGATATATCGAGCGATGCAATGATAGGCCCATACATGGAATATAAATTGGTTCAATTGTTTATCTCTTCTGTTCCAGCAGTTGCTCTCATATCTATTTATCCTAAAGAAATAATCATATATTTATATTAAAAATATTCACTCAATGTTGTTATAGTGAAAATGAGGAATTATTAAACTATCCAACAGTAGGCAATTGGTTAAATAAATGATGCTATATTTACATAATGAAATTTTATGCAGTCATTTTCTATGTCAAGAATCTTGACATAGAATGTTAAATTAAGAAAAACAAGATGCCAAACCGCATATGAAGTATGGTATTCTTAGTTTTGGAAAAAAATGATGCACTGAACAAAAAACCCCAGAAAAATGTACGCTAATATTTTACAGCTTTTGGTTCCAGGTGGTAACTGATTTTTGTCTTCTTTGGATCAGTGTTTTTGAAATCTTCTATAATGTGTATGTACTACTTTTATAATCAGAAAATAGGATATATAGAAATGGTCTGGAAAAAATGAGGAGAGAAGTTAGACAGAATAGGGAAGTCATCTTCAATCTGTTTGGACCAGCAAGCAAAAGCAGGAAATGCTGTCCACCACCAATGGCTTGAATATGTGTGTTGGATGGTGGTGGTGGTTGGTCCTTCCAGGGTTGGGGATGGGGGAAACCCTGAGATGTGATGGTTTTCTTGGTCAGAGATGGTGCTTTACAGCTGGGAAGTATCTTGGACTTGGTGGAGGTCTATCCAGACATCAGGCAGATTTCATATTTTCACAGACAAAGGCTATGTTTACGTCTAAGGGGAAAACACAAAATACTAAGATAGAAACCTCCAAAGCCCCCTCACCTTTTCAGACAACAAGAACCCCCAGGGCAGAGGGTCTTCCTCACTCTCAGAGTTACTTTGACTTCTCATCTGGTTTCGTGTGGGTAATGCGTTTTCACTCTTGAGTTTCTTTTCTTTTTAAGATATTTTCATTATGACGTTTGTTCTTTTGCAAAGAGCTAATTCTGCAGAATTCTACCCAGGGAGGGCCAAGGGAAGTTAGTGAAGGTAATGATACCAGTTAGAAAGTTGAGTTTGGGTCATCTCAGGGGCCTCCTTTGGTTGGAATATGTTCTAGAGATGGCCCTTACTTCCCAGGAATAGATAGTGATGTCTTACTGAGTTGCAGGTAGAGTCTGTATTGAAGTGCAAGGTTTTCTTCCCTAACTTGTCTGGGAATCCTTACCCAGGACTGTGGCTTTCCTCTTCCATATCCCTCCACCAGGAGGCAGGCTCTAAGCCTCTGTGCTGTCATCCTTTTGCCACTTCCATGAACATGCCTTCAAATGCTTGAAAAAGTCACTATAGCGTAAAGTATACTTTTTTGGTGATGCTTTTCTGCATTTTCTCTATAACCAGAGAGTAAGAATAAAACTACAGCTTGGGACCTGGCGCGGTGGCTCACACCTGTAATCCCAACACGTTGGGAGGCTGAGGAGGGTGGATCACCTGAGGTCGGGAGTTTGAGACCAGCCTGACCAACATGGAGAAACCCCGTCTCTACTAAAAATACAAAATTAGCTGGCATGGTGGCGCATGCCTGTAGTCCCAGCTACTCGGGAGGCTGAGGCAGGAGAATCGCTTGAACCTGGAGGGTAGAGGTTGCAGTGAGTCGAGATCTCGCCATTGCACTCCAGCCTGGGCAACAAGAGTGAAACGCCATCTCAAAAAAAAAAGAAAGAACACAAAAACCCCCACCCTTTAAAACTTTTAACACGAAAAGTTTTGAAGCTATACCAAAGAGGAGAGAATAGGTTAATATACCCCTGTGTACCCACCACTCAACCTCAATAGTTCTTAACACTTTTCCAATCTTATTTTATCCATTGCTTTTACTTGTTTTCTGGAATAATATAAAATAAATCCCAGACATCTTATTTATTTTCCCTATCAATACATCAACATCTCTATCAGATAAGGGCCTTAAAATATAATTGACAAATTGATTGATAAATAAGGGCCTGACAATACAGTTATCACCTAACAAAATTAGCAATAGTTCTTAAATGTCATCTAATACCCAGGCCATATTCAAATTTATTTGAATATCTAAAAGAATATAAAAAGGACTTTTTTTTTTGAGATGGAGTCTCATTCTGCCATCCAGGCTGGAGTGCAGTGGCACCATCCCCCCTCACTGCAACCTCTGCCTCCTAGATTCAAGCGATTCTCCTGCCACAGCCTCCTGAGTAGCTGGGATTGTTAGCCACCATGACGGGCTAATTTTTGTGTTTTTAGTAGAAACGGGGTTTCGCCATGTTGGCCAGGCTGGTCTAGAATTCCTGACCTCAAGTGATCCGCCTGCCTTGGCCTCCCAGAGTGCTGTGATTACAGGCGTGAGTTACAGCACCCGGCCTGGACTTTTTTGAGTCCAAGCCTCCCTCTTGTCCAGGCTGGAGTGCAGCAGTGTGATCTCAGCTCACTGCAGCCTCTGCCTCCCAGGTTCAAGTGATTTTCCTGCCCCAGCCTCCCGAATAGCTGGGATTACAGGCACAGGCCACCAGGCCCAGCTAATTTTTGTGTGTGTGTGTTTTTAGTAAAGATGGGGTTTCGCCATGTTTGAGACTAGCCGCAACATGGCGAAACCCCATCTCTACTAAAAGTGATCCACCCCCCTTAGCCTCCCAAAGTGCTGGGATTACAGACATGAGCCACCGTGCCTGGCTCTCAGCCTGGACTTTTAACTCTTACGAGTAAGAAGAAAGAAGAGGTGGCTTGGGGCTGAGGCTAGCTGTGAACAGCTGTGATTCAGGAGGCAGAACTATTCAGCTTTGCTCATCTCCTTTGCAAGGAGGAGAGAGTGAAACAGACCTTTAAAAGGGAATCAGAAGTTGGAGTTAGTGCTTCTAGGAATTGTAAACGAATTCAGCAGTGTAGACCTAGAAAAATTTTCATAGTCACTGATAGGGATTCACAGAAATTTTCTGTAGCTTCAAGGGACCAGCCCAGCCTTTTTGTTCCCTTCTGAGCCCACATTAAAAAGACAAAACAACATACAGGAAGCACTTCTTCAAAACTGCACAAATAGCACATGTGTATCGTGGACACATTTTTAAATGCACCTAAGCAAGGAGAAGAAAATGGGAATCACATACAACCCCAGGACCCAGAGACAAGCGAGTGGGCACCACTCTAGACGTTTTCACAGCTCTGGAATCTCCTGTACAGGCCTCTTTGAAACCTGCTTTCCACCCATTTAGCTTAGGAGGCCTTTTCCTGTGTCTGTGAATAGACTTGTACGCTGTTATGTTAATGGATTTCAATATAGGAGCAAACTGGTTTGTGCAAGACCCACCTATTCTTAGGTGATTTTTTTTTGGCTATACATAACATAGAAAAGAACATGTTTCTAGCTAAAGATTTCATGTCAAAGCTCATGGGAGAGGAAGACGAACCGGGCTGCCCACTTCTCTTCCCCTTCATTCAGTAAACGATAGCCTTGTCATATGGCGGCAGCCTGGTGGCTCTCCTGAAAGCGCTCTGTCTCTTCAGCAGGCCACCCAGTGGGAAACTGTCACCTCTTCATGGATCTCACAGATCTGTCTGTCTCCTCTGGTGCTGCCTGTATTTGCCAGCAGCTTCTCCCAGGCCCCCAGGCCTACAGCCTCAGAGTCACCTTGTTTCAGGCCTGCTTGTCAGTTCCACCTCGTGGATGTTGCTGGGGCCTCTCTCCCTCTTTCTTGTCTCACAGCATCTGCTCTGGATAAAGCCATCCTTGATCCCAACGGCAGGAGCCTCCCACTTGCCTCTTTGGTCTTTCCCACCTGCAATCCAGCCTAACCTGCCACAAGAATGAGCTTCCTACAGCCCAGCTTGATCTCCCATTCTGGGCTCTGCCTTTTAGCCCAACTGAGCTGCCTCTCACCCTTCTAGGTGCCCTAGGTTTTTCCTTCATTGCTCATGTTTCTCTTTCTTCTCTGTGCATCTCAAGCTCAGTGGTTTTAAGGGTCATGTTCTAATATCATGGCCTCCAAAAAGCCTTCCTTGATTCCTGCTAGTTGCAAGTAGCACCTTTTTCCCTTTGTTGGCACTTTATTTGTTCCTCCCTCAGATCCTTGCTGAAGTTTATGTCTGGTGTTGCCACTAGACTGTAAGTTCTTTGAAGGCAGAAACTCTGTCTTTTTTAACTTGGCTTCAATGCCTGACACAGAGTAGGTGCTCAAAGAGGTTAGTAACATTTAAGTTAAAAGAGAATGGATTGGTAACAGTTTTTTTATTTTTTGAGACAGGGTCTCGCTTTGTTGCCCAGGCTGGAGTGCAGTGGCGTGATAATGGCTTACTGCAGCTTCAGCTTCCTGGGCTCAAGTAATCCTCCTGCCTCAGCCTCCCAAGTAGCTGGGACTACAGGCGTGCTCCACCAGGCCTGGCTAATTTTTTCTTTTTTTTTTTAATGTAGACTTGGTGGTGAGGCGGGGCGGCGCGGCGGCGGAGGGGTGGGGGGGGGTCTCATCATGTTGCCCAGGCTGGTCTTGAACTCCTGGGTTCAGGTGATCCTCCTGCCTTGGCTTCCCAAAGTGCTGGGATTATAGGCAGGAGCCACTGTGCCTGGCTAGTAACAGTTTTATGTGCCAAAGACTCAGGGATTTTAATTGGCTGTTAACCGATTTTAATTGGAGTCAGCTGGAGCTAATGGTGTGCTGTGGCTGCTGATGAGCAGAAGGCAACCTTGGATTGTATTAAATCACAGGCTCATCTCCCATAATCTCTCCACCGGCCACTTCCTGCTCCCCACTGAGCAGCCCACAGTGCAACCTCCCTGAACTTCTTCTACTTCCCCAAATCAAACATGTATTTTCATGCCCCTGGGCCTTTGCACATGCTTCTCCCCACCCCCAAAGCCTTTCTTCTCTTTTGCTTATCAAAATCTTACTCGTCCTACAGATCAGCTGTCACCTTTTAAATGCAGGGCTCCCAAATCACCCCTCCTTTCTCTCATCTCGAGAATTAATGCTCCCTCTCCTGTGTGTCTGTAGCACTGCTTCATATCATCATCATCATAGCAGCTACTATTTGCTAGTGCCTGTTTTGTTCCAGGCACTGTTTTAGGCTCATGACATACACTAGCTCAGAACCATCTTACGACAACCCCTCAAGGTAAATGATAATAATGGTAAGTACTTCTACGGTACTCACTCTGTGCCAGGCACTATTCAATGTGGTTTACATGCACTACCCATTTAATTCTGTACAACCACTCTGTAAGGTAGGTACCATTATTTTATTTTTATTTTTATTATGAAAAATAATACCATCAACCAACTCACACCAGGTAGGTACCATTATTATTGCCTATTTACAATTAGGGAAGAGGGGCTTAGAGAAGTTAAGTGACCTTTATGAGATCACATGGCCAGTGGGGCTGAAAGGCAGTGCGGTTCCAGAGTCCGTGCTGTAGACACTGTGCATAGTTGACTTTGTTGTCAAAGGAACCGAAGCTCAGAGAGGTTAAGTAACTGCCCTAAGGTTACGCATTTAAGTGGCAGACATTGGAGCCAAACCTAACCCTGCCTGACCCCAGGTCTACATGTCCCTTCTTACTCTGAACTACCTTACTGTCTAGTAGGGGTTGGCAAACTTTTTTGTGTAAAGACCAAATTGAAAATATTTTAGGCTTGGTTGCAACTTTATGTTGCAGCAAGAAAGCAGTCATAGGCAACATGTCAATGAATGGGCATGACCGTGTTCCAATAAAATGCTATTTGTGAGACCTGAAACTTGAATTTCATGTAATTTTCACATGTCATAAAATATTTTCCTCCTTTGGATTTTTTTCAACCATTAAAAAATGTAAAAACCACCTGTAATCCCAGCTACTTGGGAGACTGAGGCAGGAGAATCGCTTGAACTTGGGAGGCAGAGGTTGCAGTGAGCCAGGATCATGCCACTGCACTCCAGCCTGGGGGACAGAGTGAGACTCCCTCTCAAAATAAAATAAAAAAAAATAAAATAAAATAATAAATAATGTAAAAACCATTCTCAATTTATGGCCCTACAAAGCCAGGTGGCGGGCTGGATTCAGCCATGCATGGGCCATAGTTTGACAACCTTACTTTATAGCATCGTGACATTATAGAATAATTAGATAGGCATGATTTGCCTTTTTGCTCTCTTTTTCCTAGAATAGTTCAGCTCAGGCCCCAAATATGGATACCCAATTGAGAAAACACGAGTCCTTTGGTAAACAAGATCCACATTCCCTAAAAGAAGTTCAGAGACCACGTGTCCTTCCCTGAGCGCACCTCTTGGGGTTGCACCCTCAACTCCAAGCAGTTTTTCAGGCTATTCCAACTATTTTGAGAAAAGAAGTAGGAAATGCATTTCCCCATCACTTTAGTTTTGAGATGAGGTTCTAAGGGTGCTCTGGGCAGTTACCTAGCTGGCTAGTCTTGTATTTGACTCTGAAATTGAACCGGACTAAGAACTCTAGACCTCAGGCAACGATTCCTTGATTGTGCTCCTGGGAGTGGAAGAGACCAGTCAGGGCAGAGTTGCTGGACCAGAGGAGGGGAAGGGGACCATGGTCCCGGTGTGGTTGGGGATCAGAGGGCAGGACACACGGCTCAGAGAGGCCTCAGAGCTTAATACGTTGAAACAATAAAAGGCTTCAGGACTTGGCAATGTTTTGTTTTAATTCAACTATAAAGGGGTTTAATATGCTTCAGGCTTAGGAATATAAATGCTGCTTAACATTTTTTATTCTGGTGAACTTATGTTAAAAGTTGCAAACCAGCATCTTTTTTTTTTTTTTTTTTTTTTTTTGTAGAAACAGGGTCTTGCTATGTTGCCCAGGCTGGCATTGAACTCCTGGCCTCAGGTGGTCCTTCCACATCAGCCTCCCAAAGCACTGGGATTACAAGCGTGAGCCGCTGTGCCTGGCCAAGCAAACCAGCATCTTGCAAACAAACTTTCAGAACAAAATCTGTTTCAAACAGAGATGATCTATGTATGAAAGTACACTGACTTAAAAATGATTTCTTTTTGTGGTTTTGAGAGAAAATCTAGTGATTATTTGTAGCAATTAGCAACACAGTAGGGGGAATTATTAAGATAGGATTCAGATTGGTGAAATAAACTCTTGCAAGTAAAACTTAAAATGCCACTTGAGAAGATGTTCACCGCAAAGGTGGTAACCTTATTTTTAAAGATGCTTTTTATTGAAGTTTTATCTACATACAGGAAAGTGAACACCACGTGGGTATACAGCTTGGTGGATTTTCACAAACTGCACACACTTGTGGAACCAGCATCCAGATCAGGAAGGAACAGATGTCCTTTAAAACATCAAGAACTGGGCCGGGCATGGTGGCTCACGCCTGTAATCCCAGCACTTTGGGAGGCCAAGGTGGGCGGATCACCTGAGGTCAGGAGTTTGAGACCAGCCTGGCCAACATGGTGAAACCCCATCTCTACTAAAATTACAAAATTAGCCGGGCTTGGTGGCATGCACCTTGTAATCCCAGCTACTCGGGAGGCTGAGGCAGGAGAATCACTTGAACCCGGGAGGTGGAGATTGCAGTGAGCTGAGATTGTGCCATTGCATTCCAGCCTGGGCGAAAAGAGCGAAACTTCATCTCAAAAGAAAAAAAAAAAAAAGGAAAAAAAAAAAGCAAGAACTGGTTTATTTGTCGGAAGAGAATAGGAGTAGAGACCTGGTCTGAAGAGCTAGGTACAACCTGGAGCAGTAGCTCACGCCTGTAATCCCAGCACTTTGGGAGGCTGAGGCAAGAGGATTGCTTGAACCCAGGAGTTGGAGACCAGCTTGGGCAACATAGTGAGACACTTGTTTATACAAAAATAAAAAATAAAAATAATTAGCTGGTCATGGTGGCACGCAACTGTAGTCCCAGCTCTTCAGGAATGTGAGGGAGGAGGACTGTTTGAACCCGGGAAGTCCAGGCTGCAGTGAGCTGTGATTGTGCCACTGCTCTCCAGCCTGGCAGACAGAGTAAGATCCTGTCTTAAAGAAAAAAAAAAAAAAAAGAAAACAAAAACAAAACAAAACAAAAAAACGGGTGGCTAGGAAAAATGTCTTGAAACTGGATTTGCATAGAAAATGACTTTGTTTGAGATGTCTTGGAGAAGGCTGATGGGAATTACAGTGTGTGTTGGTGACACTTGGAGCTGCCAGTGCTTTGAAGTCAGACTCTAGTTGGGTCTAACTTTGCCTCTGCCATTCCTTGCTGTGTGACTGTGGGCAAGATTGCCAACCTCTTGAAGCCTCTGTGATTGTGACATGATAATCTCTAAAATATAGCATCTCTTGTTCACGATTATTTCCTCAGAACTTGTTACAGTGCCTGCCACACAGGACACCCGAAGTAAATGTCTTTTTTAAAGGACATGAATAAAACAATTAATAAATAATATGTGCAAAGTACTCAGTATAGTACTTGGAAGATGTTCAATAAATGTAAAATCAAGTCACAAAATGACCCATTGACCCAGTAATGCCACACTTGTGAATACATACATTCCCAAGAAAATCATCCCACATAAAAGTAACTTACCGGCTGGCTGCAGTGGCTCATGCCTGTAATCCCAGCACTTTGGGAGGCTGAGGCAGGTGGATCACGAGGTCAGGAGATCGAGACCATCCTGGCCAACATGGTGAAACCCCGTCTCAACTAAAAAAATACAAAAATTAGCTGGGCGTGGTGGTGTGCTCCTGTAGTCCCAGCTACTTGGGAGGCTGAGGCAGGAGAATTGCTTGAACCCGGGAGGTGGAGGTTGCAGTGAGCCGAGATCGCGCCACTGCACTCCAGCCTGGCGACAGAGTGAGACTCCATTTCAAAAAAAAAAAAAAAGTAACTTACCTATACCTTACGTATATGAAGTTATATCTCTACACATACACTTATGTACATATATAGCTAATTATGGTGAAATACGGAGCTAACCCAAAGACAATGAGGAATAGCTGTGCAGTTAGGAATTGTTGAAACCGTGGAAATCTATTTAGCTGAAATCTAGCAAGTGTGTAGACAATGTTGAAATTTTAAAAAGCTTAAATCTGAAAAATACTTAGAAGATATATACAAGTGTCTATTTGTTAGATAGTGAAAACTGGTAAGATTTTGGAGTGAAAAAGTTTAGAGATGGTTACACCTTTTTTTTCTAAAGTTGCTTAAGGTTTTTGGAATTGCTTCCCTTTCCCCACAAGAACAAAGCACTGGCTGGGCACGGTGGCTCACGCCTGTAATCCCAGCACTTTGGGAGGCCGAGGTGGGTGGATCACCTGAGGTCAGGCGTTCAAGACCATCCTGGCCAACATGGCAAAATCCCTTCTCTACTAAAAATACAAAAAAATAGCTGGTCATGGTGATGGATGCCTGTAATCCCAGCTACTCAGGAGACTGAGGCAGGAGAATCACTTGAACCCGGGAGGCGGAGGCGGCAGTGAGCCAATATCGTGCCACTGCATACAAGCCTGGGGGACAGAGCGAGACTCCGTCTCAAAAAAAAAAAAAAAAAAAGAACAAAGCACTCAGCTCCACTTCCCAGTTGGGGAGCCCCCATGGCTCACCCATCCTGAGAAAGGCCTGCTTTTGCTGTGATGTCCCTGCTAGGCTATGAAGGGGCTATCGAAGATGCTGGCCAGAGATGGGTTGCTGAGGAGCGTGGTGACTTCCTGGCCATTTAATTGTGTTAGATTCATGGTGGAATCAATTTCCTTAGTGAATGAATCGGCTGCTACCAGCACAGGTCCTTTGTCCAAAGCTCCTTGAGGAGGATGACATTTAGATGTATTCCCTGTAATTGATAGGCCATCCCCAACTGGCGATGGACTCATATTTTTTAAAAAAGACAGCTGAGGATCCCATCAGCATTTTGAAGTAAGCCACCTCCACCAAAGCCCAGCTAACTTCAAACCTGCGGTAATAACAATCGGTTAATAATAGTCATAATTTCACTTTAGCTCTATATAATGATGTATTGTTCTAAAAAGACTTTCTCGCAAAACCAACAAGAGAGCATTCCCAAATGTACAGAGTATTGTAAAAGTACAAACGGAAAAATTATGTCTGTATTGTTATCATTTCCACCTGATCCGTATGCGCTCCCAGTGAAGAGGGCAGGGCAAATCTGATTCCATTTTACAAATGAGAAGACGAGCCATTTCAGCAGAGTGGTGGTTTCCATGTCAAATGTACATAGAAGTATTTTGGGAACACAGCAGGGGGCATCTGATCTGGCAGGGGCTGGGGAGCACTGGTGGTCAAGGAAGGCTTTCCAGAAGGAGTGGGAGTTGGGGGCTGAGTGAAGAGCAGGTCTTTCCAGCCAATAGGATGGCACGGAGCGAGCCTGCGGAGGGCGTCAGGTGGAGAATGGGTGTCTGTTGGCACGGCCGTTAGAATTGAGGCCAAAAGGAAACCAGGATTTCCTACTGAACAGCCCTCAGTTCTCCGGAGGAGGAAATGGGTTAGGATGTCTCTTCCTCTAATCCCTCACTTGTGTCTGTCTTGGTCTCTTTGCCAGAGTGGGCAGAAGGGCCCAACTCTGTTGCTTTTGCAACGTGAAGCCTCCCTTCCCTCCTCTGTCTCTGTGCGTGTGAAGCCTGGAGGCCTGTTGAGGGACCCTTTTCTATGAAAATGGTAGAAAGAGGAAAAAGGGCAAGAGCATCAAATTATGGAGACCCCGGAGGCTCTGGAGGTGAAGGCTCATTAATTCTATCTGATTCAAGGCCCGAGAAGAACGGCTCTGGAGGTGAAGGCTCATTAATTCTATCTGATTCAAGGCCCGAGAAGAACGGCCTGGAGGGCCACTCAGTGTCATCACCCATGACGCTCTCGTAACTCTTCCGTACGAAGAGACATACTTGGGCCACTCTTGCCAGTTAGCCACTTGGGAAATACCACGGAAGACTCACGTTTTTCACCCAGAAGCCCTTTTAGGGAGCATTTCTTTAGGAGGAATTCCGCTGAAATCAAGCCCATCAGACTCACATGCTGATGATGTAACCCGCGGCGGCTCACTCCTGGACACATGTGACCCATTCTGAAGATTATCTGTCATGTCCATATAGGGTATGGCTCTGCCTTGGACCGCAGCTCCTCCCCTACCTCCCCTCCTCCCACAGCTCCATATTTAGGCATCTGCCAAGGCTCCTCCTCTCCTCAAGGCTTGTCATCCATCTTTACTGCCGCACAATAATGCAGTGGTTTATGTTTCTGTATTCACTGCAGCAGGTAATAAATGTTCCTACTCTGGCTTCAGTTTTAATAAAACTATCAGAAACTACTTTACAGTTTGGGAAACTGAGGCCCTGAAAGCTGACTTGATGGGCCACTTGGGGTCAGAACTGGCTGGCACATGGGGGTCACTTGATTGAACAGAGACTTTTTCTTCTTTCTGACTCTCTAGGTAGCAAAGCTTAGATAGGGGTCTCTCTCTTTCTTTCTCTTTTTGTAGCCATGTCTGGGTGTGAGGCACACAGAACACTCTTTGCTGGAGAAACCTCTTTTGTGCTACTTTAAATTCCCTACTTAGAGTTAATAACTGTTTATCATTATATTTAGTACTTGGTATTTGAGAATGTTATTAATAGGGACTACTTACTGTGTGTTTACTATGTACATACGGTATGTTTATATTATGCACCTGCTAAGAATTTTGCACTCTAGGCTGGGCACAGTGGCTCATGCCTGTAATCCTAGCACTTTGGGAGGCCGAGGCAGGCAGGTCACTTGAGCCCAGGAGTTTGAGAGCAGTCTGGCCAACATGGTGAAACCCTGTCTCCACTAAAAATACAAAAATTAGCCAGGCGTGGTGGTGGTGCCTGTAATCCCAGCTACTCGGGAGGCTGAGGCAGGAGAATCACTTGAACCCAGGAGGCGGAGGTTGCAGTGAGCCAAGATCACACCACTGCACTCCAACCTGAGTGACAGAGCGAGACTCCGTCTCAAGGAAAAAAAAAAAAAAGAATTTTGCCCTCTAAGCTCTAAGCACACTTAATAATACTCTCAACAACCTGTGATGCAGATATAATATTATTACATTGATTTTACAGAGGAGGAAACTGAGGCTTAAGGAGGTTAAGAAAATCTTCCAAGTTTGTCACATAGGTAGTCGGTTGGGCAGCTCAGATTCAATGCCAGGTCTACCTGACTTTGAAGCCCATGACCTTAACAATTATGCCTTATTAATTTCCGTTTGCAGATATTCACTCAGGAAATTTGGCTTTAGCTCAGTCAGTTTATTGGAAAGTTTATTTAAATAACAAAAAGGTCTGGGTGTGATGACTCATGCCTGTAATTCCAACACTTGGGAGGCTGAGGCGAGAAGATCGCTTGAGCCCAGGAGTTCGGGACCAGCCTCAGCAACATAGTGAGACCCTGTCTCTACACAAACTAAACAAAATTAGCCGATCATGGTGGTGAGTGCTCGTAGTCCTAGCTACTTGGGAGGCTGAGGTGGGAAGATCACTTGAGACTGGGAGGTGGAGGCTGCAGTGAACCACCATTGTACTCTCTCTCCGGCGTGGGAGATAGAGCAAGACTCTGTCTGAAAAAATAAATAAAGGTGGCCAGTGGCTGTGTGCGGTGACTCACTCCTGTAATCCCAGCACTTTGGGAGGCCAAGGCGGGTGGATCATTTGAGGTCAGGAGTTCAAGACCAACCTTGGCAACATGGTGAAACTCTGTCTCTACTAAAAATACAAAAATTAGCTGGGTGTGATAGTGCATGCCTGTAGTCCCAGCTGCTCGGGAGGCTGAGGCATGAGAATTGCTTGAACCGAGGAGGCGGAGGTTGCAGTGAGCCGAGATTGATCCACCGCACTCCAGCCTGGGCAACAGAGCAAAACTCCATTTCAAAAAAATAAAATTTAAATAAATAAATAAATAAATGCCTGAAGCGTGTACATTTTTCCTAATTCTGGCCCTGCTACACTGGGGTCAAATAAAATTTAAGGCCAGGTGCGGTAGCTCATGACTGTAATCCCAGCACTTTGGGAGGCCGAGGTGGGAGGATCGCTTGAGCTCAGGAGTTTGAGACCAGCCTGAGCAATATAATGAGACCGCCAACTCTGTAAAAAAAAAGATAATTAAATTAAATTAAAAAAATAAAACGTAGAAATGTCTTAAGAGGTCTTGGCTCTGGACTAAGTCACAAATGCATATATTTAAGTTGCCTCTTGGTCTAAGGATCTAAAGTTTAACTAAAGCCTGTGGAGCCCTCAAGGAGTCCCTCCTCAAAGGTGTAGTCTCAAATGGAGTCCTTGACCATGGTGTGTGACAGTAACCTGGTGTGAGTCTGGAGAAAGAGTCCAGGTAAACATTTGGCAAAGTGGTCCCTCCGCTATGGACATTCAGTATTTGGCATTTCAGATAGTAGTGAAATGGATAACTTGACGCCTTCCTATAATTCCCAGATGCCAGGTTTTGTGCTAAATCAGACTCTTCACATTCTGAGTCCTTACAATGATCACATGAGGAAAGTCCTTTTCTTATTTTCATTTTTATGAGAAAACCAGGGTTCAGAGAGGTTAAGTAATTTGGCCAAGGTCACCTGGCTTACATGTGTTTAAAAACATGAATATGTGAGTATCATGTGAATTATTTATTTGGCTAACTCATTTGCAAAGGCTATTAGGTATAATTAAACAACAGAGACGGTGGATTGACGAGGATAAAAATGTCTTGGCAGCCGGGCGCGGTGGCTCACGCCTGTAATCCCAACACTTTGGGAGCCTGAGGCAGGAGGATCCCTGAGGCCAGGAGTTCATGACTAGCCTGGGCAACATAGTGAGACTGTGTCTCTACAAAAAAAGCAAGAAATTAGCCCAGTGTGGTGGCACACACATGTAGTCCCAGCTGCTCGAGAGGCTGAGGTGGGAGGATCTCTTGAGCCCAGGAGGTCCAGGCTGCAGTGAGCTGTGATGACACCACTGCACTCTAGCCTGGGCGACAGAGTGAGATCCTGTCTCAGAAAAAAGAAAAAAAGAAAAAAAAAGTGTTTTGGAAAGGAATGCCAGGATTTAGAGAAGTGACTTAAAAATTATGTTTTAAATCAGACGTGTAGGTTTGCTTTGTATTGCCCTGCACGACACATGTCAGGAAGATCGCCAAGGAGGGGAGGTTACAAGCCCAGGTTGCAGTAATAACCTTCACTCTGAATTTTGGTCTGAAAGACTTTTCCTTCGTCTGGAGCTGGGCTGGCCTTGTGATACTGTGCCGCAGCAGGCACGACACTGTCTCTAAGGCGGAGCTCGTTCCCTGGAGCTTTCCCACTGCACTGAATGAGAATTTATTGGCCTTTCATGAAATTCAGATTGTCCCATTTATGCAGTCCTGTTTAAGTGACAGGCACTGAATATGGTTGCTTTCAAGCAAGTCATTTTGTTTAACCAGGGGCCTAGCGGAGTTCGGGATACACAGATGGCCACCAAAAATGTTAAAGGAAAGAAATAACTTAATCCTCACAGCATCTCTGAGAAGTGGTTCCTAAATTTATCACAATCTTGCACATGTGTGAGCTGAGGCGTGGAGTTCAAGCAGTGTACTCAAAGCCATGTGTAGGTGACAGTGCCTGATTTCAGACGCAGATAACTCTAAGGCCAGTCTGTTGCATCTCTTACCAGTTTTTGGAAAAACCTCAAGGGAAAAACCACAGCAAATTTTTAGAGTTCTAGTAATTTCTTTTCCCCTATTACAACACGTATTCCTATAAACCAAGGACTGTGTGATTAGTCAATAAACAAAAAGAAATGCATATAGTATCTGTCGCTCATAACATTCTTGTTTCTTGCAATTTGTCAAGGTGGGTAGATCCATTAGAAACTGAAGCCGTGGAGAACGTTCTCAGGGGCCTTTGCCACTTCTTGGAGTAGAAGCCGACAGCGAGCTGTTTGGAAACATCTCCTTCACACACCAGGTTGCTACTGAGGTCTTTTTCATGTTGCAATCAGAGCAGTTGCTTGTGTTTTTTAGCGCTTGAGTGATTTTACAGATAAAGTCAGCTTCTGCTTCTTGACCGGGAGGCATTGTGTGTGTGTGTGTGTGTGTGTGTGTGTGTGTGTGTGTGTGTGTGTTGGGGGAAGACAGATCTAAGCTCTCCCTGTGAGGGGAAGAGTGGATTGCACAAGTGGGGTTGGATGGCTACACTGAGATTGCCCCACATTTAATCAGTTTGCCAATGAGGAAGCCCCTTGTCTTCAAAAAAGGCAAGAAAGAAAGACTTCATTTTCCCCCTTCTCTTTCTGTTCCAGTTGAAGACTAGGCTTTGGAGGTTTTCAAAGCAGACGGTGCTTGGATGGGCAGGGAGAAGTAACATTCTGCAAATCGCCGTCAGAGGTCCTGAGGACACAGACCTATCTGGCTTGCATTCCCTTGCTGAATGGCGTGTGCAGCAGCTGCCCACTGAGGGCTCTTTTCCCTGGGATTCTGGACTTGCGAGTAGGACAGCAGGCTGGGAAGATGCTGAGTTCCATCAAGTGCGTGTTGGTGGGCGACTCTGCTGTGGGGAAAACCTCTCTGTTGGTGCGCTTCACCTCTGAGACCTTCCCGGAGGCCTACAAGCCCACAGTGTACGAGAACACGGGGGTGGACGTCTTCATGGATGGCATCCAGATCAGCCTGGGCCTCTGGGACACAGCCGGCAATGACGCCTTCAGAAGCATCCGGCCCCTGTCCTACCAGCAGGCAGACGTGGTGCTGATGTGCTACTCTGTGGCCAACCATAACTCATTCCTGAACTTGAAGAACAAGTGGATTGGTGAAATCAGGAGCAACTTGCCTTGTACCCCTGTGCTGGTGGTGGCCACCCAGACTGACCAGCGGGAGATGGGGCCCCATAGGGCCTCCTGCGTCAACGCCATGGAAGGGAAGAAACTGGCCCAGGATGTCAGAGCCAAGGGCTACCTGGAGTGCTCAGCCCTCAGCAACCGGGGAGTACAGCAGGTGTTTGAGTGCGCCGTCCGAACTGCCGTCAACCAGGCCAGGAGACGAAACAGAAGGAGGCTCTTCTCCATCAATGAGTGCAAGATCTTCTAAACCCCAAGAGACTTCACACAACACTTATGTATGCGCCCCAAAGACTAATGGGGAGAGGGAGGGCCGGGAAGCCAGGAAAGCTTGGTGTTTTCTCTGGGTACACCCCAAGCAGCGTCTCCTTTTGGATACAGTTATTGATGAGGCTTGGCCACTGGATGCTTTCACTAACTACACTCTACAAGTGAACTCCTTGCCCGGGCCAGTTAGAAAATCCCTTGGGGAGCTGTAATGAATATTCCATCTTTGATTAAAAAAGTGAAATAGTCTCCATAATTTTGGAAGATGAAGTGAGTTTTTCAAAGAATTCCATATTTAAAGACACATTTTATTTAACTAATAACAAAATGTATTATTGCTTTTGTATATATTTAGTTTTCACACTTGGAAAATCTTTTCCTACATCCTCGAAAACATAAACTCCTCTGTGAGTGAAATGCTCATACGAAGCTTTGCCATATGTTTGTAGTGTTATTATTTTCACCTCAAGTAGAAAGTCTGTTGAAACCACTTGGCTGCTGGATTTAAATGGGTAATCAAATTTAAAAATGACCATAAATGAATCTTTGCAATTTGTTTTCTACCTACCTGTTATTCAGAGTTGGATATAAAATACAGTTCCATAAGATATCCTAATACTGCCTAATGATTTTAAAGTTATCACTATATTTTTCTGAAATGATAAAACATCATTCATTTATTTACTATATTGTCTTTCACTCAACTCCAGTTATGCACTAAATATTCTCCTCTCATTCACCAAGACTGATTGAAACACCGTCTTTCAGGTAGAGAATCAGACTGCTCCAAGCAATGGCAACAGAACTTGGAACAGAAGCGAGAGAGTGTCACTTTCACTTCTGGTAGGGTGGTTCCCAGGCGACTGCAGGTCCTGTGAAAGACAGGGGGCTCAAAATTCTGTTAATTTCACAAATTTGTTATAAATTTGCCTAAATTGAGCTGTTGTGGCAACATAATTTATGAATTGTAGGGTCTAATTAGGATTATTGGGAGGGTATCTACATATATATGCATATGTAAGGGAAAAAAGGTAGAATTTACAGCCTTCAAAAAAGAAAAATCAAATTCCAAGCACAGGAAAAAGAAGGCTATATAGCAACTGCTCAGATTACAGAAAGTTATCAGGGGAAATACTGAATAAATAGACACACACATACTTGCACACAACCTGCTCTCACACACACAGCCCAAACCCCATTCTATCGAATAGTTTAAAAGCAATGGTGTTGCTCATCTGTTAAAGTTGAGAATAGAGGACTACATAACTTAAGGTAGAATTGCAAAGGCTGGGTTGGGCAGGGCGCGGTGGCTCACGCCTATAATCCCAGCACTTTGGTAGGCTGAGATGGGTGGATCACGAGGTCAGGAGACCAAGACCAGCCTGGCCAACATGGTGAAACCCCGTCTCTTCTAAATATACAAAAATTAGCTGGGTGTGGTGGCACATGCCTGTAGTTCTAGCTACTCAAGAGGCTGAGGCAGAAGAATTGCCTGAACCCGGGAGGCAGAGGTTGCAGTGAGCTGAGATTGCGCCACTGCACTCCAGCCTGGGCAACACAGTGAGACTCTGTCTCAAAAAAAAAAAAAAAGAAAAAGAAAGAAATTGCAAAGGCTGGCACCTAGGTAGATCAATCAATTACTGCCCTAATCAAAACTTAGAAATACTCTGAACCACCTTTATGAAGGTACATCATTGTTATGGGGTAACGTGGCTATTACACACAAAAGGTAAGGCGGCTGGCATAAATGACTTTGATTAGAATTATGTTGACATAGCCAAACCAGTTTCTCTGTTCCCTTGTGTGGTCAATTCCTTATAGCTATAGTCAGTATCAAAAATCAAATGTGTGCTCATTCACACGTAGCTTTCTCCTTCTCTCTCTCCTCCTATCTACAGCCAGTAAAAGGCCTGGGACCGGGGTCTTGGTCTCTGGCGGGAGGATTGCCTCGGTTCCCTGGGGCTGACACAGCTGCCTTCACCCAGACTTCTCAGCTCTGCAGGCCGTGGCTTGTACTCACCTCTAAGTCACCCGCCTCCCTTGATTGGAGAGCTCCTGTCTCTAGTTCTCAGCTCAGGGTAGGGGGCTTGAAAGATGACCGGGCAGGGGAGGGGAAGGGATCTCATCTCCTCTGATATCCCTGGGATTCTCTTCTTCTCCCTCAACACACAGAGTCTTAAATCACGAATGCAGGTGTTCAGGGCCAGCCTTTGCGGTGAGAGGTATTTAACATGTCAGTGGGAAGGAATTTCTATTCACTGCAGTGGGCTGTCCCCCAGGCTTTTCTTTCTCTCTTGTTGAAGAGAGATGGGGGTGGGTATCTGAAAGTGGGAAGGGCCACTGTACACGATCCTAAGTGAGGGAAGAGGAGGTGTTTCCATCGTGGCAGCAGAGCACGAAGGGAAGGCCAGAGAGGGCACACTCAAATGGCTTTGCTGTCACCTGGGCAAGGACACACAGGTGAGACCTCCACCTGTTGGCAGGAGCCAAGCTTAACAGCTCCCTCTGGGAACCCTCACACCTGAGACCAGGAATCTATGTGTAAACCCTTTCCAGTGGTGGAATCTGGCAGAAATGGAGCCAATAAGTGTCTGTCTTCCTGCTAGACTGCTGTTCTTGAAGGTAGCACTGCCTCCGGGTCTCCTCAGTGTCCCCAGGGCTCAGCACAGGGAAGGCAATGGAGCTAAAGTTGTGTTGAACTGAAATGGAGAGAAAGACAGTAATTGGGCTTCTGTGCCACACAGTGGTTATAGAAAGGAAGCAGACCCTCACCAGCCTTGCAGGGATAAGAAGAAAAATAGGTCATATGGGTAGAATCCATGTGTTGTGTGTTCTACATGAGCACGTACTTACTTTTGCCTGCCTAGATGCAGACACAGGTTTCTTATACTTCAAAATTTGTGGTACCTTTTTGTAGACTATTGCATATCGATTCTTAACTATTCCAAGTAGCAGCATTAAATATGTTCTTGATGACATTAAAGAGTTAATTTTCATGGTTGGGTAATTCATTCTTATCTCTATCAGCCTGGGCTGCTATAGTGGAAAACCATAGACTAGGGGGCTTCAATAACAGAAATTTCTCTCTCACAGTTCTGGAGGCTGGGAAGTCCAAGGCCAGGGACAGCATGGTTGGGTTCTGGTGAGACCCCTCTGCCTGGTTTGCAACAGCTGTCTTATTGCTGTGTTCTCACATGGTAGAGCAAGAGATCATCTTTCTGGTGTTTCTTCTTCTTCTTTTTTTTTTTTTTTTTTGAGATGGAGTCTCGCTCTGTCGTCCAGGCTGGAGTGCAGTGGCGCAATCTCGGCTCACTGCAAGCTCCGCCTCCCGGGTTCACGCCATTCTCCTGCCTCAGCCTCTCCGAGTAGCTGGGACTACAGGCGCCCGCCACCACGCCCGGCTAATTTTTTGTATTTTTAGTAGAGACGGGGTTTCACCGTGGTCTCGATCTCCTGACCTCGTGATCCGCCCGCCTCGGCCTCCCAAAGTGCTGGGATTACAAGCGTGAGCCACCGCACCCGGCCTGGTGTTTCTTCTTCTAAGGACAATAATCCCATTCATGAGGGCTCAACCTTCATGATCTAATACCTCCCAAAGTCCTCACCTTCAAATACCATCACACTGGGGATTAGGCCTCAACATTTCGTGATTTGTGGGGACACAAACATTCCATCCATAGCAATTCTATTCTGTCTTACTTTACACTGACTAGTTAACTGGACAGCAGAATCCAGTGCGGTGAGTGACAAGAAAGCTAGAAGCATCCTGATTAAGTTTGTTCAGTGCTTCAGATATGCCGTGCCAGCCACCGTGTGAAGCATTCTTTTGCCACGTGTGTAGGCCCACATTATACTGAGTGCCATCTTACATGAGGAAACTGAGGCTCAGCATGTTGATGTGACAAGGCCAAGCCCATGCAGCAGGTGAGTGGCTGCCCCAGGAGTCTCAAGTGGGTCTGTGTGACTCCAAAGCTCTGCTCAAAACCACCCTGCCCCACTTCCTCCCAGAGCAGCTTGACTTGACGGCTTTGCCACATCCGACCTCATGTAGCTTGCAGCCCCACCCCTGTCAGTCAAGTAGCCTGTATTTTAAAAACTATATTTTTATTTTTATTTGTTTATTTATTTATTTTATTTTTTTGAGACAGAGTCTCCCTCTGTCACCCAGGCTGGAGTGCAGTGGCAAGATCTCCGCTCACTGCAAGCTCTGCCTCCTGGGTTCATGCCATCCTCCTACCTCAGCCTCCCGAATAGCTGGAAAAATATATTTTTAAATAAAATATTCCAAGTCTGACCTTTGTCCTGCCCTTTTCTTTCTGGCACTAAGAATGGGACCCACATATGTCACACAACACCATCATTTGCAAAGGTCGCCATTCCAATCCTTGGTATTTAAATCATAATTCCAAAGGCTGATTGCATATAAATTGGCAGAGAGGAAATACACCATGATTTAATGTTATAAAAAGCTTGGGAAATATTCTCTTTTTCTTTTTTTATTAAAAAACTTTTTTTGAGATTGGGTTTTGCTCTGACACCCACACTGGAGTGTAGTGGTGTGATCATGGCTCACTGCAGCCTCAACTTCTGGAGCTCAAGCGATCCTCCCACCTCAGCCTCCCAAGTAGCTGGGACCACAGGTGCACGCCACCAAACTTGGCTAATTTTAAAATTTATTGCAGAGACAGGGTCTCACTATGTTGCCCAGGCTGGTTTTAAACTCCTGGGCTCAAGCGATCTTCCCACCTTGGCCTCCCAGAGTGCTAAGATTACAGGCGTGAGCCACTGTGCCCAGCCAATATTCTCTTTCTCTTCATTTTTTGTTTGTTTGTTTTGTTTTTTTGAGAAGGAGTTTTGCTCTTGTTGCCCAGGCTGGAGTGCAATGGGGCAATCTCGGCTCACTGCAACCTCTGCCTCCTGGGTTCAAGTGATTCTCCTGCCTCAGCCTCCCAAGTAGCTGAGATTACAGGCATGTTCCACTACACCTGGCTAATTTTGTATTTTTAGTAGAAATGGAGTTTCACCATGTTGGTCAGGCTGGTCTTGAACTCCTGACCTCAGGTGCTCCACCTGCCTCAGTCTCCCAAAGTGTTGAGATTACAGGTGTGGGCCAATATTCTCTTTTTCTTATCTCACTTTTCCACCCCTCAGGTTTCCCTTGAATAAGGGAGTGACAGGGAAGAGGAGAGTTTGGCTCTTTTCTGTCAAGGATTTTGTACTTAGGAGGGTCCCTTTACCCAGAATGAAATGTGATGGAAGGACTCACTTTGGTGCATCTGTAGAGTTATGACATGACAGAGGGGACAGGGCTCTGTGAGTGCTCGGCCCCAGTGCTGAGAAAGAAATGCTTGCAAGTTGAGTGGGGTCAGTATAACTCAACAGTAGGAACCTACTTTTTCTGAGACTGTATCTGTCCAGATAAAGCAAAGAAACATAATCAATGGCTAAGATGTCAAGTAGGTTTTCACAAGAAAAGATAAGCTCTGAAAATTATTTGAGGTATAAGTTCATAAAAAGTTCTTGATTAAACCTAAAGTCTACATTAGCTTTTTGGTAGATTCTAAAATGCATCCTGACCTGGAACTAAGTACTAATCGTAGATAAAAAGCCATGATGGGCCGGGCGCGGTGGCTCACGCTTGTAATCCCAGCACTTTGGGAGGCCGAGGCGGGCGGATCACGAGGTCAGGAGATCCAGACCACGGTGAAACCCCGTCTCTACTAAAAATACAAAAAAAAATTAGCCGGGCGTGGTGGCGGGCGCCTGTAGTCCCAGCTACTCGGAGAGGCTGAGGCAGGAGAATGGCGTGAACCCAGGAGGCGGAGCTTGCAGTGAGCCGAGATTGCGCCACTGCACTCCAGCCTGGGCGACAGAGCGAGACTCCATCTCAAAAAAAAAAAAAAAAAAAAGCCATGATGAGGGAGTGGAGAGACCAGACAATTGTGATGTGTTTTGGGGTCAGAAAATCTGGGTTGTTTGTCTTTCACCTTAGTTTCCCTTTCTTAAAGCAGAGATATGAATTCCTAGGATATTGTATAAATATTGGTACAATAATGATTGTGGGCCAGGCTTGGTGGCTCACACCTGTAATCCCAGCACTTTGGGAGGCTGAGGCGGGCAGATCACCAGAGGTCAAGAGTTAGAGACCAGCCTGGTCAACACGGCAAAACCCTGTCTCTACTAAAAATACAAAAAATAGCCGGGCTGGTGATGGGCACCTGTAATCCCAGCTACTTGGGAGGCTGAGGCAGGAATTGGGAGGCAGAGGTTGCAGTGAGCCAAGATCATGCCATTACTCCAGCCTGGGTGACAGAGTGGGACTCCATCTCAAAAAAAAAAAAAAAAAAGATTGTGGAAGTGTTTTATATTTGTAAACTATTGTTCAAATGGTGTTGCTATTATGTTTTTGGTAGATCCCAATGCAGAGACATAGGCTGAATATTCCAGATCAGATTAGAATATCCTAAAACTTGTTAAAAAGTGGGTCATAGGTTGAAAAATTGGCACAGACATAAGCACCGCTTGTAACATTGCTAGCTAGAGTAAGATGAGTAAAACGATACTTAGGGATAATGATAATAGCAACAAAATACATTGGAATGCCTGCTGGTTCCAGCACCCCTGGTAGGTACTTTAGGTACATCATCTCATTTAATGCTCATAAAAATTCACAAGGTAGATATTCTCTTCCTGTTGATAAGACACTGAGGCTGGGTGTGGTGGCTCATGCCTGTAATCCCAGCACTTTGGGAGGCCGAGGGGGGTGGATCACCTGAGGCTAGGAGTTCAAGACCAGCCTGGATAACATGGTGAAACCCCATCTCTATTAAAAATACAAAAATTGGGCAGGACACAGTGGCTCACGCCTGTAATCCCAGCACTTTGGGAGGCCGAGGCGGGTGGATCACAAGATCAAGAGATCAAGGCCATCCTGGCCAACATGGTGAAACCCCATCTCTACAAAAATACAAAAATTAGCTGGGCGTGGTGGCAGGCACCTGCAGTCCTGGCTACTCGGGAGGCTGAAGCAGGAGAATCGCTTGAACCCAGGAGGTGGAGGTTGCAGTGAGCCGAGATTGCGCCACGGCACTCCAGCCTGACGACAGAGCGAGACTCTGTCTCAAAAAAAAAAAAAAAAAAAAAATTAGCCAGCTACGGTGGTGGGCGCCTGTAATCCCAACTACTTGGGAGGTTGAGGCAGGAGAATCACTTGAACCTGGGAGGCAGAGGTTGCAGTGAGCCAAGATCATGCCATTGCACTCCAGCCTGGGCAACAAGAGCAAAAACTCTGTCTCAAAAAAAAAAGAGAGAGAGAGAGAGAGAGACAGATATATAGAGATACTTCCTCTTTACAGTTACTTTTCAAAATGTCCCGGTTTTGGCCAGGAGTTTGAGACAAGCCTAGCCAACATGGCAAAATCCTGTCTCTACTAAAAATACAAAAGTTAGCCAGGCGTGGTTTCAGATGCCTGTAATCCCAGCTACTCTGGAGGCCAACGCAGGAGAATCACTTGAACCCAGGAGGCAGAAGTTGCAGTGAGCCGAGACTGTGCCACTGCACTCCAGCCTGGGGGATAGAGCGAGACTAAAAAAAAAAAAAAAAAAAAAAAAACCAAAAACCTCAAAATGTCCCAGTTTTACCACGTAATTTTGGCATAATTAAACTTGACCAGCTAAAAATTATATCTATAATTATATTAAGTGTTCATTACACTTGCTAATTTAAGATAGTGACAATGATCCTTGTTACATACTGCAGGGAAATGATGATGAGAGCTTGGCAGTCTTCCTACGGGAGCTTCCTTTTGTCATTCTTCCCATAATAAAATCTCAGGTAATTCACGTCCCACTGTCCTGGCTGCTCTCTGCTTGCTGCCCCCACTCCTCCATTTCATCTTCCACCTTTCCCTGCCCTCCTCTGGGCCTGGGAGCTAACCCTGTGGACTGAATCACCCGGATCTCTTCCTGCCTGGCTTCCACTTGAGTTCAGCCAGTGGACACTCTGGCAGGAAATCAGAGGGTAGCGGGGGAGAACAGTTGGGTGTTTTTTCCCTATACGTTTCTGGCTTTGGTGCTACTTATTTGGCAATAGTCATGAGTCCCTCCGTGGCTCCAGCTCCTACTGGGAAGTTTCTTTTCCATGGCTCCAGCTTCTACTGGGCCCTAGGGCGGGTGCTTCCTCTCCTCGCCCTCAACCCTATGGTGGGTAATGGCTTTGTGCCGGTCCTTGTCTTTGGATGCAGCAGCATCCTTAATGTGGTCCCTTGCCTTGACCCTGACCTAAGTAGTGCTTTCATTCAGATCTCTTCATTTGAACCACCTGGAATAAATTTCATTTCCTGTAGGACTCTGAGTGATACACTCATTAGTCATCTACATAGTCTGTCACTGAATGATTACTCAAATCCCTACTGAAGGATATGAGTTGGAGGTCTGGGCAATTGCCTTTTCCTGAGCCTCAAAACCCAGGAAATACCACTCTTAACATCTATATGCTTGGAAGAGAAAGGAGGAGGTGGGTTAATTCTAATCTGACTGAACAAAAGAATAGTTCTGGGATAGCAACATTCAAAAATTGTGGATCTTCTAACAATATATTTATATTCAAGAAGCTCTGCTATTATCCATAATATATAAAGAACAACTATAAATCAATAAGAAAAACAGCCCAGTTTTAAACTGGATATTTCCCAGAAGAAAAAATATACATGACCAATAAACACTAGAAAAGGTGTTTCTTCTCACTTGTACTCAGGGGAATGAAAACAAACCTATCCGTAAAATATCATTTTCAAACCACCATATTGGCAAGAAAATTAAAAAATATGACATTAGCTGGGCATGGTGGCTCATGCCTATAATCCCAGCACTTTGGGACGCTGAGCCTGCCCAGCATGGTGAAACCCCGTCTCTACTAAAAATACAAAATTAGCCTGGCATGGTGGCACATGCCTGTAATGCATGTGTAATACATGCCTGTAATGCATTATTGATACACTAATGAGTGTATCACTCAGCTACTCGAGAGGCTGAGGCAGAAGAATCACTTGAACCTGGGAGGTGGAGGTTGCAGTGAGCCGAGATTGCACCACTGCACTTCAGCCTGGGTTACAGAGCAAGACTTTGTCTCAAAAAAAAAAAAAAAAAATTAGCAGGTGTGGTGGCATGTGCCTGTAGTCCTAGCTACTGGAGAGGCTGAGGCAAAAGAATCATTTGAACCTGGGAGGCAGAGATTGCAGTGAGCTGAGATCACTTCATTGCATTCCATCCTGGGCAACAGAGCAAGACTCTGTCTCAAAATAAAAAGAGAAAAGCGTGACACTATTGACCATTAATAAGGAAATGAAACAATAGGAACTCAGATGCTGCTTGCAGGAGTGTAAATTGGTATAAAATTTTGGCGTTACTCAGTAGTGTTGAATATCCTATACTCTTAACCCAGAAATTTCATGCTCTAGAGATGTGTTGGCATAGATCTTCTGGGAGACATATACGAAAATGTTATTAGTAGCATTGTAGATAATAGCAAAAACTAGAAATGACCCAATGGCATCAACAGAGAATGGCTAAAAAATGGTGTATTCACCCATGGAATATTATGCAGCAATAAAAAGAATAAATTTTAGCTATACATATCAATATGAATGAGCATAGACAATGTTGAAGGAAAAAAGCAAGTAGTAAAATAATATATGGAGTATGATTTCACTTAAATGAAGTTCAAATGAAAGCAAAACATAATAGTATTAGGGTTAAAAATTGTTTTCTGCCAAGTGTGATGGCTCACACCTGTAATCCCAGCACTTTGGGAGGCTGAGGCAGGCGGATCACGAGGTCAAGAGATGGAGACCATCCTGGCCAACATGGTGAAACCGTCTCTACTAAAAATACAAAAATTAGCTGGGCGTGGTGGCGCATGCCTGTAGTCCCAGCTACTCAGGAGGCTGAGGCAGGAGAATTGCTTGAATCAGGGAGGGGGAGGTTGCAGTGAGCTGAGATCACGCCAATGCACTCTAGCCTGGTGGTAGAGCGAGACTTCATCTGAAAAAAAAAAAAAAAATTGTTTTAAACCTAGAAATCGTTAACACATCATTCAAGTAAGTGATTACCTCTTCTGGTCCCAGGGGCGTCACAGGTATTGGTAATATTCTATTTTTAAGTTTGGGACATGGGTACTTGAGTGTTCATTAATTTTTTTCTATTATTTATTCTTCAAAATATCCAGATATATTTTATGTATTCTTTTGTGTGTATGATATAATTAATTTTAAAAAAATTAAAGTTCAGGCTCTAAAGCAAAACTGTCTGAACTTGAATCTCAGCTCTGCCACTCACTAGGCTCTGCAGCCTTGTGTAAGTTAACTAACCTCTCTGTGTGTCCGTTTCCTCATCTGTAAAATGGAGAAAATAACATAGTGAGCATTAAAGGAGCTAATGTGGGTAAAGGCTACACTATGTCTAGTACAATATATGGCAGCTATGTCATTCTATTGTTACACACCTCAGAGCTGGCAGGATTCTACTGTTTATGGATGAAGACACAGGTATTGAGACCATTGCCTGACCTGCCTAAGCCCACAAATTGGTGGCGGACCCAGACCACCTCACTCTTCCTACTCTTTGCTGCTGTTTTCTGTAAACTTCCTAAGAAGAGAGGAACCTGGGGTTTTTACTTGTTCGCTTTTCATACACTTGCTTTTCAATCCATGTTTGCTGTACTTGAATTCTTTCTAGTATTGTTTCTTAGCACAAATAGGTACCTTTCAGTATCTCACAGAAGGGATCAACAGAGGCTCAGTCCCTTATCATATGTGAAGACATCTCCATTCACTTGTTTATTCACTCAGAATGTACTGAGTTCTTTAGGTTCTTTACAGGGCTGATTCGGAGAAAGTGGAGGATTCAATGATTCACACAGCATCTCTCCATAGCTGGACTTGCTGCGTTGTTTCCTAATTATTTACTTGTGTTTCTATCATTGCACCTTGGCCTTAGTGTCAAGCTGTGCAATAGCCAAAGTTCCCACTTTCATAGAGTTTAAGGATTTAATTAGGGATAGGAGTGCGAACAGTAGTTATAAAATAAACAGATAAGATCAATGTAGCCGGGCGCGGTGGATCACGCCTGTAATCCCAGCACTTTGGGAGGCCGAGGCGGGCAGATCATGAGGTCAGGAGATCGAGACCATCCTGACTAACACAGTGAAACCCCGTCTCTACTAAAATACAAAAAATTAGCCAGGCGTGGTGGCGGGCGCCTGTAGTCCCAGCCACTCGGGAAGCTGAGGCAGGAGAATAGCTTGAACCCAGGAAGCGGAGGTTGCAGTGAGCCGAGATCATGCCACTGCACTCCAGCCTGGGCGACAGAACGAGACTCTGTCTCAAAAAAAGAACAATGAACAATGTAGATGGATGATTGGTGCTATTAAGAAAATAAATTAGGAAAAGGGAGAGAGGATATTTAGCATTTTGGTAGGACAGGGAGGCCTGATAGAGAAGAGGCCTGAATGATGTTGACAGACCACATCAGTGATCTGGTTTTAACACAAACAACCTCTTTGAAAAAGAAAGCAGGCTTAGGTTTTTCCCTGTTGCCCTGAGAGGGACACACATGCTTTTTACCATGATGAGTGTTCCATATTGCACAGCGCCCTCCAGCAGTGACTGCCTTCATTGGGGATTCTAATCCATCTGTCTGCCTCCTGGGAATGACTGAATTGGGGCGTTTTCAGGGGATGGATTGTCAAATAGACCAGAACAGAAAATTGGCATGATTCATAGAAGCAGGATGCTGCTGGGGGTTACACGGGCAAGCGGTTTCTAATGGATTCTCTACAAAAGGAAGGAAACGACTAGAACTCACGGCCTACGTAGGACTCAGAGTGAAGACCTCACCTGCAGGGCCCTGAGGAGCGCTTCCAAGAATCTGCAAGCTGAGCATGTATGTTTGTGGCAGCACAGGCTTGAGAAGCAGCGAGGTTGCAGCTTGCTGGAGCCCAACTGTTGATGCAGTTGAACGTCCTTTGTAGCCATGTTTAAATAGAACCTAATAAGAAAGCACAATCTGTCTGTAGAACCTTTACACTAATTGAAAGATAGGGGTGCAATTTACAAGTGAGTCACCAGAGCTAACCCAAGGGCAGTTGTTGCATCGTAGATCTGTTGTCTCGGGGAATTGACTTACTAAGGTGTTGGACTGAAGATATATTTTTAAAAAGCTTTCAGACAGCCCTAGATAAATCACTGCACATGTGTACTTCTCAAATACATCTCCTCCCTCTCCCCTTTCTCTTCCTCCTCTTCATCGCTTCTCTCTGCAGCCTGGGGGTACCTCTCTCACCCAACTTTGATTGCTGTAGCATCAAACGGTGCTGTGCCCTAGTAATGCTGAACCATGTCTCTTAAGTGAATCAGTCCTCACAGTCATCATCTCCGCACATTAATTCATTTAGTACTTTAAAATTTTCCAAAGTGCTTTTCCTTGTCTTATTATAACAATTGCCAGTGTTTGGTCAGCACTCTAGAGGTTATAAAGTACTTTGTGTACGCTGTCTCCTATGACATCATAGCAATGCTGTGGGTTATTATTACTTGACTCATTTTGCAGGCAAGGAAGCTAAGGCTCAGGAATGCTAAATGACTCATCTGTGCCCACGTAACTAATGCGTAGCAGAATCAGGATTTGTACTTAGATCTCTCACTCCAAACTCCCTTTTTTCCATTCGATGATGCTTTCATCTGATGCTCAGGATGACCCTGTGAGGTGTAAGTGTAAGAGATGAGGTCCAGGAGGGTGACATGGCTCATCCAGGCCACACACATGCAGTCACTGACCAGAAGTGAGGTCTTCCATCCAAGCCTTGGCTGTCATTATTTTCACCCTTACTGTCAGAGCATATTTTTTAAACTGAACCCATTTACTGTGTGGTTGTCTGCTAGGCATTCATTGAGTAAACAGATATCGATGCTATCTCTGTTTAACAAATGGAAAAGTCAGAAAGAAGAAAATAATCCATAAATCCAGGCCTCAAACTGGATTTACCTTACTTCTCTGGATACTGCATGCAAACGCAAACAATTTTTTTTTAATCTCATTAGTGTAGATCCTTTCATTGAGCTCAGACCTAAATCAACATGGCAGAACATTTTCCCCGGCTTCTCTGTTATTTACTGGACTCTCATTTTTTGGAGTGGAAGGGGGCCTCAGGGAGGATTTAGCCCAATCCTATCATCTTACAGATGAAGAAACTGACTCTCCTCGTTGCCCAAGACACACAGATGGCTTCGGGCAAGTCGGGACTTGAAGGCCAGGCTTCGGCTCCCAAGGGCTCTCACTTCTTCCTGCAGGCCTCAGAACTTCCAGCCTCTAACCAGGAGCTTTGGACTCTGCCTATTCATTTCAGGTTTCTGTGATGGAAGTTTAAAGGCTGCTGGATGTGGTGGCTCACGCCTGTAATCCCAGCATTTTGGGAGGCTGAGGCGAGCAGATCACCTGAGGTCAGGAGTTCCAGACCAGCCTGGCCAACATAGTGAAACCCCATCTCTACTAAAAATACAAGTTAGCTGGGCGTGGTGGCGGGCACCTGTAGTCCCAGCTACTCGGGAGGCTGAGGCAGGAGAATCACTTGAACCCAAGAGGGAGAGGTTGCAGCAAGCCAAGATCATACCACTGCACTCAGTCCTGGGTGACAGAGACTCCGTCTCAAAAAAAAAAAAAAGACAAAAGAAAATGTCAGAGACAAAGGCTAGCACATGAAACCAGTAAGAGTAGAGAACAGGAAGACACAGGACACGCCAGCCAGCCAGAGGCACTGCCTGGCTTATTAGCAATAAGCTCAACCGCTAGAGCTGTGAGTCCTGAACAACTCAGGTGGGGGCTTTGTGTGTTCAGGGGCACCCCAGGGATACTCTCCCACCCCTTTCCCTAAATGTGCCTCAGGAAAATCTGCAATCTAGCCTGGTTGGCACAAGTGAAAGAAATCATAACAAAAAGAGATTCTTTATATTGATGTTTTTCTATGTCTATCCTAAGAAAACCCACAAATATTGCACATTCATTGGTGAAAAGATTAGAAGCAAAGAAACAAAAAGATGATAATAAAAATCACTTCAATAACTACTGTTACATCTTTTTTTGTCTCTACCCTTCCAGACTTTTTCTTATCCACATATGTGTGTATTTTTACCAAAATAGGCTCGTACGGTGCAATCTGATTTGCAATCTACTTTTTTCATTTATTACATCGTGAACAGCTTTCAGTATCAGTATGTTAACGAATATACATACTCCTACACTGTGCAATGGCAGTGTGTTAGCCTAGATTTTTCCAAGGAACCTGTAGCCATGTTTGTTAATTGTATCCATGGGCTTCTAAGGGGCGTGTGTGTGTGTGTATGTGTGCATGCACACATGCATATATATACACACACATATAGATATATACATACATATATATAAATAGCCTTGCTTAGACTCATAGTAATAACCTCAGATATACCCAGCACTATGTACTTTACATATATTAATTTATTTACTTATTGTAAGCACCCAAGATAGCCGGGCGCGGTGGCTCACGCAGCCGGGGGGGATCGTGGGTGAGTGAGACCATCCTGGTAACACAGTGAAACCCGTCTCTATAAAATACAGAAAATTAGCCGGGGGGCGTGAACCCCGGGGGGGCGGAGCCTGCAGTGAGCCGAGATCGCGCCACTGCACTCCAGCCTGGGCGACAGCAAGACTCTGTCTCAAAAAAAAAAAAAAAAAAGCACCCAAGATAAAAGTACAATTTTCATCCACCCTTTACAGATGAGGAAACTTACTCAAGGTAAGACACTGGCATGTGGTAGAGTCAGCATTCAGTCCAGGCAACCCGGCCCCCAGCCTGGCCTCCTGACTACCACCCTTCCAATAATGGGTCCACCTATTAGGTTGCACATTCTAACTCCTTGGTTACATAAACTGGGAGGGCTTATAGGGAACATCCCAATCCTAGAAAAAAAAATCTTAGTATGACAGATGTAAAGTCCAGAGAGTGTTTTTTTTTTCTGAGTCTTACTCTGTTGCCCAGGCTGGAATGCAGTGGTGTGATCTTGGCTCACTGCAACCTCCACCTCCCAGGTTCAAGCAATCCTCCTACCTTAGCCTCCTGAGTAGCTGGGATTACGGGTGTGTGCCACCATGCCCAGCTAATTTTTGTATTTTTGGTAGAGACGCGGTTTTACCACGTTGGCCAGGCTGGTCTCCAACTCCTGACCTCAAGTGTCCTGCCTGCTTCAGCCTCCCAAAGTGCTGGGATTACAGGCGTGAGCCACCGCGCCTGGCCACAGAGATTTCTTTAACTTCCTTTCAAGTCACCTGCATGTTCCTTCCAGAGTGTGGCGACCATCGGCCGGCTCTCCTCTCTCTGTCTTTGCTGCTCCCTCGCATCCCCACCCCGGGCTCCATCTTTTTCTGCCTTCCTTCTCTGCCTTTCCTGCAAGGTTGGGCTCCATGGTGAAGGTGCTGTATCAGATCCCCTTTGTTCCCGGAGGAGGCTCAAGCCTTGCGGATGACCCAGAGTAGAACAGCTAGGAGACCAACACGCCTCCCTCTTGGTACTCTTGACACCAGTCAGAAGAAACTGCTGTGTGTTTTAGGCTCGCCTAGTCACTTTCTTCCATTTTAACAGACTTCCCCCCAGGAAGAAAGGGGAGGGGGCCGAGGGGAGGAAGGAAAGGTGTGGGGAAGGGGGGAAGAAAACCCCCATCCTGCCACAACACAGAGCCTCGGATTTCGCTCTGCTTCGATGCAAAGGTCTCTGATTCTCCCTGGTTCTTTCTGAAGCTTGGGGGTGGGGTAGGGAGAACATGTGCTGAGGCTTCAAGCTGCAGCACGGCTCTAAGAAGCTTCAGATGGGGAACCCTGAATGGACACCTCTAACCTCCCTCTCCTCCAGAAAAAGACTGGTCAGCTGAGGTGGGGCTGTTGTCAGGTTTGACTGGCTAAAAGTTTGTGTAGAGGGGACTCAGGGTTCCTTTCTCTGCCAGGGCATTTTCTTAGGAATGGAACCTCTCAGCTGGGCACGGTGGCTCACGCCTGTAATCCCAGCACTTTGGGAGGCCAAGGCAGGCAGATCATGAGGTCAAGAGATCAAGACCATCCTGGCCAACATGGTGAATCCCCGTCTCTACTAAAAATACAAAAACATTAGCTGGGCGTGGTGGCACATACCTGTAATCCCAGCTACTCGAGAGGCTGAGGCGGAAGAATTGCTTGAAACCGGGAGGGGGAGGCTGCAGTGAGCTGAGATCGAGCCACTGCACTCCAGCCTGGTGACAGACTCCATCTCAAAAAAAAAGGAATGGAACCTCTCATATGCTGAAGTCTGCCCTTCCCAGCGGGTCTATTATCATCTGATTAACTGCTGTGGTGAAGAATCTTAAAATAAAACAAACAAACAAAACCCACTCACTACAGCTGAATACTGTTTGAAAGCACAGTGAATTCCAAGTCGGGGGAGTGGGGGGGAAGGACAAAGAATTAGTAGGAAAAAAAAGAAAAAAAAAAAAACAAAAACCAAGAACATATTAAAATGTAAATCTATTTTTTTATTATTATGAAGCGGCATCGTCTGGGGTAAATACCCAGGGTTCATCATCTTGTGCCAAGAAGATTTAGGACACGCACACACACAGGAATTTAGGAGTGGAGGTTTAATAGGCAAAATAAAGAGAAAGGAGAATAGCTCTTTCTCTAGTGAGAGAGAGTGTCTTCCATAAGGAAAGACAAGCCAGTGGCGGAGTGAACCAAATTATATAGGCAGGCTGGAGGAGGCGGTGTCTGATTTATATAGGGCTCACATATTGGTTTGATCAGGTGTGACGTTTACATAGTGCTCGGTGAAGGCTGGCCACCCCACCCTAATCTTACCATACCATTAAATGAGCTTTCCACTTGACTTGCGCCATATTGTCTGCTCCTTACTATACACATGGCTGGCAAAGAGAAGGGAAGATGGAGCTGCCATTTTGAACATGCCTAGTCCCAGGTAGCTTTTTTCCTGCTGGCATTCACCCATGCAAGCTTTCCACTTGCTTGTCTATGTTTGCAGCTCGATTTTACAGGCTGTTCTGGGTTAGAAAATGATTTTGGGGCTACTTTTCATTAAAAAGGAAAACACTGCCAGGCGCTGTGGCTCACGCCTGTAATCCCAGCACTTTGGGAGGCTGAGGCAGGTGGATCACGAGATCAGGAGATCGAGACCTTCCTGGCTAATATGGTGAAACCCCGTCTCTACTAAAAACATACAAAAAATTAGCCAGGCATGGTGG
Source organism: Hylobates moloch (assembly GCF_009828535.3). Taxonomy (NCBI): domain Eukaryota; kingdom Metazoa; phylum Chordata; class Mammalia; order Primates; family Hylobatidae; genus Hylobates; species Hylobates moloch. The sequence continues at coordinate 50,837,721 of NW_026652292.1, read as the reverse complement.
CTGGTGCCTATAGTCTCAGCTACTCGGGAGGCTGAGGCAGGAGAATGGCGTGAACCCAGGAGGCAGAGCTTGCAGTGAGCGGAGATCGCGCCACTGCACTCCAGCCTGGGGGACAGAGGGAGACTCCGTCTCAAATAAAATAAAATAAATAAAATAAAATAAAATAAAATAAAGTAAAATAAAATAAATAAAATAAAATAAAATAAAATAAAATAAAATAAAATAAAATACAAAAAGGAAAACCTTACCGAAGACTCCCATACCCTCACTATCTGCTTAAGCAGTTTCTTCTTAACTCCTTTATTATTATAATTATTTGAGAAGGAGCTTCGCCCTTGTCACCCAGGCTGGAGTGCGATGGTGCAATCTGGACGCACTGCAACCTCTGCCTCCCGGGTTCAAGCGATTCTCCTGCCTCAGCCTCCCAAGTAGCTGGGACTACAGGCACCTGCCACCATGCCCAGCTAATTTTTGTATTTTTAGGAGAGACAGGGTTTCACCGTGTTGGCCAGACTGGTCTGGAACTCTTGACCTCAGGTGATCCCACTGCCTGGGCCTTCCCAAAGTGCTGAGATTACAGGCATGAGCCACCATGCTGGCCGAACTCCTGTATTATTTAGACTCAACAGACATTGTCCAATTGCTATAAAGCTTTTTCCATATGTCATTCTCTCAATTTCTGTGCTTACCTTTGTCAATCTAAAGGAGGAAATTGAGGCAAAATTAATATAGAGTCCATTTGGGCCAAGGCTAAGGACTGCAACCCAGGAAACACTGAGAAGTTCTGAGAATAAAGGAGAGGTTTTTAAGGAAAAAAAGGATCAATCAGGAGAGAGGGCAATTGCAAAAGTTGTTTTTCAGGAATTTTCACAGGGTTACAGAGATAACATTGATTAGTAATTGGCTATATATTGTTGAACTATAGTGTATGAATAATGTTGTCTAGCATATGGCATATGTTAGGTTAATTTATGGGTACTTGGTGGTGACATTCAGTCTAGAGTCCATATAGCAGGAGGCTCCAAAATAAATACTTAGCTCAAGGTGGTAGTTGCTGCTGAGTGTGTCCTGCAGACTCTGGCCGAGCAATGGATGAAGGAAGTACGCTGACACAGGTATTTTACCTGACAGCATGGCTAGGGGACTGCCGCTTAGCACCACCAGCAAGAGTGCAGCAGCAGCAGCTCCCATAAGCCAGAGACACTCACATTTATTTAGTACAGATTTAACGACAAAGGCTTGGAGCAAACACAATTTGGGGTAATTAACATTGTCGACCCCCAAACACAATTTGGGGTAATTAACCTTGTCGAACCCCCAAGTAGAGAGCAGTCCTGCATACAAATGAGCAAAGGTTGGTTTCTGGAGACATAAGTAAACAGATTTATCTAGATAAGTTTCTTTACATTCCCCTGTTATCTGCCCTTTGTTCTCAGCCCCCGGATAAGAGAATTTGGCTGTCTTCAGCCATAATCCTCTCCCGAAGCTTTTGCAAAACCTCCCTGCCTTCTAAGAAGGTTTGTGTCTTTCCCTGTAATTTTTCCTACCACCCTGACCAATCTCCTACAGGTAGGGGGTGGAGTGAGCCATGACTGCTGTCTCATTTTAATGCCTCTCTGGGCCTGATCACTTAAAAGGGCTCATATTCCTCAGATAAAAAGTTTTATTTTCGGCCAGGCGCGGTGGCTCACGCTTGTAATCCCAGCACTTTGGGAGGCCGAGGAGGGCGGATCACGAGGTCAGGAGATCGAGACCACGGTGAAACCCCGTCTCTACTTAAAATGCAAAAAATTAGCCGGGCGTGGTGGCGGGTGCCTGTAGTCCCAGCTACTGGGAGAGGCTGAGGCAGGAGAATGGCGTGAACCCGGGAGGCGGAGCTTG
>NW_026652292.1:50811859-50835440 GCF_009828535.3 Hylobates moloch | reverse complement strand
TGGAGTCTTGCTCTGTCACCCAGGCTGGAGTGCAGTGGTGCAATCTTGGCTCACTGCAACCTCCGCCTCCCGGATTCAAGTGATTCTTCTGCCTCAGCCGCCCAAGTAGCTGGGACTACAGGCATGCACCACCATGCCTGGTAACTTTTATATTTTTAGTAGAAACAGGGGTTTCACCATGTTGGCTAGGCTGGGTTCGAACTCCTGACCTCAGGCAATCGGCCCCTCTCAGCCTCCCAAAGTGCTGGGATTACAGGCGTGAGCCACCATGTCTGGCCTAACCAGCCATTCTTTTATTCTGTGTCTAGTCTAACGATGACTATCTGGCCATTCTCTTTTTCCTATAAAATGCCCTATCAAGTGTGAATCTTGGAAATAGACTCCTAGAGGCCATTTCTCTTGAAGAAAGGCTGCAATACAGTTACAACATGTGGTCATAACTAAAGAGAGGGAAGGAGAAAATTCTGATGGGTTGGTGGAGTTGGTGGGACTCAGTGACCCTGAGAAAGCTTTATAGTATTTCTGAGTCTCAGTTTTGTCATCTGTGAAATGGAGACAATAATACCCCAGGAGGTGGCTGTGAGAGTGAATATGGAATGGAAAGGGCCTGGTATCTGCCCAGCACGTATTAGTGCACCCAACATGCACATGATGATGATGATGGTGATGACTATGGACCCCTGATCTCTGAAAGAATTAAGAATATGCCACCCAAAACATGCCATTCTGGCATATTGACTTTTAAGTTAAAGGCACATGGAAAACAGTGGGTGCAAGGTCACTGTGACCTCTGTGCTGTTTCTTAAAAGCAGGAGATGGGCCAGGCATGGTGGCTCACACCTGTAATCCCAGCACTTTGGGAGGCCAAGGCAGGTGGATCATCTCAGGTCGGAAGTTCAAGACCAGCCTGACCAACATGGTGAAACCCCATCTCTACTAAAAATACAAAATTAGCCAGTCGTGGTGGTGCACACCTGTAACCCCAGCTACTGGGGAGGCTGAGGCAGAAGAATTGCTTGAACCCAGGAAGTGGAGGTTGCAGTGAGCTGTGATTGCGCCATTGCACTCCAGCCTGGGCAACAAGAGAGAAATTCCGTCTCAAAAAAAAAAAAAGAAAAAAAAGAAAGCAGCAGATGAAATTCCAGTGTGAAAGACACAGCATCCTTATCTTCGAGGTTGAGAAGTAGAGACCAGGAGTATTCTGCACAGAACTTGTTCAAATAGCTCTTATCTTTTAAGCCTCTTTACATAATTTAGTTGCTTCTTCACAACTTACTACTCTTGGTCCAATCCAGTAAATATTAGTAAGTAACTGACTCTAGCTGCTTCTTTGGGGGTCTTCATTTCCATAGCAGGGCTCCCGTGCCATGTAAAACTTATATGAAATAGGCCGGGCGCGGTGGCTCACGGTTGTAATCCCAGCACTTTGGGAGGCCGAGGAGGGCGGATCACGAGATCAGGAGATCGAGACCACGGTGAAACCCCGTCTCTACTAAAAAATACAAAAAATTAGCCGGGCGTGGTGGCGGGCGCCTATAGTCCCAGCTACTCGGAGAGGCTGAGGCAGGAGAATGGCGTGAACCCGGGAGGCGGAGCTTGCAGTGAGCCGAGATTGCAGTGGTGCAATCTCGAAAAAAAAAAAAAAAAAAAAAAAACAAACAAACAAAAAAAACTTATATGAAATAAATTTGTATGCTTTTCTCCTGTTAATCGATCTTAGGTCATTTTAGCCTTTGGGCCCAGCTGAGACCCTAAGAGCATGGAGGTGGATGGAGTTTTGCTGTCCCCACATCTCCTCAAGTAGAGTCCTGGAGTTCCAGGGTATTACCGTAACCATCCAAAGGGTTCACCTTGCTGGGTGCCTAGACAGAGCTGATTTCTCAAGACAGGGGAATTGCAATAGAGAAAGAGTAATTCAGGTCGGGTGTGGTGGCTCATGCCTATAATCCCAGCACTTTGGGAGGCTGAGGTGGGTGGATCATGAGGTCAGGAATTCAAGACCAGCCTGGCCAAGATGATGAAACCCCGTCTCTACTAAAAATACAAAAAAGCCAGGCGCGGTGGCTCACGCCTGTAATCCCAGCACTTTGGGAGGCCGAGGCGGGCGGATCACGAGGTCAGGAGATCGAGACCATGGTGAAACCCCATCTCTACTACAAATACAAGAAATTAGCTGGGCGCAGTGGCGGGCGCCTGTAGTCCTAGCTACTACTCGGGAGGCTGAGGCGGGAGAATGGCGTGATCCCGGGAGGCGGAGCTTGTGAGCCGAGATTGCGCCACTGCACTCCAGCCTGGGCAACAGAGCGAGACTCCGTCTCAAAAAAAACAAAAAAAAAAAACAAAAAAAGTAGCCAGGTGTGGTGGCGGGCACCTGTAATCCCAGCTACTTGGGAGGCTGAGGCAGATAATTGCTTGAACCCAAGAGGCAGAGGCTGCAGTGATCCGAGACTGAATCACTGCACTCCAGCCTGGGTGACAGAGTGAGACTCCGTCTCAAAAAAAAAAAAAAAAAAGAGAGAGTAATTCATGCAGAGCTGGCTGTGCTGGAGACTGGAGTTTTATTGTTACTCAAATCAATCTCCCTGAGCATTTGGGGATCAGAGTTCTTAAGGATAATTTGGTAGTATGGGCTCGGAGAGTGCTCATTGGTCGGGTTGAAGATGAAATCATAGGGGGTCGAAGCGAGTTGTTCTTGCTGACTTCTGCTCCTGGGTGGGATTGCAGAACTCATTGAGCCGGATTATCAGTGTAGGTGGTGTCATCTGCTGCACTGGAATGCAGAGTCTGCAAAATATCTCAAGCACTGATGTTAGGTTTTGCAAAAGTGATGTCATTCCCAGGAGCAATTTGGAGAGGTTCAGACTCTTGCAGCCAAAGGCTGCATGGCTGCTAAACCGTAATTTCTAATCTTGTAGCTGATTTGTTAATCCTACAAAGGCAGACTGGTCCCCAGGCAAGAAGGGGTTTTTCGGGAAAAGGCTATTATCAATTTTGTTTCAGAGTTTAAACTATAAATTCCTTCCCAAGGCTAGTTCAGCCTATACCTACAAATGAATAAAGACAGTTTAGAGGGTTGAAGGAAGATGGCGTCGGTTAGGTCTGACCTCTTTCACTGTCATAATTTCCTTAGTTAAGATTTTTGCAAAGCCGGTTTCATTATCTGCTCCCGGTCAAGCTCGGGGCTGTTGCTTCTCCCTCAGGCCTGAGATGGGAGGAGCAGATGCCCCAGGGGCCTGGGAAAGGGGCCAAGCAGGAGCCTAGTGCCTGAGGGCAAGCAGGGGCTGCCTGAAGCGAGAAAGTCAGAGGGCTTGCCTTTGGGGCAACACTCCCAGTTCCCACAGGGTCCAAGCTCCTCCTGAGTAGTGGGCAGGGAAGAAGCCAGCCTGGGCCTGGGCTCCGTGGGGAGACAGGACTAATGCCGGAGCCTGGGCCACTGCAGGCCTGTGATCTGGAAGCCAGCCAAGCCTCATGGCCCTGCAGCTGTGGGAGCAGGCAGAGCCCTCCTGTGGTTTTAGCTCTGTGGCTGTCACTCAGGGACCATTTATGGGCTGTTCTTTTTCACAACATTTCTCTTAGCTTGAGGCTTGGGCTGAGAGAAAAGAGGCTGCTGAAAACTGTCTGCGTCTGTTTTCTTCATGCTATTGGTAGGAGAAACACACTTGTCACATACTGAGTCATTTTTCTGCTTCAACCTCAATCTACTTTCTCTGAAAAAAGTGAATCCTTGTGGAAGAGGCTATGGGAGAGGGATGAGGGAGAGAGGGAGGAGCAGAGGGAAGAGAGAGGGAGGAGGGAGATGGCAGCCTGGCCAGTGTTTCTAGCCTGCATGATATTGTGGAAACTTGACAAGTGTAATTCTCTGCCATGGCGAGGGTGAAGGGAAGAGGCGGAGGCAGAAGAGAAAGAGCAGAGCCTTAGGCAGGTGGTAGGTACAGTGCTGCCAGCCTGCAGGACTCCTTTGTGAGAGTCAGAAAATGGTGCCTGCTCTGCCTGCACACGGCCCTATGCCAGCCCACAGAGTTTTGGCAAGCCCAGCACAGCTAGATTTCAGTCTCCACTGTCCCCTCTGCCTTGTTCAGTGAACAGCCTGTGCAACTGTGATCAGCAGCCCTGACTGGAGGAAGACTCATTCCAAATGCTGTGGCAGATGAAGGCTCATGAGGAACTGAAATAAGAAGTGGTAAAACTGTCTTCAGTTATGGCTACAGTATTCGATGAGTGTAAAGGTACAGTCCATTTCCAGAAAGCCTGACTATGAGGCCATCACTCTTACTCGTTGAGTACAGCTCTTTACTTTCTCCATCGAGGCATCCACCAAACTCTACAAAATCTAGTTAATTGCTCCCTTCCCTCTTCCACCAAACTTGGACTCTCCTTGTTTCTGTAAACCAAAAGGTATCTGAGACGGGTCTCAATCAATTTAGAAAGTTTATTTTTTCAAAGTTAAGAATCCGCTTGTGACACAGCCTTGGGAGGTCCTGACAACATGTACCCAAGGTGGTCAGACACATCTTGCTTTTATGCATTTTAGGGAGACACGAGACGTCAATACATGTAAGATGTACGTTGGTTTAGTCTGGGAAGGCAGGACAACATGAGGCGGAGACTTCCAGGTCATAAGTAGTCAAAAGACAAAAGGCTGCAGTGGACTCTTCGGAGTCCTTGATCAACCTTCCACTGAATACAAAATTTAGTCTGGCTCAGTGAATCTGCAATTTTACATAAACAATAGGGCAGAGGAAGCAATTGGATACTCATTTGTCCCATGTGAGCCTCTGAGGGATGACTTTGAGTTCTGTTCTGTCTGTCCTTTGTCCACAAGGAATTTCCTTGTGGGTAAATTGTGAGGGAAGTATGGAGCTTTTTATCTTTGTAGCCATCTTATTTAGGAATAAAATGGGAGGCAGGTTTGCCTGACATAGTTCCCAGCTTGTCTTTTCCCTTGGCTTTTTGATTTTGGGGTCTCGAGATTTATTTTCCTTTCACATTTCCATCCCCGTATTGCTTTTTTTTACTTCGCAGTGTTACAGGAAAGGGGTACCGATCCAGACCCCAAGAGAGGAGTCTTGGATCTTGCACAAGAAAGAATTGAGGGTGAGCCCGTAGAGTAAAGTGAAAACAAGTTTATTAGGAAAGTAAAGGAATAAAAGAATGGCTACTCCATAGACACAGAACCCCCAAGGGCTGCTGGTTGTCCATTTTTATGGTTATTTCTTGATGATATGCTAAACAAGGGGTGGATTAACTATGTCTCCCCTTTATAGACCATATAGAGTAACTTCCTGACGTTGCCATTGCATTTGTAAACTGTCATGGCGGGAGTGTAGCAGTGACGATGATCAGAGGTCACTCTTGTGGCCATCTTGGTTTTGGTGGGTTTTGGCCGGCTTCTTTACTGCAAGCTGTTTTATCAGCAAGGTCCTTATGACCTGTATCTTGTGCTGACCTCCTATCTCATCCTATGACTTAGAATGCCTTAACCGTCTGGGAATGCAGCTCAGTAGGTCTCAGCCTCATTTTACCCAGCTCCTATTCAAGATGATGTTGCTGTGGTTCAAATGCCTCTGACACCAGGAAGAGGCTTCCTATATTTCAGAATAAAATTTCTACACCCAAACTTCCTGCTGCAAATACTCACTACCTCTTCTAGGAAAGCTCTGGTGCCTGATTCTGCTGAAAGCATCTTTTTTCTCCCCTCTACCTGCCCCCCCGCCACCACTCCTTATTAAATGACCTCTCTTGCAGAAAGAAGAAAAGAAGATATAAAGGTAAGGAACACGAGAGTAGAGAAATGCTGCCTAGCCACATACAATTTTTTGCTTTAATTCATTGTGTTCTCGGAGAGACTATCAAAAGCTTTCATCAGAGTCTCAAGAGTCCACGATCCCAGAATTTTAAGAGCTGCTGCTACAAAAGGATTCATGAAATCCTCTAAGAAAAAGGCACCGAATGTTCAGGGAGGATTTATTAAATTAATTTTATCCCACTGTGATTTTTGGCAGGTTATCTACTTTTTTTTTTTTTTTTTTTTTTACCATGAGCATGAACAGTGTTGCTTATTTTCCTGACTGCCTTCGATGGCCCCCAGAATCGTATTATTCTCATTGCCAACTAGAGGCCATCCCATTATTCAGCCCACCACCCTCCAAGCTGCCCTCCATTGTGTACCCTGAGCTGCAATCCAAGCAGCTCTTTTGTTGGGGTTAAAGGCCTCCAGTCCCACCTATATGCCCTTGTCTTGCTCTGTTCCCCAGCCAGCCTTGCACCCCAGCCAGGCTGGCTAATGTACTACCCATGTAAACCAAAAATAAAATTGTAAGTTGCTCAGCGGACGGAATGGACCCACCTTCTTGGCCAAGGGAATTCCAAAGTAAACCTGAAGGGCCATCATGGGAAAGGGGGTTGGACATGCCACATTATACCCTCCTTTCTTTGGAATTCACTATAGCCCCCTTTATAACATGATACCTTCCATTCTTTGGAATTCATTATACCATCCTTTCTTTGGAATTCAGGCATAACTGATCAGCATTAACATTAAAATAAGAACCTGGGCAACAGAAGGATACCTTTTCTCTAAAAAAATCAAAACAACGACCAGGCCCAGTGGCTCACGCCTGTAATCCCAGCACTTTGAGAGGCCGAGACGGGTGGATCACCTGAGGTCAGGAGTTTGAGACCAGCCTGGCCAACATGGTGAAATCCTGTCTCGACTAAAAATACAAAAAATTAGCCAGGCGTGGTGGTGTGCACCTGTAATCCCAGCTACTTGGGAGGCTGAGGCAGGAGAATTGCTTGAACTTAGGAGTTGGAGGTTGCAGTGAGCTACGATCACGTCACTGCACTCCAGCCTGGGCAACTAAGTGAAACTCAGAAAAAAAAAAAAAGAAATAAACAAAAACCAAACAAACACAAACCATATAACAACAACAAAAAAATTAAAACAGAGATTTTAAGACTGACAAAACAGACTTTTGTAGCAATAAGATACCAAATTCCAACCTAACTCTAGTACAGTGCCAAGTGTCAGATAGCAGGCCCTGAAGGAAATTTTACCCTCAAATATATTTATCTGACGTATTTAGATATGGCCCCACAAAGCTGTCCCTTGTGGAAGAAATGTATGTCTGGTCTCGAACTCACTGGCTCAAGTGATCCTCCCACCTCAGCCTCCCAAAGTGCTGGGATTACGGGTGTGAGCCACTGCACCTGGCTGAAATTTACATTCTATAGAGAATCCTCTTCCCTTTCCAGGCTTTTTTTTTTTTTTTTTTTTTTTTTGATCCTGAAGAGATTAGCTGAGAGTATGGCACCTTTTAAAGGTCTGAATAGGAAACATTTGCCATCTGTTGCCTCTAAGGGTGTCCACCTATGAGACTTCATCTACATAATAAAAACCTTAATCCCCACAACCCCTTATCTTAGCCCAGACACTCCTTTTTGTATTGATTCTGGGTCTTTAGATAGTAACTTAACTCTCAATCCATTGCCAAACAAAAAAAATCGTTGAATCCACTTATGACCTAGAAGTCCTCCAAAGACATCCACTTAGAGTTGTCTGGCCTTTCTGGACTGAACCAATGTATACCTCACATGTATTGATTGATGTCTGCCTGTAACTCCCCTGAAATGTACAAAATCAAGCTGTAACCCAACCACAGAGGCACATGTTCTTAGGACCTCCTAGGGCTGTGTCGTGGGTCATGGTCTTCACATTTGGCTCAGAATAAATCTCTTAAAAAATATTTTAGAGTTTGGCTTTTAAATCAATATCCACAACAGGAGCATCACAGCCATTTGGCTCTAGGCCATCACTCATGATGTCCTTGTCATCCATTCCTCTTGTTTCTCTAATCCTCTGTGTCATTTGAGGTCAGCTCTTCTGAAGTGAGGAACCCTGTCTCTGTGTTCCAATAGCACTTTTCCCTATCAGGTACAACACCATGTGCTCCAACTCTCTACCTCCATCTCACTCACTGGTCTGTGAGCTTCCTTAGAAGAGGGCCTGAGTCTTGTTCACTGGTGTCTGCCCAATGTTCCCAATGGTCCCTGGAACATAGTCTGTAGGTGAGAAATGTTTATTGAATAACTGAAGCCTTCTCTGACAATTGATTTTGATCCTGTATTTCTCCAAATTTGTAATATATTTATTGTTTCTACCAATGACTGATGATCAGAATTACTGGGAGAGTTCTTACCAAATACAAATTTTCAGAGCTTTATCCCAGCTCTACCAAATTACGATGTAGAGGGGAGGAGCCTAGAATCTGTATTTCCACAAAGTTCTCCAGATGGTTCTGATAATCTAGTTTGCTTTATATTAGTGATATAGGAGTTAAGAAGAAATCAGTTAAGCAGATTGCAAGGGCATGGGATTCCTCAGTAAGGCTTTTCTTTTTAATGAAAAGCAGTCCCAAATCATTTTCTAACAAAGAGCAGCCTGCAAGCTGGTAGCTTACTGGGGTGACTGCTGACAGGAACTAAGGACTAGACATTTTCAAGATGGTGGCTCCATCTTCCTTTCTCTGCCAGCCACGTGTGCTGCAAAGAGCCCACAAGATGGGCTGGGCACGGTGGCTCACGCCTGCAATCCTAGCACTTTGGGAGGCCAAGGCAGGTCGATCCTGAACTCAGGAGTTCGAGGCCAGCCTGGGCAACAGGGTGAAACCCCGTCTCCACTAAAATACAAAAAATTAGCCGGGCGTGGTGGCATGCATCTATAGTCCCAGCTACTTGGGAGGCTGAAGCAGGAGAATTGCTTGAACCCAGGAGAATTGCTTGAACCAGGAGGCAGTGAGCCAAGAATTGCTTGAACCCGAGGTTGCAGTGAGCCGAGACAGTGCCACTGCACCCCAACCTTGGCGACAGAGCAAGATTTCATCTCAAAAAAGAAAAAAAGCAGACAAGATGGTGCAGATCAACTGGAAAGCCTATTTGCATAAGAAGATCAGGATGGGGCAACCAGCCTTCCCTACGGGCTATGTCAACGTCATACCTGATCAAATCAATTTATGAGCCCTAGGTAAATCAGACACCGCCTCCTCTAACTGGACTATAAAATTCTGCGCATTCACTGCAGTCAGTCCTTTCTGCTTGGAAACCTCTTCCTCTATAGAGGAAGCTGTTTCTCTTTTTTTTTCTTTTTTGAGATGGAGTTTTACTCTTGTCGTCCAGGCTGGAGTGCAATGGCGCAATCTCGGCTCACTGCAACCTCTGCCTCCCGGGTTCAAGCGATTCTCTTGCCCCAGCCTCCCGAGTAGCTGGGATTACTGGCCCCCCCCCCCACCACGCCCTGCTAATTTTTTTGTAATTTTAGTAGAGATGGGGTTTCACCGAGTTAGCCAGGCTGGTCTCAAACTCCTGACCTCAGGTGATCCGCCCTCCTTGGCCTCCCAAAGTGCTGGGATTACAGGCGTGAGCCACTGTGCCCAACAGTTATAAAATATTTATATATTAAATCGAAGTAACAATAATAAACCCAGCAGATGCTAGCATAAATAATATATTCTTAAAATAAAAATAACTATATTTTACTTAAACAGAAAATTTTGATGAGAAGATAGCCATTGTCTTATGGTTTTGCCAATTGTTTGTGTTTAACTTAGCAGATGACAGCTGGATCTCAGATCTGCTCCTGCATTCAATTTGGTGCACTTTGCAATTTGTTGTCTTGTATTCAATACATGAAGAAAATTCAGCTTCACACACGTAGTTAGAACAAAGATAAGTATTTTAATAGCCTTTTCAGATCATTGTGGATATTTTTCTTTGATAGTATTCAGAAAATTAAGTTATAGTTTCTGAAAGGTTAGTTGTGATGTGGAATCTGAAACCATATCAATGAGCTTTTTGAACTTTGTATATTTGTAGAAAATGAGAGTAAAATAGACAAGTAAGGCTTTAGTATTGAGGACTAAACTCTGATTTTTTTATTTTGCTCAAATTCCTACCTAAGGGGTCTGGGGAGTCATGCCCTACAAATCATACATTCTTATCAGATGGGTTTTATTTAACCCTATACTACATATCATGACTTACTTTCCAACCTGACTTGGCATAACATTACCAGACAATAAATCAAAATATTTTTACCCCAAAACATGTTTCTTTGACATATTTGAAGTGGCCCTGCAAAGCTGTTCTTTGTGGGGAAAAATTTGTATCTGTAAAGAATCTCTATTAACATAGTTAGATTTTTTTCTTCCAGACCCTCCCAGTGCTAAAGAGATTAATTAAGATCTGAATAGGAGCTGGGTGTGGTGGCTCATGCCTGTAATCCCAGCACTTTGGGAGGCCAAGGCGGGCAGATCACGAGGTCAGGAGATCGAGACCATCCTGGCTAACATGGTGAAACCCTATCTCTGCTAAAAACACAAAAAATTAGCCAGGGGTGGTAGCGGGAGCCTGTAGCCCCAGCTACTCGGGAGGCTGAGGTGGGAGAATGGCGTGAACCTGGGAGGTGGAGCTTGCAGTGAGCCGAGATCGTGCCACTGCACTGCAGCCTGGGCGACAGAGTGAGACTCCTCAAAAAAAAAAAAAAAAAAAAGATCTGAATAGGAAACATTTGTCATCTATTGTCTCTAAGGGCAGCCACTATAAGATTTAAAAGAACTTTGGTCTCCACAATCTTTATCTTAACCTGAACATTCCCTTTCTATCTATCCCAGGTCTTTAGACAAAACTCAAGCAATTGTCAACCAGAAAATGTTTAAATTCACCTATAGCCTGGAAGCCCTCCTGCTTTGAGTTGGCCTGCCTTTCTGGACCAAACCAATGTATTTCTTAAATGTATTTGATTGATTGATGTCTCATGCCTCCCTAAAATGCATAAAAACAAGCTGTGCCCCGACCACCTTAGGCACATGTTCTCAGGACCTCCTGAGGGCTGTGTCATGGGCCACGGTCACTTATATCTGGCTCAGAAAAAGTCTCTTCAAATATTTTACAGAGTTCGACTCTGTTTGTCAACAGTATCATTATGAAAATCGTTTTGAAGTCTTAGGGAACCCCAGGGGTTCCTGGACCACAATTTGAGAAGTGCAATTATATTCCTCAACACTCAGCACTTATATCTTGCTCTTGGACTTTTTTCTTTTCTTTTTTTTTTTGAGAAAGGGTCTCACTTTGTCGCCCAGGCTGGTGTGCAGTGGCGTGATCTCGGCTCACTGCAACCTCTGTGCCTCCCGTGTTCAAGGAATTCTTCCACCTTAGCTTCTCTAGTAGCTGGGACTACAGGCATGCGCCATCACGCCTGGCTAATTTTTGTGTTTCTTGGTAGAGACAGGGTTTTGCCATGTTGGCCAGGCTGGTCTCGAGCCCTTGACCTCAAGTGATCTGCCCGCCTTGGCCTCTCAAAGTGCTGGGATTATAGGTGTGAGCCACCGGCCTCGGATTGTTTTATATTCATTCATCCAACAAATATTTGTTGAGTGCTGCTGTGTGCCAGGCAGTGTTCTGGGCTTTGGGGTTCTAAATATAACTGGTCCATAACCAAATTATATTGAGGATAAAAGCTCCAATTTCTGCCTCATGAGAACCCAGTTTCAGGGCCGCTGCTTGGTCATTTGGCATCTTTGTATAAATTAGAAAAAGTCAGGCTGGGCGCAGTGGCTCACGCCTGTAATCCCAGCACTTTTGGAGGCCGAGGAGGACAGATAACCTGAGTCCAGGAATTCAAGACCAGCCTGACCAGCATGGGAAACCCCTTCTCTACTAAAAATATAAAATTAGCTGGGCGTGGTGGCAGGTGCCTGTAATCTCAGCTACTCGGGAGGCTAAGGCAGGAGACTCGCTTGAACCCGGGAGGTGGAGGTTGCGGTGAGCTGAGATGTGCACCATTGCACTCCAGCCTGGGCAACAAGAGTGAAACTCCATCTCAAAAAAAAAAAAAAAAATTTAATTTAAAAAAGAAAAAAAAATGTCGTGTCCTCTGAACAGACACACCTGTGTAAGCAGAGAACTTCTCCTGTGGGTGGACATTACCTTGCACTGGATACATTGCAAGACTGGCTTGGTGAGAGGAGCATGGGCAGAATTACAGCTGCCACTGATTCCTTGACTGGGTATCTTTATGCACTGAACAACTTATGCAACTGCTCATGCCCTACATGTTTTATATCTTTCTTGTTCTCTACGTTGATAAGCCTCAGAGCCAGAATTCAAATCCAGGGAGTGAGGTTACAGAAAGCTCCAGAAAGTCTGTGACCTTTGCTACAGACTATGCAGTTTCTGATGCATAGTGAAGACTCACCAAGTGGCAAGGGTGTGGGTAGTAGTTGATAATACTATATCTCCTTAGCTTAATCCACCTGTGAGGCAATTCTCTACACAAACTTGATAACTTGGCTATTCCTAAAGACAAAAAGTATAGTTAAGAACTGAATCTAGGCCAGACACGGCAGTTCACACAAGTAATCCCAGCACGTGAGGTCAAGGTGGTCAAATTTCTTGAGCTCAGGAGTTCAAGACCAGTCTGGGCAACATGGTGAAACCTGTCTCTACAAAATATATAAAAATTAGCCAGATGTGGTGACATGTGCCTGTAATCCCAGCATCCCAGCTACTCAGGAAGCTGAAGTGAGAGAATCACTTGACCCTGGGAGGCGGAGGTTGCAGTGAGTGGAGATCACGCCACTGCACTCCAGCCCGGACAACAGAGTGAGACTCTGTCTCAAAAAACAAACAAACAAACAAACAAAAAGGACTGAATCTATTTCACAGATGGACCTGTACTCAGTTAACTTAAGCACAAATATATATTCAACAACTACAAAGAATACTGGTCCATTTTGGTGTTAATTACCAAACCTTTGTTACCAGAGAACGAATGAATCTTTACCAAGTAACATTATCTAGGAATTGGCCCTGTCTTTACCTGCATCCAGTGCTACTGATGATTCAAGTGGAAGAGAACTGAGAATCATCCATTGCATTTATCAATGTAGCAGTGACCTTACTGAGAGCAGTTTTAGCAGAAAGATGTTGGCAAAAGCTTGATTGGAGTGTGTCTCATAGAGAATTTTTAGTTTTGTCTAACTCCAAACTTAAAGAATGGAGCCATCCTGAAGCTGGGCACGGTGGCTCAAGCCTGTAATCCCAGCACTTTGGGAGGCTGAGGCGGGCGGATCACGAGGTCAGGAGATCGAGACCATCCTGGCTAACATGGTGAAACCCCGTCTCTACTAAAAACACAAAAAAATTAGCCGGGCGTGGTGGCGGGCGCCTGTATTCCCAGCTACTCGGGAGGCTGAGGCAGGAGAATGGCGTGAACCCAGGAGGTGGAGGTTGCGGTGAGCCGAGATCGCGCCACTGCACTCCAGCCTGGGGGACAGAGAAAGACTCCGTCTCAAAAAAAAAAAAAAAAAAAGAATGGAGCCTTCATTAGCTGTATTTCTATAGATCTCTGTATTTGGTTTAGTTATTATCTTAGTCCATTTTGCGTTGCCATAACAAAATATCACAGACCAGGTAAGTTATTAAGAATAGGGATTTACTTCTTACCGTTCTGGAGTCTGGGAAGTCCAAGGTCAAGAGGCCACATCTGGTGAGGGGTCTCTTACTGCATCGTGCCATGGCAGAAGGTGGAAGAGCAAGAGAGGACAAGTGCATGAGAGACAGATGGTGGGGAAGAGCTCTGGCTGATCATGTCATTTCATCAGGAACCCACTCCCATGATCATTAACCCACTCTTCAAGAACAGCATTAATCCATTCATGAGAGCCTCTTAACACTGTCCCACCTCTTAACACTGTTGCATTGGGGATTAAGTTACCAACACATGAGCTCTGGGGGGAAACATTCAAACTATAGCAGTTATATATTATATCTTTGCTACTGCATGAATGTGCAAAGATTATAGAAGCAATTTTCAGCCAGTTCTGCTGACATCTCTGCTGCAGTTGCCTTCAAATATGAGTGCATGTGGGAGGACCCTCTTTGCTGCAGAATAATAAGACTTGACTGTGGCTGGCTGAGGACAGCTTGAGTCTAAGGGGAGTCTCTCAGCTTAACCAAAGCTCATACCTGCAGACCTTCCTGCACTTGCACGTGGAGCTCTGTGAATGCAGGCAGCCCAGCAGGCACAGAGCGCTTGATGATGACCAAGAACCCTAAGATGTGGTTGGGTGAGGGTAGGGGAGGGAGTGAGGGAAGAAGAGGGGCAGGTAAAATTTTCAGTGTTTCTTTTTTTTTTTTTTTTTTTTTTGGAGACGGAGTCTCACTCTGTCACCCAGGCTGGAGTGCAGTGGCGCGATCTCGGCGCACTGCAAACTCCACCTCCCGGGTTCACGCCATTCTCCTGCCTCAGCCTCTCCGAGTAGCTGGGACTACAGGCGCCTGCCACCACGCCCGGCTAATTTTTTTGTATTTTTAGTAGAGACGGGGTTTCACAGTGGTCTCGATCTCCTGACCTCGTGATCCGCCCGCCTCGGCCTCCCAAAGTGCTGGGATTACAAGCGTGAGCCGCCGCGCCCGGCCCAGTGTTTCTAAGAAGCATCTGGACAGGGATTAAAACTGCGGAAGGGGCCAGCAGAGAACTCAAGGAGGCCTGGTAAATTAGGCTTGGGCTGGAGCTCTGTGTGGCCTTGCTGTGACCTGCTCTTCTGCCAGTGTCTTCAATTACAAAAGGAGGCCACTGGCCTCTGTAATCAGGAAGGTCTCTTCTGGTGCTCTGAGCTGGTAGCGCATGACTACAAGTTCCACCAGCTTAGAGCAATTAAATTTTTTTTTTTTTTTTTAGATGCTACAACAAGTAAGGAGTAGTGTTTCAGAATTAAAGTTTATTTTGGAACCCAATACTGCATACAAGGAATAAGATATAATTGTCTTCTCTTTTCATTACTCTTCTAACATGTGTCTTCCAGCTATTTTTTTTTTTTTTTTTGAGACAGCGTCTCACTCTGTCACCCAAGCTGGAGTGCAATGGCATGGTCTTGGCTCACTGCAACCTCCACCTGTTGGGTTCAAGTGATTCTCTTGCCTTAGCCTCCTGAGTAGCTGGGACTATAGGCATGTGCCATCACACTCGGCTAATTTTTGTATTTCTAGTAGAGATGGTATTTCACTATGTTAGCCAGCCACCAGACTCGGCTAATATTTTTTGTATTTTAGTAGAGATGGGGTTTCACCATGTTGGCCAGGCTGATCTTGAACTCCTGACCTGAAGTGATCCACCTTCCTTGGCCCCCAAAATGCTGGGATTACAGGCGTGAGCCACTGTGCCCAGCCACGAGTATCTTTCTTATGGGGTTTCAGTGGGGACTAAGTGAGATAAATGAATATGAAGAGCTTAGCATAGGGCCTGGCACATAGTAGGTACTCACTACTTATTAGCTGCCTTCATCGCCACCACCTGTGAAGTAGGAATGGGCAAAAAGAGAATTAATCCATGTTAAAGACAGGAAAACAAGAGTCCATATTCAACTGGCAAGATATAGAAAGAGAACTGAGAAGCCGGGCGCGGTGGCTCACGCCTGTAATCCCAGCACTTTGGGAGGCCAAGTGTGCAGATCATGAGGTCAGGAGTTCGAGACCAGCCTGGCCAACATGGTGAAACCCTGTTTCTACTAAAAATACAAAAAATAGCTGGGCGTGGTGGCAGGTGCCTGTAATCCCAGCTACTCAGGAGGCTGAGGCAGGAGAATCATTTGAACCCAGGAGGCGGAGGTTGCGGTGAGCCGAGATCGCGCCATTGCACTCCAGCCTGGGTAACAAGGTGAGGCTCTGTCTTAAAAAAAAAAAAAAAAATGAGAACTGAGCTTCACCAAGCTCATCAATTAAGCCAACTTCATTCAGTAGCCCTCTTCCTCCATTGTTAACCTAAACCACAAAAGTACCCACACCCAAATAAGTTCTTGCTTCTTCCTCCTGTGGAAGAATGTCAGAGTGGGTAAAGGGGCTTCTACTCAGTGTTAGCACCCAGGAGGGAGATGGTCCTTTCTTTGTGTAGCTACAGGGGACATGCTGAAAAGCTGAGTGTGACCATAACACACTAGGTGTGATGTTCCATCACACGGAATGGAGCCAGGGTTGTAAATCTGGGCAGGCTGGGATTATGCTGTTCCACCTGGCTGGTTGAGAACAGCATCCTGTCCTCATTTAAGAGTAATTGTCAAGGATGGAAACTTAGTTTATTTCCCTGATATAGTTTGTTTTTGTTTTTGTTTTCTTTTTAGAGACAGAGTCTTCCTCTGTCACCCAGGCTGGAGCGCAGTGGTGTAATCTCAGCTCACTGCAACCTCCTCCTCCCAGGTTGAAGCGATCCTCCTGCCTCAGCCTCCCAAGTAGCTGGGACTACAGGTGAGCGCCACCACACCCAGCTACTTTTTGTATTTTTAGTAGAGATGGGGTTTCACCCTGTTGGCCAGGGTGGTCTCGAACTCCTGACCTCAGGTGATCCACCCGCCTTGGCCTCCCAAATTGCTAGGATTACAGACGTGAGCCACCTCGCCTGGCCAGGCCTGATATAGTTTGATCTGAGCTGGAGGTGTTAGAATTTTGTTCTGTTCTATTTGGTTCCACAAGGAGGGATGCAAGCAGGTGTGAGAATGGAAGTGAGGAAAAGTCTCTGTGTGTAAGCATTCCAATTGCAGACCTTCAGGGGACAAATTTCTTTGCTTTTATAATAGCTTATTCTTATTCACACCAATCCTCAAAATTAAATTTACTCATAAATGCTAATAGAATTATGTATTATAATACACTGAGTCATGCCCTGTAAATACTTAAACACTTATTATGATAGTATACCTATATTTTCCAAATTTTAAAATTATAGTATACTTGTTAATTATTTTATTAAAATCTTACATGTTTGACACGGTAACTATATTGTCCTACATTCTCTTCCAACCATTTTCAACTGTAGTTATATTTTAATAGAATTGCAACTAATGTGTACATACTATTTTGTGTATTTTTTTCACTTAACATTTTTTCTAAATAAATTTCCATGTTTTCCCATAGTGATATTTATTTTATGGATACATTTTTCTTGCTTGAATGGACACTGTAAATATCTATGTGTTTTTGCCTCTATTATTTCTCTAGAATCTCTTCAGAAGGTGTTTGTACCTCAGTCAGAAGGAATAAATATTTAATTTAATTTAATTTATGCATGTATATTTATTTATAGAGACAGGGTCTCGCTCTGTTGTTCAGGCTGGAGTACAGTGGTGGAATCAGAATTCACTGCAGCCTCGGATGCCTAGGCTCAAGTGATCTTCCCACTTTGGTCTTCCCACTTTGGCCTCCCAAGTAGCTAGGACTACAGGCATGCACCAATATGTCCAGCTAATTTATTTATTTTTTTTTTTTTTTGAGACAGAGTTTCACTCTGTCACCCAGGCTGGAGTGCAGTGGTTCCATCTCGGTTCACTGAACCACCTCCATCTCTCCTCCCAGGTTCAAGCAATTCACCTGCCTCATCCTCCCGAGTAGCTAGGACTACAGGCATGTACCACCATGCCCGGCTAATTTTTGTTTTTTTAGTAGAGATGGGGTTTCACCATGTTGCCCAGGCTGGTCTCGAACTCCTGACATCCGGTGATCCACCCACCTAAAGTTCTGGGATTACAGGCGTGAGCCACCACACCTGGCCATGCCCAGCTAATTTTATAATTTTTTTGTTAGGATGAGATCTTGCTATGTTGTTCAGGCTGGTCTCAAACTCCTAGCCTCAACTGATCCTCCTGCCTCAGCCTCTCAAAGCACTGGGATTACTGGTGTGAGCCACTGCACTGCACCAGGTATAAATAATAATTTTATAATTATTGTAAAATACTCAAAAAATTGACATTGTTTTTATCTCTATCAGTTCTTAGTTTATCTCTAAAATAATAATCTCGGCTGGGTGCGGTAGCTCACGCCTCTAATCCCAGCACTTTGGGAGGCTAAGGCGGGTGGATCACATGAGGCCAGGAGTTTGAGATAAGCCTGGCCAATGTGGCGACACCCTGTCTCTACTAAAAATACAAAAATTAGCTGGGCGTGGTGGTATGTGCCTGTACTCAGCTACTCAGGAGGCTGAGGTAGGAAAATTGCTTGGACCCGGGAGGTGGAGGTTGTAGTGAGCAGAGATCGTGCCACTGCACTCCAACCTGGGCAACAGAGCAAGATTCCATCTCAAAAAAATAAATAAATAAATAAAATAATAATAATAATAATAATCTCCCTTAAAGTTAGCTTTGATTGATAACAACATGCTGAAACAATGTGAAGATTAGAAAGATTTCTAACAAGGGAGAGGAACAGAAGTAGCTTTATTGAACATCTATCAGGGCAGTAGTAGGCATGATGCATGGATTTAGTTAGTAAGTGGCAAAACTGGGATCTTAACCCTGGCAGTCTAGCTCTAGAGTTTATGCATTAAACCCCAGTGCTATTCACTAAACCTAACTTAATCCTTAAAGAATCCTCTGATGCATATGTGTTTAACCTCATTTTTACAGACGAAGGCTGAGGGGATTAAAACAAGAGCTCAAACTGAAGTGTATCTAGAAATTAAGCAGGTACAGGGAGTCAGAGTAAGAACATATAGTCATCCCTCGGTATTTGTGGGGGATTGGATCCAGGATCCCCAGCCCAGGATACTAAAATTCAGGGACGCTCAAGTTCCTAATATAAAATGGCATGGTATTTGCACATAATCTATGCATTTCCTACCGTATACTTTAAATCATCTCTAGATTACTTACAGTACCAAATACAATGTAATGCTATGTAAATCATTGTTTAGGAAATAATGACAAGAAAAAAAGTCTGTACACATTCAGTACAGATGCAATATTGTTTTCCAAATCTTTTCTATCAATAGTTATTGAATCCATGGCTGCAGAACCCATGAAGACAGAGAGCAGTCTGTACATTTTTCCTACACTTTCTAATTTTTCTTAGACTACATAGTTCTCTCAATCTCTTTTGGTATACAAATATTTATAGTCATTGAGATGATAGTGGTTGGCATGCAGTTGGAAGTTGCAGAATTCATGCCTCATCTCAAGGGGCTACTCAGCCCCAGCTAGGATTATTATTTTCTTTTTTAGATGGGGTCTCACTCTGTCACCCAGGCTAGTGCAGTGACATGCTCACGGCTCACTGCAGCCTCGACTGCCTGGGCTCAAGCGATTCTCCCACTTTACTCTCCCAAGCAGCTGTGACCGCAGGTGCATGCCACCATACCTGGCTAATTTTTATTATTATTATTATTTGTAGAGACAATGTCTTGCTATGTTGCCCAGGCTGGTCTCAAAGCAATCCTGGGCTCAAGCGATCCTCCAGCCTTGGCCTCCCAAAGTGTTGGGATTACAAGTGTGAGTCACTGTGCCCAGCCCCAGTTAAGTGTCATGATGAAGAATAGCCAGCCTTACATGGCCAAGTGTTTCAGTTAGTTGTTGTTATGTAACAAACTATCCCAAAGCTCAGTAGCTTAAAACAATAGGCACTTATTATTGTCTACAACCTGTGAATCAGGTGGTTGGGCCTTCTACTCTTGGCTGGAATTGCTGATGCATGTGTGGCTAGCAGGCAGGTGAGCAGTGGGCTGGCTTTGCTGATCTTGGCTAGGTCCCTTCACATGTCTTGAGTCTTGACTGAAACAACTGAGACAACTTGGTATGGTCTCTCATCCTTCAGCAGGCCAGCCCAAGGTTGTTCACATGGGGTCTTGGAAGGTTCCAAGAAAGAAAGAAAGAGAGGAAGTGTACAAGGCTCTTATGTCCACGCTCAGAATGGAAAAACTATCATTTCTGTCACATTCTATTGACCAAGACAAGTCACAAATCCAATCCAGAGACAAAGGAGGATGATATATTCAGCCTTTATGGGAAGAACTGAAAGCGATGTTGCACAGTGTGTAGACAAAGAGAGGGGTGAAAAATTGAGGCCATTATTTTTTTTGCCTCAATCTACCAAAAGTCTTCCAAGTTTTCAGAAGCCAGAGATCCAGATCTTTATGTGAAATCTCCCAAGTTTTAAAAGCTTCAATGAATTTATAAACTTTTAAGACACTGGTGGGCCAAAGAGATCATATTAGAGCTGGATGTGGTTTGTGGGCCATCGGTTTACAACCTCTGGGTAAATAACTTGCTCAAGTTTCTGTAGTAATTGGCTGAGGATAACTGAACTTAGGTCTGTCTAGACTCTAGGTCTCCATTCATTCAGCAAACATCTGCGTGTCTTCTGAGTATAAGACTTTGACAAACAATGATAAATAAATCACAATTCTTCACTTAAGGGGCTTACAGTTGTAAGTGGGAGACATTATGTAAATGAACACTTTCTTCATGTGATTCAATGTTACAGATGCTTGTTGTGGGGCACACTTCTTCCCTCCCCTGAAGGGAACTTCACTGATATAACTTGGGGTCTCTCTCTTTGCCCTTTTATACATTCCACATCCTGGAAGTGGAGTGATATGGTTTGGCTGTGTCCCCATCCAAATCTCATTTTGAATTGCAGCTCCCATAATTCCCATGTGTTGTGGGAGGGACCCAGCGGGAGATAATTGAATCATGGGGGAAGTTTTTCCCATACTGTTCTTGCAGGAGCAAAGAAGTCTCACGAGGTCTGATGGCTTTATAGCAAAGAAGTCTCACCAGATCTGATGGTTTTATAGGGGTCTCCCCTTTCGCTTGGCTCTCAGTCTCTTCTTGCCTGCTGCCATGTAAGATGTGCCTTTCACTTTCCACCATGATTGTGAGGCCTCTCCAAACACATGGAACCTCTTTTTCTTTATAAATTACCCAGTCTTGGGTATGTCTTTGTCAGCAGTGTGAAAACGGACTAATGCATGAAGTGACTTATCTACTTGGTAAATTTGGGGAAACAACTGTGTATGTTCAGTTTAGCTCTTCCCTTTATTCTCTTGTGGCCAGGCCTGGCCAAGGGCAGCCTGTGATCTCCCCACTCCTTCATGCTGCAAGTTCCCCCAGGGCTGTAGCATCTCCCCAGCCCACCCCTGGTGAGCACTCCTGAGAATGGACCGGTGATCCACCTGATACTGCGGTTCATTTGGCTCTCACACTAGGCAATGTCTTCCTACCTATCTGTAGCAGTAATAAAGGTGACATTTGGCCTCCAGCTTTTTCTTCCCTTCTATTTCTTTCTTTCTTTCTTTCTTTTTTTTTTTTTTTTTTTTTGAGATGGAGTTTCACTCTTGTTGCCCAGGCTGGAGCGCAATGGTGCAATTTCGGCTCACTGCAACCTCCACTTCCTGGGTTCAAGCGATTTTCCTGCCTCAGCCTCCCAAGTAAGCAGCCGCCACCACACCTGGCTAAGTTTTGTATTTTTAGTAGAGATCGGATTTCACCATGTTGGCCAGGCTGGTCTCAAATTCTTGACCTTAGATGATCCGCCCGGATTGGCCTCCCAAAGTGCTGAGATTACAGGCATGGGCCACCAAGCCTGACCTCTTCCCTTCTGTTTCGTATCTTGTTCAGAACCCAGGTAGGGAAGAGAAATGCTATTTATTGGGCAGTTACCTCAAAGGACAGAATGGTGCTATGATTAGGGTCTATATGTGCCCACACACACGTACACCTTCTTTACCCCACTCTAGCTTCATTCCCCACCTTGTCCCCTGCACCTTTTGTTTGTTTGTTTACTTTTTTCTTTCTTTCTTTCTTTCTTTTTTTTTTTTTGAGGCGGGGTCTCACTCTCTTGCCCAGGCTGGAGTGCAGCAGCACGATCATAGCTCACTGCAGCCTTGAACTCCTGGGCTCAAGCAATCCTCCTACCTCAGCCTCCCAAGCAGCTGGGACTATAGGCGCGTATCACCATGCCTGGCTAATTAAAAAAAAAATGTAGAGATAGGGGTCTTACTATGTTGCCCAGGCTGGTCTTGAATTCCTTGCCTCAAGCAATCCTCCCACCTCAGCCTCCTGAGTAGCTGGGATTACAGGCATGAGCCACCACGCCTGGTCCCTGCTGCATTTTCTTTTTCTTTTTCTTTTTTTTTTTTGAGACGGAGTCTCGCTCTGTCGCCCAGGCTGGAGTGCAGTGGCGCAATCTCGGCTCACTGCAAGCTCCGCCTCCCGGGTTCACGCCATTCTCCTGCCTCAAGCTCTCCGAGTAGCTGGGACTACAGGCGCCCGCCACCACGCCCGGCTAATTTTTTTGTATTTTTAGTAGAGACGGGGTTTCACCGTGGTCTGGATCTCCTGACCTTGTGATCCGCCCGCCTCGGCCTCCCAAAGTGCTGGGATTACAAGCGTGAGCCACCGCGCCCGGCTTGCACTTTCTTAGTTAGGTAAAGGGCTTGTGTTTCCCAGGAGAAAACGGGTCTGATTTCCAAGGACTCTTTAGGCTGCCTCCTGGGTCTCAGAGTTTCATGAGTTTATTTCCCTAAAGGGTCCTAAGGCATATGGGGTGGGCACCTGGTGGGAGCTGGGACACACGGGAACTAAGAGCTGCGATCCTGCCCTCAGGCTGCTTCCCTCCCAAGGGAAACACGATGCCAAGACAGGGAAGCCAGGAAGTGCCCTGATGGTGCCGCAGCTCAGGCTGAGGAGAACTAGGTCCTGAGGCTCTTAGCGACAGGCCAGGAATGAAAACGTAATGAGTGCCCCTCCCATTTCTTTGCATGAGGCGTCCATCTCCTAGCGTCTGTTTTTTTCCTGGCAGCCTTCAGTGTCTGTTGTGTTTTCAGCACAGCTTGAGGGTAGTCATCCACCTCTTCACATATTTTCCATCCGTCAACTGTGAGAGGCAGAGTGTCAGGTTGTTCAGGTTGGTGCAGCCCATCTCCCTCACACCTACGGTGAGCCTGCTCCCCCACTCACTCCCTTTGCTTTGCTTTGCTTTCCCTCCCTCCTGAGGAGCTGTGGTGAGATGAGTAGGAATTTAGTTGAATGGAAGGATTTTTTTTTTTTTTTTTTTGAGATGGAGTATCGCTTTGTTGCCAGGCTGGGGTGCAGTGGCATGATCTTGGCTCACTGCAACCTCGGCCTCCCGGGTTAGCGTGATTCTCCTGCCTCAGCCTCCTGAATAGCTGGGATTACAGGCGTGCGCCATCATGGCCGGCTAATTTTTGTATTTTTAGTAGAGACGGGGTTTCTCCATATTGGCCAGGGTGGTCTCGATCTCTTAACTTTGTGATCCGCCTGCCTTGGCCTCCCAAAGTGCTGGGATTACAGCCATGAGCCACCACACCCGGCCGAATGGAAGGAATTTTATTACTCTCTTGCAGTTTGGCAAGATGAGCTCAAGAGGGAAGCCACAACAAAGAAGGTGGCTGCTGCCACCATTAGGTGTCTGCCGCGCCTATGAGTCAGTGGAGACTGCACTTCCGTGGGACGCCTGTAGTAAGCTGAGGGGCAGTTCATGTTTTCCATTTACAAAAGAGTCTAAGACCATTTTACGGTATCTGTGTAAGAGTCTCCATGACACAACAGTACCCACGTCACCTCATGTTGGTAAATCAATCTGGGGCCCAAAGTAAACTTTGGTCTAATTGCCGTGGAAAGGATCTAGACTCGTTCTTTGACCAATGGACCCCTATCTAGGGAAGTAAAAAGCATGATGTTAGATGACCTGAATGTAAAAGCTTAAGTGATCTTGGGCAAATTATTAAACTTCCTAAATATCA
>NW_026652292.1:50799561-50811759 GCF_009828535.3 Hylobates moloch | reverse complement strand
ATTTTTTGTGTTTTTAGTAGAGACGGGGTTTCACCGTGTTAGCCAGGATGGTCTCGATCTCCTGACCTCGTGATCCGCCCGCCTCAGCCTCCCAAAGTGCTGGGATTACAGGCTTGAGCCACCGCGCCCGGCTAATAGTTTACTATTGAATGGGATAATACAAGTATCCATCTCATAACATAATTAGGAAGTTTAAACGAGGAAATGCGTGTAAGACACTCAGTACATGGCTGAAGACTCAGTAAGAAGTTCCCATCTGTCATTTCTGGGGCATCCTCAGTCTTGCAGGTGACGGTGAAATTAAAAGGGTAGGAAGATGCACTACGTGGTCTAAAAGAGGTGGTCTAAGGTGCTGGGAAAGCACTTGGTCCCCAGGGCATTGAAATGACCCCCAGCCCAGCAAGGTCTTTGTGTATTGGGTGAAGGCCTGAAACAAACCAGAGCGCAGAACTGCTGATTCCTTTTCCCATCCTGGAGGCAGCAGGAGGAGGCAGGGCTCACATTGCCTCCACACACCTGGACGAAGCGGGAAGAACCCGTATTTCAAATACTTTAGGCTGAAGCACCCATTGGAAGGAGATCATCCAAGAGACCTTGAAGGGAAGGCTCTGAGGTCAAGTTGCTGGAGAAAGGGTGAAGAGGCCAGGTGTGGTGGCTTATGCCTGTAATCCCAGCACTTTGGGAGGCCGAGGCGGGCAGATCGCTTGAGGTCAGGAGCTCAAGACCAGCCCCAACATGGTGAAACCCCGCCTCTACTAAAAATACAAAAATTATCCAGGCATGGTGGCAGGCGCCTGTAATCCCAGCTACTCAGGAGGCTGAGGCAGGAGAATCACTTGAACTCGGGAGGTGGAGGTTGCAGTGAGCCGAGATCGTGCCACTGCACTCCAGCCTGGGCAACAGAACGAGACTCTCTCTCACAGAAAAAAAAAAAAGAGCAAAAAGAGAAGACAAAGAGTAAGTGGGAAAAGAGAAAAGGTCTGCACAGCCCTCATCATGCTTTGCCTGATTCTCCCTCTTTTTCTTACCTCCCTGAAACTGGGAAGGAAACACTGCCTGGCTGGAGGCTGGATTGGAGCTGTTTTAGGAAAGTGAGCACAGCAAAATTCTGTGCCCTGCAAAGTCTTAGCCCTCATCTATTTCAGGAGAGAACCTTCTGGTGGGAAGGGGATGGGGACCAAGGGTGCCCAGAAGGATGAGGAGTCCTCAGCGGGCTGGCAGCAAGCCTGGAGGTCAGGGGGTGGGCTGTGGAGGGGGCTGCTTTGAGCCCTTCAGGGTGCTGGCGGAGGACAAGCCAGCTGCCCTTGGAAAGGATGGAACAGCTCGCCTCCTTCCATTGATTCAGGCTGATTTTCTCTGTTGGACTCTTACAATCCTGGCTCTGGGAGTGGGTTGCCATGGTTATGCTGGTTTTAACAGAGGACTAAGTGGCTTCCCTCAGGCTATGCAGCATTTAGCTGCTCGCTTTGGATTTTAGCTTCTCCTTCTTGGAGACCCTCCTCTGCATGGGGGAAAAATCGTGTGTGGACAGTCATGTTCTGGAAGCAATTGGGGAAGTGGGTGAATTTGATTTGAAATAGTTCATGTGGGCCAGGCCTGTATTCTTGGCACTTTGGAAGGCTGAAGTGGGAGGATTGCTTGAGCTCGGCAGATTGACCTGGGCAACATGGTGAAACTCCATCTCTACTAAAAAAAAAAAAAAAAATTAACCAGGTGTGGTGGTGTGCGTCTATAGTCTCAGCTACTCGGGAGGCTGAGGCTGGAGGATCGACTAAGCCCTGGAGATTGAGGTTGCACTGAGCTGAATTTGTGCCATTGCACTTCAGCCTGGGTGACAGAGTGAGATCCTGTCTCAAAAACAAAAAGCAAAAAACAAAAAAATTGACGAGAGGTAGAAAAGGTCAAGTGTACGGGCTTTAGAGAGTCAGGTAGCTTAGCCTGAATTCTAGCTTTGTCATGTACCACTCAAGTGACCTTTAGCAAATTACTTAACCCCTTAGAGAAATGGGGGCCCTCATAGCATGCACTCCATATGACAACTGTGAGAGTTAATGGTGTGACGTGTGACCCATGGGGAGCACCCAGGGAGGGTGGGTTTATCAGGTCCTTTCACTCACATCATCTCAAGGGCTCCCAGAATAACCCCAGGATGCTGTCAATGCCATCCTAATTTTCCAGAGAAGGGAACCCAAGTAGGAGCTCAGGCACTTGCTTCATCAGCCTTTCGGACTGATGTGTGCCTGCTTCTCTGACTTCATCTCCCAGCACTGCACAGTGGTCACACTGCAGTTGGTGCCTGGCCCATGTATATTAATTTGTTCCTCATACCACTGTAAAGAAATACCTGAGGCTGGACTCGGTGGCTCACGCCTGTAATCCCAGCACTTTGGGAGGCAAAGGCGGGTGGATCACGAGGTCAGGAGTTTGAGACAGGCCTGGCCAACATAGTGAAACCCCATCTCTACTAAAAATACAAAAATTAGCCAGGCATGGTGGTGTGCACCTGTAATCCCAACTACACGGCAGGCTGGGGCAGGAGAATTGCTTGAACCCAGGAGGCGGAAGTCGCAGCTAGCTGAGATCGTGCCACTGCATTCCAGCCCTCCAGCTTGGGTGACAGAGCGAGACTCTGTCTCAAAAAAAAAAAAAAAAAAAAAGAAAAAAAAAGAAACACCTGAGACTGGGTAATTTATAAAGAAAAGAAGTTTAATTGGCACACGGGTCTGCAGGCTGTACAGGAAGCATAGCGGCTTCTGCTTCTGGGGAAGCCTCAGGAAACTTACAATCATTGGGGAAGGCGAGGGAGAAGTAGGCACGGAGCAGGAGCAAGAGAGAGAGTGGGGAGGTGCCACACACTTTTAAACGACCATATCTCACAAGAACTCTGTCATGAGAACAGTACCAAGGGGGAAATACGCCCCCATGATCCAACACCTCCCACCAGGCCCCATATCCAACATTGAGGATTACAATTCAATGTGAGATTTGCCTGGGGACACAGACCCAAATCATGTCACCTTGCTACGCCAGGGCCTGCCTCGTCTTGTCTTCTTTTTTGTAACACTCTTCCCTGGCTTTTCATGGGACTAATTCCTTCTCCTCCTTTAGGTTTTAGCTGGGGTCACCTCTTGGGAGGTCTTTTCTCTCTCTCTTTTTTTTTTTTGAGACGGAGTGTCACTCTGTCACCCAGGCTGGAGTGCAATGGCGTGATCTCAGCTCACTGCAACCTCTGCCTCCAGGGTTCAAGCAATTCCCTGCCTCAGCCTCCCGAGGACCTGCCCCCCACCACTCCTGGCTAATTTTTGTATTTTTAGTAGAGACAGGGTTTCACCATCTTAGCCAGGCTGGTCTTCAACTTCTGACCTCGTGATCCACCTGCCTCGGACTCCCAAGGTGCTGGGATTACAGGCTTGAGCCACTGAGCCCCGCCCTGGGAGGTCTTTTCTAATCACCCTCCTCAACTATCCTAGTTGCAAGTTAATCTCAATCATTTTATTTTCTTTCAACAATTCATTATCATCTGGAATTATTTTGCTTATTGACCTTCAACAACTCATCACAATTATCTTGTGAAATTATCTTGTTTATTATCAGCCTGCTCCAACCACAATGTAAGTTCCTGTGTCAGTCTGGTTTCCTTGTATATTCCCCAGGATTAAACTAATTCAGGGGAACCTCTGGGGTCTGTGGATAGAGTTTAGGCTTTACGAATTTGCATAGAAAAATAAAACCCGCATCTTTATTTTCACTAATCCCTAATTGAAGTTTAGTATTTCCTCTGTCATAAATGTAGGCAACAAACCACAGTCGTATGAACTGGATTTGGGACTGTGTCACATGCTACAGGTTTATAGATATCTTGAAATATCATTTATGCTGATCACTACTATGAAGTTACAGTATTTTTTAGACCTATTGCTAGATCTTGTTATTTACTGCAATAAAGAAATATGTAAGGCCAGGCGCAGTGGCTCACGTCTGTAATCTCAGCACTTTGGGAGGCCGAGGTGGGTGGATCACCTGAGGACAGGAGTTCGAGACCAGCCTGGCCAAGATAGTGAAACCCCGTCTCTTCTAAAAATACAAAAATTAGCTGGGCATGGTGGCGAGAGCGCCTATAATCCCAGCTACTTCGGATGCTGAGGCAGGAGAATCATTTGAACCCGGGAGGCAGAGGTTGCAGTGAGCTGAGCCGAGACTGCGCCATTGCTTTCCAGCCTGGGCAACAAGAGCAAAACTCCGCCTCCAAAAAAAAAAAGTAAGTTACTATATCACAATTTAAAAATACTTTGGTAACTGTTTCAATACATTTGCCTTCTTTTATAAGCCTCTCTGTTTATTTTATGCATTTATAAAGCCTTAGCCTGAATAAGGGTCCGTAAGGTTTCACCAGGTTACTCATAGGATTCATGGTACAAAAAAGCTTGACTATCTCGGTGGCCTAGAACAGTGTTTGGCACATGCTAGGAGCTTGATAAAAATGTTTTTGAGTTGGCTGGATGAAGGGAGGTGGAGAAGGAAAGAGCTAGGCTGAGGAAACTGGGGAAAATTCAAAAGCAGAGAATTTTGTCCTGGAAACAGAAACACTGGTGTGGTTTGTACTTAGAAATCCAGTGAGAGGTCGGGCGCGGTGGCTCATGCCTATAATCCCAGCACTTTGGGAGGCTGAGGTGGGTGGATCACCTGAGGTCAGGAGTTTGAGATCAGCCTGGCCAGCATGGTGAAACCCCGTCTCTACTAAAAATACAAAATTAGCCGGGCATGGTGGCACCCACCTGTAATCCCAGCTACTAGGGAGGCTGAGGCAAGAGAATTGCTTGAACCTGGGAGGTGGAGGTTGCAGTAAGCTGAGATTGCACTACTGCACTCCAGCCTGGGCAACAAGAGCAAAATTCCGTCTTAAATAAAAAAAAAAAAGAAAAGAAAAAAGAAAAAAAGAAAAGAAATCCAGTGAGAGTGTTGTAAGCTAAAACTAACCAGGTGGCTGATCAGACTTTGTCCTGACGCTGTGGGAAGCAATGGAAGCCATCAGGCAGGGACAGGAATGATTACAATTGTGTTTGAAAAGATGTCTTTGGCTGCCAAGAGGAGAGAAAAATGAGAGGGCCAATGTGGATACCAATTAAGAGGCTACTGTGGGCGGGTTGAAACAGGCTGGTGGCAGTGGAGGTGGGAAGAAGTAGATGAATTTGAGAGCAATTTTGGAGATGAAATAGACACAACTTGAAACTGATTAGACACAGGGGGTAAGGGAAAACAGGAAGGACAGAATGACTGCGGTTTTCTTGCCTGAATTGCTGAGAGGATAGTGGGTTCCTTACTGAGAAGGGACACGGTGGGGAAGGAGCAGGGAGGTAGGAGGTATCCTGAAACTTCAGTATCACTGTTATTATTTTGTTCTCAATCTGGTTTTGCAAAAATGTCTTGGAACTCAAATGATGGAGACTGTAGTTTTACTTCTAGTTCTGCCACTAACTTGCTATCTCAAGCACTGCTATGGTCTGTTTATACTGGTCCCTGCCAAATTCACAGGTTGAAATCTTCACCTTCCGCCCCACCCCCTTACAGAGGTGGAGGCTTTGGGAGGTGAGGTTCTGCCCTGGTGATGGAATTAATGCCCTTATAAAAGAGGCCCAGGGAGACCCTTCACTCTTTCTGCTGATGGGGTTGGATTGTGAAGGCAGCTGTCTAGGAGGAAGCAGGTCTCACTCAATGTGCTGCTGTCTTGAGCTTGGACTTCCTATTCTCCAGAACTGTGAGAAGTAAATTTCTGTTGTTTGTAAGCATCCAGTCTGCAGTATTTTGTTATAGAGCCTGAATAGACTGACAGGTACCTTTCTCAACTTTGTTTTCTCATCTGAACGATGGAGCTCCAGGTCATTGTCCTGCACACCTCACATGCTGGATCGAAACCCTCCTGCCCACCCTCCTTCTTCAGGTCAAGTAAGAAACCTTTGAGCGTGTGACGTTGCTAAAGGAGCCTCAAAGTTGGCGATTTTTGTCTGAGCCTTGAATGATAGCATGGGTTTCATATGAGTATTATGATGAAATTAGTTAGCTATCATTAATAATAAAAGTGAATTTTTTCATTATCATGTATCAGGCTGAAACTGCCATTGCAAAATTGTAACTGAGACAGTGACAACAATCTGACCTACCCAACTCGATATTGCTTCTAACCTCCAAACTGTCCTTGTTCATTCCTGGGTGTAGGCTGAACTAACTTTGGGAGGAACTATAGTTTAAAACAAAGTTGATAACAGCCCTTTCTCACAACAAACCTCCTTGCCTGGGGACTAGACTGCCTTTGTAGGCCTAACAAATTAGCCACAAGATTAGAAATCATGGTTTAGGAGTCATGCAGCTGGAGGCTACAAGATTGTGACCCTCCCTAAACTGCTCCTAACATCAGTGCTTGAGAGATTTTGCAGACCCTGCACTTGATGGATCAGCTGGCACCACCCGGATCCATAAACTGGCTCATCTGATCTTGTGGTCCCCATTCAGGAACTGACTCACTGCAAGAGGACAGCTTCAACTCCCTATAATTTCATCTCTGACCCAAACAACCAGCACTCTCAACTCACCGGCCTTCCCCCACCCACCAAATTATCCTTCAAAACTCTGATCCCCAAATGATCAGGGAGACTGATTTGAATAATAAAAAAACTCTGGTCTCCCACACAGCCGGCTCTGCATGAATTACTGTTTCTCTATTGCAATTTCCCCGTCTTGAGAAATTGGCTCTGTCTAGGTAGTAAGGAAGGTGAACCCATTTGGTGGTTACAAGGCATTCTGCTCAGTCAAGCACTCTGCTAAGTGCTTTACATGCTTTATTTATATTCTTCATTTTATTTCTCTATGACAACACTATGAGGTAGATATGATTATTATAC
This sequence comes from Hylobates moloch, assembly GCF_009828535.3. Taxonomy (NCBI): domain Eukaryota; kingdom Metazoa; phylum Chordata; class Mammalia; order Primates; family Hylobatidae; genus Hylobates; species Hylobates moloch. The sequence goes on along the minus strand of NW_026652292.1, from coordinate 50,804,863 downwards.
CCAATTCACAGATGTTCAAGTAACTTCCCTCAAGTTACATTAATTGTAGGTGGTAGTGTAGAGATTGGAACCTAAAGTCCAACTCTAGAATCTGTACTCTTAACTCTTACACATTCCTGCCTTCTTGGATTAATTATTCTGTTTTGGCCCAGGTGTCCATCAGGGTTCTCTTGTCCCCTATGACTTAGATTGAATTGGAACATTCTTCCATATTTCATATTCTCTTTTTTTTTTTTTTTTGAGACAGAGTCTTGCTGTCGCCCAGGCTGGAGTGCAGTGGCGCGATCTCGGCTCACTGCAGGCTCCGCCCCCCGGAGTTCACGCCATTCTCCTGCCTCAGCCTCCCGAGTAGCTGGGACTACAGGCGCCCGCCACCTCATCAGGCTAATTTTTTGTATTTTTTAGTAGAGACGGGGTTTCACTGTGTTAGCCAGGATGGTCTCGATCTCCTGACCTTGTGATCCGCCCGCCTCGGCCTCCCAAAGTGCTGGGATTACAGGCGTGAGCCACCGCGCCCGGCCCTCTTCCATTATTGTGAGAACGGCATGGGGGAATCCACTTCTATGATCCAATCACCTCCCACCTGGTCCTTTCCTCAACATGTAGAGATTATGCAGATTACAATTCAAGATGAGATTTGAATGGGGACACAGAGACAAACCATATTAATATGTATGAATGTTTATCTCAATACCCATTTTTTGAAGCTGCTGAGGCTTGCAATGTCCACTTCCACAAGTGTCAAGGGCCAATAACTTTGCTAACACTCCTGGAAAACACTTGGTGTTGCCTGATGGTTTGCTGACAACCTCTGCATTAGTATTTATAGCCTGACATGCTGCACCTGCCTAGGGATCAGGCTCTGCTTCTCTATTAGCCCCAGTCCTGCTTCAAAGAGGCCTTCAAGGGTCAATCCACGACAAAGCTTTCCTAGTTTTGATGGCTTACGGAGCTAAAGAATACTTCTCAGGCTTATTCCAATGGAAGGCTACCTCGCCACTTTTTCCTCAGGAGAAAGCATAAAGTGACTCCTATTTCTAGTTCTTATTACAGTTATTTTTATTTCATTTACTTAATTTATTAAGAGAAAGGGTCTTGCTCTATTGCCCAGGCTAGGGCGCAGTGGTGCCATCATGGCTTACTGCAGCCTCAAGTCTCTGGGCTCAAGCAAACCTCCCACTTCAGCCTCCTGAGTAGCTGGGACCACAGGTGTGTGCCACCACGCCTAGCTAATTTTTTTTTTTTCTAGAGATGGGGTTCTCTCTATGTTGTTCAGGTGGTCTCAAACTCTTAGGCTCAAGCGATCCTCCTGCCTTGGCCTCCCAAAGTGTTGGGATTATAGGCATGAGCCACTGCACCCAGCCTATTTTAAAATAAATTAATAAAAATGAGTGTTCCAAGTATTTATTGCAGTATAACAAACGACTCCAAACTTAGAGGCATAACACGGTAATTATTTCTCATTGATTGGGTTCAGGAGGTGGTTCTCACTTGGAGCCTCTCATAAGGTGCAGTCAGATGGTGACTGAGGCTGGGGTCATCCCAAAGGCTGGCTGTTCACTAGGAGTTCGACTGGTGCTGAGGACCAGAACACCTATACCCAACCTCTCCGTTGTCACGTGAGTTTCCTCCTACCGTGGGAGGCAGAATTGAAAAGCAAGCATCCTGAGAGATAGCCAAGGTAAAATAACCTTTGTAATGTAGCTTTGGAAGTCACCCAGTGTCACTAAGCCCAGCCCATATTCAAGGGTAAAGGAATTCGACTGCACCTCTCGATGGGGGCGGAGTCAAAGAACTTTGAGACCGGTTTTAAAACCATCATATGTAGAATTTCTGCAAACTTTATGGTTCTCATCAAGGAGTGGGCATTCGTCAGTTCACTCCTCACAGTGAACTCATTCTCTGAAATGTCCTGGGGCACACATAGATCTTCAGCACACTGACTGGTTCTCAGAGGTCTATGATGCCATCTATCTCCTGGATTTTGTCACTGTCTCCAAACATCCTTGATGGCTCTGAAAGTGTTTTGTAGGGCCCCCCGCACATGCATAGGGCATGCAGCTTTGAAGGGGAAAGACCACTTGAAGAGGATGAGTTTTTCTCTGGCTTGTGGGCTTCCCCTGCCCAGATCAGCCACAGAGAGGTGGCTGATCCTTTGGGATATGATAACGTTGCTAAAATACTTACCATTTATTGAGCTCCTCCTGCACGCGGGACACCATGCAAAGCATGTTTCCTGCATTACCTCATTTAACTTCTCTTCTTACCAGCCGTAAGCGGTAAGGAATATTTTTATCCTCACTTTACATATGAGAAGATGGTCATATGTAAAGTGACTGTGTGGCCAGAATGGTCAAGGGATTTGCTCAAGACACACATCTCTACTAGCAGATAGAACCTGGATTTGAATGCAGGTACATTTGCCTCAGACAGCAGCGTAGTGGTTTTGAGTTTGAACACTGAGGTCAGACTACTTGGGCTTGATTCCTCGCTTTGGGCAATCTTTGACAACCTCTTTGTATTTCAGTTTCCTTATTGGTAGAGGGGAGACGATAAATATATATATATCTCAACCTCATGGGGTTTTAGCATTAAATGGGAGCTATTTAAGATGTTTAGCACTTGGCAAGTATTAATTATTTCTTCTTCTTTACGATTTATGTCGGGTGGGGGTGGTGATTTACTCAAAAGAATAATATGCCAGAAATCCAGAGGTCTAAGGAAATACAGCATGAGGAACTGCCAGAGACCTGCTGTCAGACCTAAGCATTCAGTGACTCACTTCAGCCTCTGAGTTCCCATCTGCAAAATGGGCACAAGACTGGGACCTTTTTTTTTTTTTGAGACCAAGTCTCACTCTGTCGCCTAGGCTGGAGTACAGTGGCATGATCTCAACTCACTGCGACCTCTGCCTCCTGGGTTCAAGCAATTATCCTGTCTCAGCCTCCCAAGTAGTTGGGATTATAGGTGCCCGCCACCACTCCTGGCTTATTTATTTATTTATTTATTTATTTATTTTTAGTAGAGATGGGGTTTCACAATGTTGGCCAGGCTGGTCTTGAACTCCTGACCTCAGCCTCCCAAAGTGCTGGGATTACAGGCATGTGCCACCGTGCCTGGCCTAGACTGGGACTTCTTGAGGATGAACGGAGGAAACACTTCTCCACGTGGCATCCCAGTCCTTTCTCTACTTCCAGAGCCAATTAAATCTGCCGACCACTCACCAATCCAAATCCAAATACAAATGATACATCATGGAAACTGACTGAGGAACACAGAGGCAGAAAGGAGGGTTGGTGAGAAACCCTCTCCACCTTCTTATGGGACTCAAAACACTGTCTAATTCAAGAGTGACTAGATACTGGTTTTGTCTTTTGGGGTTAAACCCTGGACAGTGGGGTATGACTTCTTGAAATGTGTCTATACTGCAGCCAAGCTCTGCAATCTGTGCAGTAGGGATTTTATCCGTTGTCTCTATAACATGATGGCAGGGGCTGGAAAGGGCCCAGTGCAGAGCCAGGCAGGTGGGGTGGCCCACACTTGCCTGTCACTGTTGCTCAGCTCCGGATCAGCACTGTCTTCCGAAGCCAAAGAGGCTGGGAGATTTTTTACAAAGGCCTCGGGTCTATGTGTGTGGTTGAGCCCCCTCCCAGACAGGCTGATTTGTGAATGTGCCGAACTCCAGAGCACCAGTCGCCTAACCACAGAGCGGTGTTTTGTTTCTCTACCGGATACACCTGCCAAAAAGGCAGGGTTCACTTGTGCTGCAGGCTCCGGTTTGTTTTACTTTTAAAAAGATTGCACCCTCCAGATAAACTAGGGTGCACAGTTGTGTTATGGAGAACCAGTTGAGGTTGGAGAGTAATGAAATTGATTTTCTTTTCTTTTGGGACAATTCTATACATTTTTTCCTCATTCAAATGAGCATTCTCCATATTCATATCGGTCGTTAGTTCCCAAAATGTACCCAGACAAGAGCATTTTAGGGAAACGGGATCAAGAGCATTGAGTCACACACTGAAAAAGTTAGTCCCTTTTCAAATGTTTTCAATCTTCTGGTTTTGTCAAGAAAAAAGTCTTCGTTTGAAGCTATCTTTAACACCTAACATCTACTTATCTCCCTTTATACATAACAAAAGTGAGTGCAGACCTTGGAATTAGTCTTTAGTTAGACATAGTGTCTAGTTAATGTTATAATATTGTCTAAATACAATTTGACAATATTGCTTTGTCTTTATGATAATTATCTTTAGGATTACCTTAAATGTATGGCAAGGGATAGCAGTCTACCATTTACCTTAGGGCTACTGTGTTTGCTTTTAAAATAAACATGTTCAAGTTTTCAAAATCAATTAATTTAAAGAAAAATAGGAAGTAAATAATTGTATGAGTGCTATTCATAAATAATAAAAGTCATGAGGATAGCGTGTGGTGATAGTTGAAGATAGTAAAAATTGGGAAGGGAATACACAGATATTTGACGTATGAGCAGCTGGGCTTTAGAGCCAGATCAACTTGGGTTTGAATCACTGCCTACCACCTGTGGGAAGATGAGCAAGTTATTTAACCTAGTTCCACATCTGTAAAATCAGGAGAGCAGCAATTCATCACCTACCTGAGGACTTTTGTGAAGACAACCCATGCAGGGCTGAAATACATGGTACTAGAACACAGTATGTGCTCAATAAAGTTAGCCATGATTATTATTCTTGCCAGGGACTCTAGTTCTAGTCTCAGAACTGTGCACAGAGTTAGCCCTTAGACGTGCTGCTGCTGTCATTAGCATCATGTGCTAGTTGGTAGTCTGCTGAGAAGCAGACACCAAGATGGTATTAGAGGTGCAAGAGATTGATGAGGGAAACACCTGTGAAGGATAAAGGAAGAGGCCAGAGAAAGCGGGGAGAGGAGTTCTGACATCTGTGCCAGGAAGGAGAGAAGGAGGCCGGGCACGGTGGCTCATGCCTGTAATCTCAGCACTTTGGGAGGCCGAGGCAGATGGATCACCGGAGGTCAGGAGTTCGAGACCAGCCTGGCCAACGCAGCAAAACCGTGTCTCTACTAAAAACACAAAAATTAGCCAGGTGTGGTGGTGGGTGCCTGTAATCCCAGCTCCTCAGTAGGCTGAGGCGGGAGGCAGGAGGATCGCCTGAACCCGGAAGGTGGAGGTTGCAGTGAGCTGAGATTGCACCACTGCACTCCATCCTGGGCAACAAAACAGAGCAAGACTTCATCTCAAAATAAATAAATAAATAAATAAATAAATAAATAAATAAATAAATAAATAAATAAATAAATAAATGGA